>NC_081252.1:65509438-65824160 GCF_030490865.1 Poecile atricapillus | reverse complement strand
TCTGGTCTGAAGTCATATGATACATTTTCAGAAAAACTGCTGAAGCGATAGGCATGTTTTGCATTTCTTTCCAGAGATCTATAATTTTAACTTGTGATATGCCTGAGTTTTTTCCCAAGGTCAAAGCTGACTTTTGATGGGAACAACTCAGGCTGTGTCCTGTGAAGTTTATGAGATTGACGTTAGGAGAGTGCTGCCAGCTCTGAGGAAATGCTCAGCTGAGCTTTCTGTGTCTTGTCTCTGAAGCACATAAGGTCTACATAGATCTAGAAGTGTGCCATAGTCGTGCCTATTTTAGAAAGCAGCAAACAGCATGAGCTGCAAATTTAAGTTGGCAGAAGAAGCCTGGCTGTTAAGCTAAAGCTGTCAGAAACTGCCACAATGTTGGTTGGATGCTCGATTTACCTGTCTTTACACTACCTCTTTACATTGTCCTGCTAAGAATTAGAAAGATGCAGCTTTACAGAGCCTTTCTAAATACAAGGGTAAATAGTGTTTTTGGAAATATATAGAAATCCTGTATATTGGAGGCAGTCCCATTTTCCATCCTAGTAATTTTGCTATCATGCATGTGCTTTGTATGGTCAGTATTTATTTATTTGAGTGATGGATGCTTTCAGTATAGCTGTTCGCACTGTGGGCATCAAAAAGCACAAATATTTCAGTTCTGAATTTCATCTTTAATTCTAGTTACTTGCATAAACTATTTTTGAGACACTGCCTAAGTTATAGGTCAAATTCAGTCGCTAATCATCTCCTACTTCTCTGTATAAGTGGTTGTGTTCACTCATATGTCCCGATACAGAGTTGCTTGCAGAAGCAGAAGTGTGTTCTTTCATGGCAATAAAAGGTATTGAACCTATCATCTCTCCTGATAGTCCATTTCTGTGCTAGTTCCTGTGCGTGCTTAGAAAATGCTGTACTGGTTTATGGTTTTGTAATAAAAAAAATAGTTTTCTTTTTTCCCTAATTGAACATGTTTTCCTAAATGAACCTGTGAATCTATTTTAAGGAGTTGCACATCCATTGTTTCTTAGAGAGACCTCAGAGTGGGTAAACAACAAACCTTGACATTTTAAAGGAAGATTCCTGCCTTTAGCTTGCCTTGTGGCTCTGTGCTGTGGATCTGGAAGGCAGATCATGTCTCTTGTGCTGGAAGACAAAGGACTGAAATTCAGATAGCTTCTGTGAATTTTCTAGGGAAATCATTGTAACTGTGCTGTGGAAAAAAAATATTATGTGGGCATTATTTCCATTGCTTTGATATGATGGTACCATGAAGAATTAACACTTACTAAAGAGCCAGATTGGTCACAGGCTACCTGGCAATCCACCTTGGCAGCTCTGGAGCACTGGAGCAGTGGGGAGGGAGCGCTTTGGGTGGGCAGTAGGAGCTGCACATCCACAAAGCCATTGTACTGACCCATCAACAAATCACACTGTGTTCCACTCCTTCTGTCTCTAGGCTGCTTCCAGCATGGCTCTTGAATCTCACTGACAGTGTTAAAATCTCTTTTTATCAATTTATTTCAACTTTTTATCACATACTTCTTTGTAAGCATCCTGAAATGGTATGGCTTAAAGAAAGCAAAAATGCAATGAATGATTGAAAAGCTTTTAAATACAAATAATGTCATTATTGCAATAATTGCTGTTATATTAATATTCCCTATATTTTTTTTGACTGTAGTTTATATAGTTTGTAAACTTTTGAGAGATGTCGCTGGCTTTGTGTCATAGGTAAACAGTTGTACTATTTTTAATCCCAAACTAAAAGATAACATATTTAGGAAAATTTTGCCATGTTTTGCAGGAATACCTTCCTTTTTTGGTAGGATGTATCACATTTATGTTCTCTGATGTCAGGGTTTCTTTTTGGTAGAGTTTCATTATGGTATGTTGGTGTTCATATTTTTGTAAATATATTTAGCTTTTTAATAGTATTTTTTTGTCAACTGACTGCAAAGCTCTCACAAGAGAAGGGGATTTACTTGTGCACACAGAACTGAGAAGAGTTTATGACTGGTATTGGGTAGGATTAGTCAAGAGAAGAAGAGTCTGAAATACCAAAGTCTGAGTTAAATGTTCCTTCTGTTAGGTCACTCTGACTTTACATGTGTAAGACTTAATACATTTTGGGTTATTTTTGGCATTGGCATGAGTGGCTGACATTTGTCTGTAGATGTAAGAAAGGAAAGTTACAGGTTATTTTGTTTGCCATCTTTCCCTAAATTTTGAAAATAATATCTGGTCCTTAGCCTGTCCAGCGGCTCAAGGAGGGAGGGAAGTGTTGGGCTTGAGAAAACCAATTCCAACAAAGCCAGTTTCCTGCTGCCAATTCTGTGCCCCTGGCAGCCTAAATATTCCAGCCCTTGCTTTCTGTTTCTCTCTGGATCATATCCATGAGGAGATTTCATTTCAAAAAGAAACCAAGATTGCAGTTGATGTCACCCATCAGATAAAACTGCTCATGTAAAATACTTCTTAAAAAATCCATAGAACCTAACCCTGGAATTTTTATTTATTTATTTATTTATTTATTTTTATTTTTACGTGGTAGGAGGAGGCAGCATGTGCTGGCACCCAAGCTGTGAGCGTGCAGCCCCACCAAGGAATCTGTGCAGCCCACAGTGACGCCTGTCCCTGCAGACCCCTGCCAGCAGCTGTCACTGTCACTTGCCAGTTCTTTAAAGCTCTTTAAGGGTGGCATAACGTGGCAAAGAGATAACGTGGAGCTTTTTCCTCTGGAGGCAGGCTTAAGTTAGTATTTCCCCAAAGGCCATTGTTACGGATAAGTGCAGCAAAGTGGAAAAGCTCTGGGTTTCCCTCTGCTCACCCATCTCCCTTTCTCAGCTGGGTAGGGAAGCTGGGGTTTGAGGCACCTTCCCAATTTTTCAATTTCTGCAGCTTTCATCAGTTACAATCACATGGATTCAATTTCAGGTAATTTAGAAAATATTTGTGATCCGTTCCAGGTCGCACTGATAGCACATGTCAGCTTTTGTATCCCCCAGTGAGCTAAACGCTGAGTTGTTGGGGTGAAGACTATTTAATTTCTGAGGGCTGGTACTGAGTCAAGCTGCTTTACTCAATACATTTGTCTAGATAAAGGGAACCTGCTCCAAGCCACACGTGGCACTCCTGTTCAAAAGACATTGAGACAACTAAGTCCATCTTAAAGAAATCTGACCAAAGCGCACCACGTTGATTGTGTCCTATTGCTCTGTTTGGAAGCATCAGATTCCTGTGTTCTTTGTCAGCAGGTTTTGATCATTTCATCATTGCAGAGGAGTGCCACTGCTGGTATAATTTAATTGTTGGGGGAAAAGCATGTGCATAATGAGAAGCATTCCAAGGAGAGGTGGAGCAGACAGGCCACGCTGGGGGTACATGCTGGGGACCAGCACAGGGTGGTTATGACAAACTGTTGCTGAACACAATCCTTCCAGCGTCTTTGTTGTTAGAAGCCTTTTGATGACATTTAGTCTTTGTTCCAGAGGTGTCTCACAGTGGGTTGTGCCTGTACCCATTGTGCAATGGCCATTGCAGTCTCAGTGAGGAGTGGCTCTTTACCCACCATCAGGTCGGATGAGCCTGCTGTACAGAAATACAGACTGGTGCTTCTTTGCAGGAATTCCTCAATGTCATACAACATGATCCTTTAACTGGATTTGCAAGCACAGAAGCACATTTCAAAAGCTGTATTTTTAAAAGTGCACTCTGCAATTTTGATTTAACGTTGCAGTTTAGGAAGTTCATGAGGGTTATTTGCAGAGCTGATGACATGACCCTGCTGTTGAAGCGGCAGCCAGCCCTGCAGTGCCTGTAGGAAAGGCTTGTCATGGTGCCATGCCTAACCCAGATCAACAAGGTAAGGCACTGGCAAACTAAATGTGCCTTAATTGTGCCCAGAGTCTCAAGAAACCAGAAGTGCTAATGCAAGGAATGCTGACTTATCAAAGGGCTGCAGCTACATGCAAGAGGATTATTTTTACTAATACATGCTTAGGGTTCGTCAGGCTAATAAGGCTCTGCAACATCTCTTGGGAATGCACAGAAATGTTCAGTAGACTTCATTTTGCTCCTTCAGTTTGAAATGTGCAGTATTCATCTCTACAGCTTGGAATTCCTCATTTGTACTGCTCATCATAATGTTTTAAAAATGTTTCTAAAAGTGATTCCTTAAAGGTT
Organism: Poecile atricapillus; assembly: GCF_030490865.1. Lineage (NCBI taxonomy): Eukaryota > Metazoa > Chordata > Aves > Passeriformes > Paridae > Poecile > Poecile atricapillus. Next base: position 65,819,969 of record NC_081252.1, on the reverse strand, counting down.
GTTGAGATAAATAATCTTCAGTTTCAAGACTAGCTGTACAGTCATGTCTAATCCCATTGAAGCATAAGGAGCTGTGTATTTATATAAGAAATAAAAACTTCATTCTGTAGTTATTAAAATCTTCTCTTACCTTAGAATTAAAATTTTGAAGAATATTTTTTGAAAAAGTTTGATTCAAATAAGAATATTTCGATTTCAGATTTGAATACCATTACTCAGAGACCCATTATAGATATAGTTTGGTCAGCTTTTTTATGCAGACACAGAGATTAATCTGTTATTCCTTAAAGTTAAACCCCCAGAGCCCCTTCATTTATGAGTTATTGTGCTGCAGATTGTTAATGGAATATATTATATTGGAAGTTTTAGCTGCATCTGTCTTGTGTAATTTAATGCAAATAAACTGTAGATAAAATAGACGTTAGATGTTTATTTGTGATAATAGTTCTGTTTATTCAGCTTGAGGAAACTGGACGTGAAGTTAAGAGTAAGTACACTTAAAAGGAAGCAAGAAAACAGGTTTTGATTATGATTTAAAGTAAAATAAGCAAATATGTTAAAAATAAAACGATTAAAGATTGCTGTAGGTTGCTGCAGCGGTACATTAACATACTAAACTATTTAGAGTGTGACACATTTTCCACATCAGAATTAAACAAATAGCAGCTTAATACGTTAAGTCATTTCAGTGACATCTGCTGTCGGTTGCCTACGGGCTAGAAAATGAAGTATTATAGCAAAAGATAGACAGATGGATCCAGCAGCTCAGGATTTGCTCCAAGTGATGGAGGGCTTGGGGCCAGTTCTGGATCCCTTGGTACCAGCTGTGTTGGTGAGATGCTTTTGGCCCCTGCCTTGGTTTGGTACAAGATGCTCAACTGTGGACACTGTCACTGCTGTCCTTTTTCCCCCACCACAGCCATAAAATCGGTGAGTAGAACAAAGAGGCCATTTCTGCTGGTTCCAAGAAGAATATCACTTGCTGTGGGAGTATTTTTTCTGTTCTCCTGAATATTTTTTCCATTCCTTGGGGCTACACTGGTGAGTGGAACTGCCCTGTCAGCTCTTTCCAACACCCTGGGAAGGTCACGTCAGACCAAAACTCATGTGATTGGTGTTCTTTCTCCAAAGCTAGGTGTTATAGTGGATCTCTAGGATTTAAAATAAATAAATACATATATTTGGTATTTTTTTAAAAATACTGTAGTATCATCAATTTACTAAAGAGTATATAAGCAGAAACCAAAACCTTATGTGTATCCTGGAGATTTATAAATTAGGCCATGTACATGCACAAGAACATTAAGGGAAAAATTGCAAGCAGTGGCTTCCATAATCATAAGTTGGAATGGAAATTGGAGCTCTTTTTTCACCATTTGCCTTTTGTTTATGTTGTTCATACTGGAAAGGGATGAGAAGATTTTCTAGAATGTTAAAAACTTTTAACTTTTTCCTGCAACTATGACAACTAGAGCCAAATTAATCTAATGAGAAACTGAAGAACAGATTGCTGCACAGTCACATATCTCTGAGGGATGGTACTTAATTTAAAACAACAAGTGTTTCAAGGCTGTGATAGAACTTCGAGGCTTAACAATACTTCTTATATTGCAGTCAAAACTCCCAGAGCTCCCATATGGAAGAGTCAGCCAAAATTCACAGTGCAGCCAGATTAGCAGTGTTAATCACATTGCCTGTTCTTTACATGGCAAGGAACCTGGGCAGGGTGTAGAGGCTGGAAACTGGATACCTGTGATCCTGAGGATATATTGTTAGGTGGGGTTGGTAGTTATTGTCTCAACAAAATCTCTACTTCTAAGGCAAGTTGAAATGTCAAATGTGTAACTTTGTAAGATGCCTTTCTTTCTTTGTATGTCTGTGCATAGATTTAAAAACTGTTTTTTACTTCTGCTGTGAATTTTTGGTGGTGGGATCACCAAGGTCACTTTGTATCTAATATTTGATTTGTAGGGTCGGTCCTTGGGTTAGGCTGCTGCAAATCTGCATATTTGTTGTGACTGATAACACTGTGAGACAATAAATTCATTTATTCAATATTCATCTCTAAAAGAAAGCCATTTATTTAGCCATTTAAATATGAGTATAATATTAGTTTCTAGTATTTTAGAATCTAGTGGTCTAAAGCTACATGTTCAGATGAGAAATATTGACACCTCCCTCAAGGCATTCTTCTTTATGGAAGATCCAGATAAAGAGTTTTGGTTTGTTATTTATTATGATACATGATACTATGATGGAAGGTGGCTGTGTTAAAAAACCTGGATGGGCAAGATACTGTGAGTTAAAGTTGCTCAGCAGCCCTGAACACTGAGTCAGCTTTTAAGTGATACAAAATATGGGTTTGGAAGGCTAATTTTAATCACCCTGCCTTAAATTTGTGTTCTCACTCACCTGTGATGGTGTTCACGTTAGGGAGGGGTTTTAGAGAGACCTGCTTTGCTGTCATGCCAGGTCCTGGCACTGGGGAGAGGTGCAGCAGGGCTGTGGACAGGCTGCCTGGATGGGCAGAGGCTGGGGGTACAAGGAGGCTCTGCAGGAGCCTTTGGGAGGCTGAGGGAGAACATGGATGTCTTCATGTCCCACTGCTGGGCTGGAGAGAGCCTGCACCCAGGCTCTGCTCAGAGGTGCATGACAAAGGGACAGGACTCAACCCCATGGCAGATTGCAACATGGCAACTTCTGATTAGGTACAGGAGGAAACAAAATTCCCAAGAAGATTGAAATACACTGGAGCAGGGAAGGTGTCAGCCTTACATCCTTGGAGGGTTGAGATTTGGATGGGACGAGGCCCTGGGCAATCTGATCTAGTGGGATCTGTGCTGAGGAGGAGGCTGGACTAAATGACCTCCAGAGGTGCCTTCCAACCTAAATTATTCTGGTTCTAAATATAGCGTGTGGGAGTGCTAAACTTGACTTCGGCATGATTAAAATTACATTTAAAGTTAAAGCAGGACAGCAAGACAATGCTTCTGGGACTCTTGTGCAGTGCTTTGAAAAAACACAGGTTCACATCCATTTCCAGTGGAACCTCACTTACTCTGAAGCAAACTGTTATACCGGAATTCAATGGTGTTTTTAAAACCATAGCTATGCCTGAGTGTGTGTGTGGTGCTTACATGTGCTTTGTAAGAGGTCAGATTTATTTCTGCAGGTCACAAACTGAACAGCTGAATGGATTCAAGGCTCCCAACTCCCATTCTGTGACAGATAATTAAAAGATCTAATCTCTTGTACAGCCGACCTGAGAATAAATTTCTAGTAGTCTGTGGATTTGCTGCACAGCAGAGTATATACCTTCTCATTATAATTTAATATGCTGTTAGTACAGCTAGGCCAGTTTTGAGATAGTGTCTTGATTTAAAGTTGAATCTTGGGACCGGTATTTTCCTTTTGAGTGAATGTAAAAAATACAAGAAATTCCTAGATAGGAGAGCTATAATCTCAGTAGTATAAAACTGTCTGTAAAACAATAGCAAAACATAATGAGAAAAAGGAGCTTTTATTTAAAGATAGAGCAATTGCAAGTTTAAAAAAGCAAACTCATTGCATTATTATTATTATTACATTTTCTAATTATGTCCATATCTAATCATACAACCAATAAATGATTGATATCTGCCAAAGCTGAGGTTTAGCATATGAGTATTAAGGCTTTTGAGTCAGTCTGAGTGTGTTTGAAAGGTTTTGGATCAGTGCTTTAAATAAAAATTAATGAAATCTTACTATGTGAGTAGAATAATAAACTTCAAAGTGATTGTTATAATTCTACCTTTGTACAAATGTAATCTCACTAGTTGAAAAGAGAATGTACAAAATGAAAGGAAAATTCCATCTTGGTAGATTTCAGAGTGATAATGATGAGTTTATTTTCTGTCTTTTTCCAGTTTCTGGTCATTATTAACTGATCAAATATGGAAATGGGAAATGGGGAGCATCTTTGGGGACTATAGTGCTGTAGAGTTGGACACTTAGCCTACCTGTCTGGAGGACAAAGGGATGACTTCCAGCAATTTTGCTTACCTGATGCTAAGTGGAACTCACAGCTGAAATTAACCTAATCAATTTGTAAATAAGTGTTGATTACACCTGTGATGATATAACCACCCTAGCAGACTGGCAGTAATGGGACTGAAGGCAAGAATGAGGTGGCAGATTTCACCTGCAATTTGAAAGTAAGTTAAATAGAGGTTTAAAAGAAGAAAATTGTGAAGTGCAGCAGAAAATATGCTTGAACTAGAGGTGCAGGGATTCTACTGCTTTCTCAAGAGCCACACTGAATATCCTTGTGTTAGTGGTGTATTTCTAAATCAAGATAATTCTGTTGCTGTGTGTATAGAAAACCTCCATGACACTGTCTTGACAAAAGAATATTTATCAAAAAATCCTATATTTTTAGACAACAACTGTAGAATGACACAGTATTACTCTTTTTTTTCCATATGGTTTGGGGCAGTTTTTATTATTTTGGCTAAGAGGAAAAATTGACCGCAGGTATTCCTTGCAAAATTACATTTTCTCAAGAAAATAATATGAAGAAAGGCCTATTTTGTGTGAATAGCAGGGCCCAATATCAGGCAGAGATCTCCTGCTATTTTTCCACTCTAGAGACCCTGTTGTTCTCCTAGTATTGAAAATAGTAGTTGGTGGGTTTTGCTTTTTCCCTGGTCCTTTTCTTTCCTCAGTACCGCATCTGCGTTGGCCAGCAGCTCCCAGGGATTTGTGTGCAGGGATTTTCTATTGTTTTACTTCCCCTAAAAGAGGCAGCTTTGTTCTTTTTTCTTTGTTTTTCTTCTTCTTCCTTTGTTTTTCACTTAGTCCATAAAGTTTTGATATGAGTCTACATTAAAGATACAGTCTGCACTTTTATTTAGTATTTCATTATATCCTGAACTTGCGTAATCAGCATTGGAAGCAAGATGTAACATTTTGAAAACAACCAGAATTTCTTCTTCCAGTGCCTAATTTTAAAGCTTGAGATTAAAGATGTTTAATTTTTATTATGCAATACCACACATTGTTAATTTTTGCCCAAGAGAAATGCTTAAACCATTAGATATTATATCTTTGCTTTGAGTAAAATACATTTGCACATTGTTTCATATACTGTGTTCTCACTGAGTGATTTTGTTTGGGAGTTACTAACTCCTCTGATAAAATTTGCATTGCTATTGACAGTAGCATTTCAGGAAACTCTAGCAAAACAATGGAAGGCTGAAGTGTTACCTGATCTCTCAATTTATATAAAGGTCATGTTTACATAGAGGGAAGAACTGAAAACTTGTTCCTTTGAAGATTACAGCTGCCATTGGAAAAGATGCCATGTTAGTCTTATAGTGCTCTGGAAATATGAAGGTGCCTAAAAACTATTATTTTTATCAACTCAGTGGTGCAATGCAAGGCATTAAAACCTGTGTGCCCTGGGCTCTAGCAGGGGGTCAGACAGGGAACCTGTAACATGATGGGGTTACAACATAAGTGGAAGTCATTGCTCTGTGCCAGACTGAAATTCAGACCAGAGTTTTCAACACCATTTCAGCTCAGCATTGGAAGAGGGACTAAAATTGAGATAGCAGAATTTCTAATGCTTAGTAGTGATACAGCAAATGTTACTAAGAGAGTTACTTAAAGAGTTGGGACTGATTTGTGATTGACAGTGTGAAAAATGTTGTCAGGATGACTGAGCCTGGAAGCTAGGTCAAATTAAGGATTTCTGCAAGTCATGGTGACTAATTCAAAGTTCTCTGCTTTCGGCACCTAAGGTGCCATTGGTTGGGTGAACTAGTTGGTTGTCAGTAGAAAGAAGAGTTTCCACAAGATGTCACATTTTTGGCAGCCCCAGTGGCAGTTGTAGCTAAAATTATTACAGAGGTAAGGATTGGATTGTACTAAGGAGTTGTTCCTAGTTCTATGCTTATTTAACACATTAGCCCTTACTTTGTCCTTTTCTTAGCTCTAATGTGTGAAACTGTATTGCTGAAATAATTCAGTTGCATCATATAATTTTTCATACTCTGAGGAACCCATCAGTCTTTTCATGGAGTTGTATATCGTGTTTTGAATGTGAAATTAATACTCACTGCACCCAGCTTGATCATTTTAACTTTATTAGATTATATTTTTCTTAGGTACATCACTCTGTGCTACAGTCATGTCTGTATTTTAAGAGAGCACCTCAAAAAGCAGAATAACTTTTTGAAATTCAGGCCTGTTTCTACAGGAACATTATAAAAATGAGGAAGTTTTAAAGTCCAGATAATGATAGTGATGCCTTGAGAAGGCTGACCTAGAACACAGGCTAGACAGAATTAAGAATAAAGTAGGTATTTATTGAAAGGTCTTAAAGGACTCCTGGGCAGTACAAGAGCCTGGCCAGGAGTACACCCAAGATGGACCTAAAAATGGTCACAAAATGGACGACTGGTCACGAGGTGTCACATTTTTGTAAGTTTCGGTCCATCTGCCTTTTGGGGTTCATTGTCCAGTTACAGCTTCAGATGAGGAAGTCCCATCCTTGTTTTCTCTCTTCAGTCCATCCCTGTTTATGCTTTTGGGCCTGAAACTTGTAACAATTGTCCTTGGTATCAAGCTAGAAAAGGAATTGTTTTGTCTACCTACTCTGTGAAGAGAGCTCACTAATACTTCATATGAAGCTCAAAACTACACACCTAGGCAGCACAGAATATGAAAAACATGAAAGCTAAAACTTATGGCATCAATAGTTCTTATCAGAGCAGAAAAACAAGTCCTACAGGAGAGAATGTTGACTTCATTCATTACAAAGCAGAATTGTCCTTTAATTCAGTGAGAGCAGAGCTGTCACTCCAAATGATAGAGAGAAGTGGGATGTGATTGAAAGGGTATTTACCATCTGAGTCATCATTTACTTTAGGAGTATTTGGACTGGGAGGAGGTTTATCTTTGTTCATCTTCTGTTTTGGAAATAGAATCTGGAAATGTGCTGTGGTCGATTTGATAATTTGTTCTTTCTCTGTGTTGAATTGAACTAAAGCTGGGCTTCTCTTTAATTCAAACTGTTACTTTTCTGTGATGCTCTGGGAGTAGAACAGTGCCAGAGTGTGTTCTGATGCTCCTTTGGTACCTGGTCAGCAGTGGGGTGAACAGAGCTCCCAGGTGTCACAGCTCTGGGAAGAGCAGTAAGGGAGACTCACTTCCTCCAGCAATGTGGTGGAAGGAATGTTTGAAGAAACTGTGCCCAAGAGAAGGGAGATGTCCAGGAGAAGGGTTGAATTTGGGAAAAGGAGACGTTAAGGGCAGTAGGGGAGGAGCATTTTTGGGAAAATAGAGCTAAATTAGAAGTAAATGGACCCGGTTGCAAGTAGATTGGCTCTTGGGTATTGTCGTGCTCTGGATGAGCCCAGCACCTCACGGCCACAGCTTGTCCTCTGTTCTTAAACTGTGTGTGGGTTTGGTGGGGCTGCATGTGCTTCCTGGGCTCCTTGCTGGCTGTGTGTGGACACCCACCACCCCGTGGTCCCCAGATCTGGCTATGCAGAATTTGTCCTGCTTCTACATAAAGCCAGCTGCCCAAAGAGCAGCCGTCGGTGTAAGGACCAAACCTGTATGGAAGCGACCATCCAGTGCAGGGTGGTGTGAGGGAGCCTGGGGTGCTTACAGTGGGAGGACTGTGAGTGCAAAAAGCCAGGCAGTCAGCAAGGAGGGGATGTGCTAGAATGTGCTGTGGCACGAGCAGGGTCCTTGAACAGCCGTGTCCAGGATGGCCCAGCAGCCCAAGTCTCGCTTTGGCAGCATGTGGGTCAAGGGACAGCATCCTGCGTCACTGCTGTCTTCGTAGGCTGTTATTAAAGACTGGAATTGGTAGGATTATTGGCAATTGGAGCAGCTTGCAGCCAGATGAAACTCCTGGTTTCCTTGCCCTTGTGAGGAGGAGGAGTGACCTACATCTGCCCAGGGGGCTGTCAAGCTCCACATTGCAGTGATGTGCTAGGCTTTTCTTGGTTAGGGACAGAGCTGAAGGCTTCTCTTGAGACAGAGGGAAATGAAAGGTTCTGGGTGTTCACCAGGCCTTGGCTACAATTTTAGATTAATTGTATGTTTTGTGTAGAGTGTGAGGAATTAACCAGATTATGAGGCTGGATGGGGAATAGCGTGCTTCAGGATCTCCTGACCACACTACTGTTCACTTGACACAGTAAAGATACTTCGTGTTTCAACCCTGTTGAAATCAGGGGAGAGAGGTTAGTGTGGATTTTGGCATTGGATTTTCATCTGTCCTTCACTAAATTGCATTTCTGTACATTACCTGGCAAAAATGCTGTACAATATCTTTCTTTTTATAAATAAGACATGATTTTATCAGATGATGTTGCTGCTTCCCCTTCTGTTTGTAAAAGGCAAATATAAAGCTTCAGAGCAAAATATTCATTTTTAACTAAAACTCATTTGCTGTCTGAATGAGGTGGGGGTTTGCAAATTAAGCAACTCAAAACTTGGTCTAAAGGCGTGTTGTATAGGTACCTCAGAAATGTTCCTGTTGGTAATAGAACTGTTAGTGGCAGAACTGTGCAAGAATTAGCACTGTAGCTGAAGGTTCTGGGGTCGTGTTTGTGTGAATGTAACACATTTCTGCTATGAATGTGGTGTCGAGAGATAATTGATTGCAGAAACTGTAGCCTGAATGTGAAAAGGAAGGCAACGTGCTGGTTTGTCTGATTGGGATGAAGCAGAATTAGATTTGTATGGGTGTAATTGAATCTAGGAAGAAATTCTTACACTGTGACAAATTCACCAAAGATAACTAATTTACAATGTGTGAGGTAGTGTGACTTTAGCACCAGAACTTCAATAACATCAATATCTATATACATTTGAGTTAACTCTATGATTGCGGTAAAACAAGAGGTAATCACTTTCTAATGCCAAATTAAGCAGACCAAATAAAAGCAGGAGTTCAGTTTTATATTTCAAAGTAGTTATTTTAGATATTTTTTATTCTGTAGACTACAACATAAAAAGGAAAGATCCTTTGCAAAGGTCGTTATTATTTGTAGTCTTTTTGGAAACATATTTCATATAGTGTTAGTGGAAAGTTAGTAAATTATATTAATTAATGATTGGAGGTGATGTATAGTGGCTTGGCTAGCAAAATGAATCATTGCTTTCTATATTATTTAGCCTTTGCTTTTTGGTGTTGCTGTAAGAAACAGGCATCATTGTTGTTATTATTGCTCTGTTTGTACCAGAGAATGGAAAGACAAATGAGCCATGGAAATTCCTTCTACACTGTTTTTCCCCAGTTGCAAACATTTGTTCATTTCCAAGCCAGGGAATGTGCTTGTCCTGCTCGCCCATTTCGGGTACAGATGGAGCAGATGTCAGTGTGAAGAGTGATGCAGAGCAGGGGTGCGCCCAGCAGGTGCTACAGACCTAGGGGCAGGAAATAGCACCAATGATAGGTTCTGGTATTGGGTCATGGCTCTCAAAAAAGAATGCCCTGAAGATGAGGGGACTGGCAGGAATATGGTTTGGGTAACTGGTGGAGGTGCTAGAAGTTACCATCAGGCAGCCAGGGAGATGCAGAACAGTAATAGATGTAGAGTCCAGTGGTTTTCTTAAAGTTGCTTCTTAAGATTTTGGAGCTGCTTACGGTGGAACTGAGCAATAAAGAATATCCATTAATTTAGACACACTCCAATAAAAAAAAAAATCTGCTTTGTTTCTTGGTATTAAAGTAAGTTCTGAGAAATAATTGCATTTCAGATGTTACTGATGGGAAATTGTAACCTCGGGCAAGCAGGGAAAAGGCTGAACTTTCTGGTTGTGATGAGCCAACTGCTAAGATCAAAAGTCAACAGAATTCAGAAATGAATGCTGATGAAAGTCTTTGACCCAGATCAATAATGGTTTTACTGGTGGACTTCACTGGGAACAGGGTTAAGTGTAACAGCATCACATTTCCAATGACGGCTTCTTTTTTACTTTCAAAACAGCACTCCACTTTGTTGACAAATTCCTCAGTGATCATCAACGAAAATGAATGTATTTAAGTAGGATTTGGATCTGACCTGCTGCTTTGCAGCTACATCCCTTCACAGAGAATGGGATTTGGAAAGGAGGCAGAAAAATGTTCTCTGGCATGGTCACTGTGGGCTGAAGGCAAGGATTAAAGTGCTGGGAGTTGTGCATGTGTGCGCAGGACAGAGTGCTGCAGACGAGGATGTGTCTGAAATCCCCACTCCCCTTTGGGACAGATCTCTTCTTAAGGGCTTTTCACTTGGGATTTGCAGTCCAGTTCCTAAATATGATTTTCATTGTCTCTCGTTTGCAAACCCGAGCAGAGCTATCAGTGTAAACACCAGGGTTGGATTTACAGCTGCTTGAGCCTCTAAGGAAGAGGAATTTGTACCCATGGCTCCCTACTGGATCTATTGGTGTAAAACTCACCTTGCCACTTGCTCAGGTGGCCCCTATCTGAAGATGATAGTCAGCTTTTTTTTGCACAGGGAGTTCTCTGCATGGCCATCTCTAAACTGTCCTGGTCATGCCGTCCCTGTAGCTGGACTGAGCTGCAGGGTTTGTGGAAAGGCATCCCAGGCTTGTGGGATGAGTGTATCCAATAAATGTGACAAAGAGTCAGAAAGGTCTCTGTGGTCACAGTTGTTTCTTGGAAAACAAGGAAGGTAACTCTTCAGATGGAAACTGTTCAGATCTGCTGAGTGTGACACGGAGTAAAGCTCTCGGTACCCACACTCACGGAGGACACAAGCTACAAACAAGCACACATCACTGTTTCCACTACATGTGGAAGCCAAAGGTGCTTTCCCACAGTCAGCTGTGGTCAGCTGGGAAATGGGAAGTGAAAAATCAGCTTACCCTGTCTTTGGATGTTTTGAGGTGGGGTTTCCAGCCTTGCAGCTTAGAGACTTCCATGTGTGGCATTTCAGGCACATGAGTTCTCTTAGACATAGACCCAGACCTCTCAACTCTAAAAATGTCCCATTTTGGGAGGGATGATGGGGGTGGGGTTTGTGCAGTTTGAAATTTTTTTTTTTTTTAATTATTTTTTTTTTTTTGGTACAAAGCCTTCAAAGTTAAATTTATTGTTTCTAATTAAAACACATGAGAGGTTGAATCTTTTTTTCTAGATAGCACCCAACCCACATCATCATTTAAAATTTTTGTATGATAGGTGGCTGGTGATTGCAGAATTATGGCAATGTCTGTGTAACTTATCAGAAGAGAGCAATGCAATGAAGATTCCTTAAGTCTGTTTAATTCTTTAGGTAATACTTCTGTTTTCTCTCTATTTAAGCACTTGAAATTTCCATTGATTAAAAATCCAGAAAATTGAAACAATAATTTTATATATATAAAACAATGATAAATTAAAATTTAGTAATCTTTTTCTCTTTTTGTGTGCATGTAGCATCAGCCCACACAGAAGAATCCTCTCTTAAAAACCTCCATGCATTCATTTAGTCCCAAAAGAAATACCCAAAAATTATCTTGGCATCTTTGCAGTGCCTGTCATCTTTCTTGCACCACTCATGATCCCCTAAATGCCAAATTCACATTGTAGTTTAAATCCTCCTGTATTCAAAGGTATAAATGAGTTTTTCTAACCCTCATGCCTACCATGTGCAATTTTTGGCCACACCAAATGACTGTTTATTGCCTCGTTCTGCTTCTTTGATTTCCCTCCCATAAAATGCTGGACTTGGATTCTAGTTTACTCCTGGGCAGTTCTTGTTACAGTACCTTTTCTGTTGCAGCCAGGATGCCTTCCCTTAATACAATACATCCCATTATCCTAGCTCACCACTGAGTATACAGTTTCTCTCTTGCTTTCTGAAGTCCTTTCTGTGAAAAGTCCCTTGTAGTGCCTGACCTTTGAGAAACTAATAACTTTTGTTAATTGCTTGCCTTATCCTTATTACATGCCAGGTTTTCTCTGAGCTAAATTGTAGCCTATGACCTCTACTTCAGCAAATCTTGCTTTATCTGATGTCTGTGCCATTTCACTGGCAATCCCTATGAGTTCCCTAAGGTCAGCAGAGTCCCTGTGTGGCAGGTTCATTCCTCAAGGTGTGTGGCCTGCTGTGGCTCTCGTTGTCTCTCTGCTGCTAACCAGACCCTATTCCTTTATCCTCTGACCTGGGTCTCTTTGCATTCTGGACCTGCTCTCACCTCATTATGAGGCAATGTTGGTTTTTTTCAGTTCTCTAAGCATTTTCTTGCACCCTATGTTTAGGTTTGATACGCCGCTGTTTCCCACTGTAAAATCTCTGCTAAAGGCTTTGTAGGGTTTATGTTTGATTTCTGATCATTATTTTGGGTGCACAGTTTTCTGAAGAATATTTGATGGTGCTTTCATTCTGCTTGGTGGTGCACAGGGGGCTAATGCCAGCTTTGGTCTGGATCTAGGTCTGCCACAGAGAGGTTCCCCTTGGAAAATGGAGCTGGGAGTGGGAGAAGTTCTGCTTTCTCTCATGCAACTTGCTGGCCAGCAGTCAAGGGCTGTCATCATGGATTTCAGGGCTGAAGGAAGCTCTTTATTCCCAAGAGATAGCAAGGAGCAGAGCAGGACTCATGACCCAGTTACCTCTGGAGCAAACACAGCTGCCTGTTCTCTGTCAGAGCTCAGAGGGGATCCTCAGCCTGATTTTTCCTGCTTTATAAATATGCAGGATTCACAGAACCACAGAGTGGTTTAGGTTGGAAGGGGCCTCTGGAGTTCATCTAGTCCAAGCTCCCTGCTGAAGCAGGTTCTTTTCTTCTTTTCCTTCTTCTTGTACAAGAGCCCACTGTCTCTGACCTGCTTGTATGTGTTTCAATTAAAGATGACCGTGCACATGGCTCATTGCTGTGCAGTTAATGAGAAGTGTTCTTTCATGCATGGACTTGAGGATGGAGGTGTTTGAGAGCCAGAAGTTTAAACTCGGGCTGTTTCTGAGCAGGACAGGTTTTGGTGGCATGCAACAGGTCACTGAGGACAGAGTTGGGTGGTTTTGCGAGCCCATTCCCAGCAGAAATGGGATTCATGCAAGAGAGGCTGGGCAGAAAGTTGGAAGGCATGAGTTTAGTTGTAGAGGCACCATTTACCAAACTCATTTATCCTTTTCCTGCTCATTTTCACTTCTGCCATGGGTTTGTCCTTTTTTGTTTCTATCATGAATTCTTGGGGATAAGGGCCATTCTGCAGTGGTTCCAACTTCGGGCACAGCTGTTAGGAATACAGCAGTTCAATTAATAAATTGTGATAATTAGAAGGAAACATCTATTACTTAAATTTATTTTTGTCTTAGTGATAAAATATGACAGAAATCTGTATCATTATATATAGAGGTGTATTTAATTTTATTGTATTTTTCATGTGATAGAGTATCCCGAATTGGAAAGGACACACAAGGATCCTCCAAGTTCCAAATCTTAGCCCTGCACAGCACCATCTCCATGAGTCACACCATGTGCCCCAGAGCATTGTCCAAACTCTTCTTGAGCTCTGTCAGGGTGGTGCTGTGACCCTTTCCCTGGGGACCCTGTTCCAATGCCCAGCCACTCTGGGTGAAAAACCTTTCCTGTTATCCAGCCTACACCTCCCCTGACACAGCTTCAGGCCATTCCCTGGCTTTCTGTAGTGACAGGATCATCACAGAGAAGAGAGCAGTGCCTCTCTTCATCTGTGATCATATTATCCCCAGTAGAATATCCAAATTATCACTAACCTGGATCAAAACAACCAAAAGCAAAAATAACATGAAGCAGCACTGCAACCAGTTTTAGCAACTTAGAAGAAAATGCATCTTAAAATGTACTCAGAAAAATCTGTGTAATATGATTTCTTGTGTTTTACAGCATTTTCAAAGTAAAATTCATTAATTAGAGATTATTTGTGAAAAGTTAATATCTTATTCTATATTGGGGCTGGACTCTATAGTCCCCATTTGCTATTAAATAGACACATAGAGGGTTGGGTAGAAACTTGAACAAAGTTTTATAAACTCTTAAAGGCCTCTGTGTTGGAAGAGGCCCATAGGGATTGTTGAGTCCAACTCCTGACTCCACACAGGGCAACCTAAAATGTAAACCCATATGCCAATCAAACAGCGTAAGAGTTGCTGCAAGCTAACAGGTACATAACTGTTGTATAAAGAAAAGTCCCTGAATCTCAGGTAGCGTTATAACTCTGATTTTTTTTTTTAAAGAAATCTTAGTTAGAAAATAATTCCATATTTTATAGTGAAGAACAAACTCTACATTCTTCGACATCTAATAAAATAATTGTTCCAAAACATTTTCCGAGACGGACTTTGGAAAAAGCTCAAAATGGGCCTAGTGAAGTGCTGTGAAGAACAGGACTGGGTTTAGACTATGTACTGTCACCCTCCTAGAGTCATAGAATCCTATTGGAATATCTCAAACTGGAAGGGATCCACAAGGATCATCAAGTCTAACTCCTCGTTCCTTGCAGGAACTACCTAAAATTGAGCTATAACCAGTCCAGTTACTACTGACATTCCCTGTAGCTTACACTGGGGAAGGGGGCAGTGAGTACAGGAGAGAAGCATGAGTTCATTAGGAACGGGTCTGAAATCTTTTTAAAATGTCCTTTATAACTCATGGTACCACAGGTTATAAAGATTTTGCAGCCAACTAATCCATTTCAGAGTGGCCTAAATTCATTGCTGTCTGGTTGCTGTTTGCAAAGATGTTGGTGATGGCAGTGACCTGAGTAATGTAACCTTGGAAAAAGCAAACCTGAAACAGAGGTTTGGGCAAGACCACTGCTGTGGCTACCAGGACTTCACTTGAGATTTTAAGAGGAGCCAAGCATCCTGTCCTTTTCTGTAGCAAGGGCAGTGTGCTGTTATTACTGTTAAAACAATGGAGTTACAGGAGTTTGGTCTGTGTTGATTTGAGAAATCAGGTTAAAGCTACATGGTTTTCTGGATCATTTCTCTGATCTCTCACCTGTGCTGCTGCCACTGCTGTCCCTTGTCACACTCCCTCGAGTCAGCCCATCATGCTAATGAAGTGCAATGGCCTCCTGCTTTGTGCCTCTGAAGACCATGAGTGGTGACGGAGTTTCTCAGAAACCCCACAAAAACCCTCTGAGCTCCTCGAGTGTGATTTCTCCTTTGCTGTAGCCAAGTGCTGAGACTGCAGGGGAGGCTCAGGGATCACACCTCAAATTGTAAATACAAATCAGGGCACTGTGTGACTGCATTATGATCATACAATGTTAAAGTGCAAGTTACCAAGTGTTTAGCCTTGGAAGCCTGGCAAGCAGAGGGAAAGGCTGTGTTAGAGTAAAAGGCCTTTCACTTTTCCTGCCTATTAATTTACGTGCCTTCAGAGTGTTGCCATTTAGCAAAGTGCCTTTTGTGTTTCTGCCAAGCTGAAGTAGCTGCTGGGAAAAACTAAGTAGGCCAAATCCTGCAAATATCTGGAGAACTCAGCCAGGGTGGCTGATGCTGATCCAGAAGAGTGTGAGGATGGATTTGGTTTCATGCAGGCAGCACAACAATATTGAACAAAATGAAAAGCTGACATAAGAGTTTCATGTTAAAAGGCAGTTGCTGCAAGATAATGCATATAGAAGATTTTTTTTAAATTGAGCAGTTCATAGATTTGATTCAGTGTATAGAACCTGTGATCTTCAGATCTTTGCTCTGGGTCTCAGGCCATGTCAGCTGGGGGCTATTTAAAGGTATAGACCATGTCTGGCATGGCCCAGGGCAGTGGTGTACTCACCATATACATTTCTGAAGTCAGAGTGCTTATAGAAATGCTCATTCTGTTCCCATGCAGTGCTTTAAATAGCTCAGCACATCACTGTTATTCCAGTGGTACACATTCCAACTCCATATGAGCAGTCAGGGGAGAGATTTTTGGCTGCCAGGTATCGCACAGTGAGAGCATCTCAGTGCTTACATCATCTCCTTCTGCCATCAGTGCTGTGCCCTCCTGCACCAGGGGGAAAGGACCTCTGTGTTTGGGGGATGTCTAGAGGGCTTTCCCTGCTACCTCAGCCTGTGCTTCTAATTTATGACAAGGAGCTTGCAGGTTTTAGTTCTTTTAGCCTCTCTCCCCAGGTGCCCAGCACCACCCTGAAGCGGCTGTGCTCTGCCCTGATGCAAAGACAGCCCTTGCTGGCACATCCCACATCCGATCGCTCCGGGACCCCGCCGGTGCTGCCACCCCCATGGACGTGACAATATTTCGGCTTCTGTAGCTCGCTATTTTTACTTGGCGGTGACGGCGAGGTTGGCTCTGCTCCCGCCTGTGCGTGGGAGCTGCAGGAGTCATCTGACCCTTGCTGTGCTGGGGTCGGCTGTGGCAGCCTCGCTGCGGATCCCCCTACCCACCGCAGCCCTGCTCCTGGGATTCCTCTCTGGCAGGGAATTAGTGCAGGAATGCCCGAGGATACAGGTACGCTGTGATGACTCCACATTTTGGTCAGCCTAGACCTGAAGTGACTTGTTTTTCATCTGGGGCCGTGGTAACTAAATCACTGATGCTGTCATGGGGATGGATAACAGCTCTGTGTTTATGTGGAAACACAGCAGAGTGGGGAAAGATGGTTAAACATTTCTTGTAAATTATGCTTTGTGTTCTTTTAATTATATGAATGATGATTTGGAAAGGATAATGACTCTGTTAGTTAGCTGACAGCTCAGTTTGAAAACTTTGCTCAATTTTTTAAAATTTAAATTGACTTCAGAGTTCATATTAGACTATAACGTAGAAAATAAAACCCTATTTCTTTTTTGCAGATATCTTGGAGTGTTGTTTCTATATCCTATCTCATTGCAATCTAGCCAAACCTGTACAAAAATAGCCTTTATAATGCTGCAGTAGCAGTTACTCAAACTCAGCAGAGATTTTTATGAACTTTGTTTGAATTCAGTAAATATTTTATTATAATAACGAGGGCGGGAGGTTAGCTTGTGCTAGGTTTGTAATGCGATGTGACTTTAGCACAGAGCATACGGTGAGATTTGAAGCTCTCGTGTGAATACTTGAGCTGTGTTGCGCCTCTTGTGCATGGTTTATTCACATCCTGCTGGATAACACCTCTCTTTTGCCTCTGCTCCCATAAACTCTGTAATTGGTGGTGAAAGCAGAGGTCACCTCAGTTGTTCTGTGTGCCCTCTGTCAGCTGTGGGTTTCTGTTTTGATGATGAGGAATAGGAAGTGCTGGAAGAGGCATGCCTTGGAAAGGCACTGTAGTAGAAGCAGGTATAGATTTCAAAAAGGAACACAGTTCCTGAAGCATTTTACTTTATATTTTTGGACAGTGTGAAGGAATTAAACTGAGACCTATTGACACAGAGATTTATCAAATTTGGTGAATATTTTCTCTTTTAATACAGGAACTAAAGAGAGAAGTAAGCGTGCTTTGCAGTGGAGCCACTGCAGAGGTCTTGGAAAGAGCAGTGAGCACTTCTGGGGGGTGCCCAGACCCTTTTGATGTAGAAAAGCACTATTGGGAAAGAGAGTGAGTGTGTGTGCTGACCTGGGGATGCTTCAGCCCTCTGGTCAACTGGAGGGCTCGAGGGACCACATAATGTGGACATTGAGAGCAAAACTTCTTTCCCTTTATCCTCCTGATCATCTGGTTTCCCGTGAGACACACAGAGGAACAGGGCATTAGAGTGAGAAGGCACCATAAAGCAGGCGAACACATCTGTAAAGTCATTTAACACAAGGTGCTGATTGAGAAATAGGGTAAACCAGGTTACCCCCAGTTGCTTAATGTTCTGTTCCAGAACATTTAACATGTGCACTCCTGAGGCAGGGCTGGGGCCAGGGAATTGCTCTTCCCCGCTGCTGAGTGGGGTTGGCAGGATGGGTGGGAAGAGCTTGTGGAGTTCCCATTGCACAATTACTCTTTTTCTCATATTTTCTGTGGAAAGTAGCAATGGGGTCTCAGGCCCCCACAAGGCTCCGTAATGAATCACTGGTTCTTAGGAAAAAAAGAAAACCAAACCAATCCTCTTATCTAAATGAAATGTACAGCTGACACCCATGCAGTTCTCTGATCACTGCAAGTGTTTCTGTACTATGTATTTCTGTTTTATCCTCACATCAGCACAGCTCCTCATCACTGGATTTTAAACACAGACACAGGACAGGGAGAGAGCAGGGCCAGCTCTACAGTGGGAATAATGCTTCACTGGGATATTAAGAGGCACTTAAATGCTTCCTTCCTTTGTTTTCATCTTTTCATGTTTTTAAATTCAGCCCTGAGTGTTTTGACTCAGTTGACACAAGAAGGGTTTGTTAAAGCAACAACTTAAACTCCAGTCTCTAATTCCAGCAGTACTTGTGTGCGTCTCCTTTAATCCTGCTCCAGGGAGATTGCAAATTTAATTTCCCTCTGGGCTGCTGTGAACCTCGCCCTCCCCAAATCACTTGATACAGCATGTCAGCAATCAATAATTCTGTCCTGTTTCTCAAATACCTAGTGAGTAAATGGCATTTGGGTCTCATATTTGTTTATTTTGATTTGCAGTAACCACCTCTAGCTTTAGAGATGAAAAGTTTCAATGTCAACTCAAAAATAATTTGCTGGTAATTCCTTCATGCAAAATAATATCCCTTACCAGTGCTGTGTGGTTTTGGTTCAGAGTTGGAATGTGGCCTTTGCCTTTGTTGAAAAAGCTGAACATTATTATGAACGAAACAGCTGATAATTATAGTTTTAAATATTGATGTCTAACATGTTTTCCCCTCAAAAATATGTTTTCATCTCATTAAGCAAAAGATTGTGAAGTAACAGAGGAGCCTGTAGTGCTGAGAGTTGGTAAAGAAAATTGTTGTATCTCTTTTGCTGATGGAGGGTTGCTGTTGCAGGCCAGTGATATGGTATTTGTATGAGTCTGAAATGAAAGGCCTGCGCTTTTTTAACCTGACCTCCATAACACAATAAAAAAAAAGTCCCAGAACAACCCACAAAAAGGACAGAGAAAGTGCCCCCCACCCCCCAGGCCCTTTGTTTTTCCTTTCATTGTTGCCTTTAGGCTCAATCCTTCCAGGAACCTTGGTGAGGAATTACCGTTTTCCCTGCAGTGACAGGTAATTGCAAATATTAGGAATAAAGATTCTTTTCACATGACTCTTGTCTCTCCACTCAAATTACACCTTTCTTTAGATCACAGTACTATTTAAAATGTCTGTATCACAGAAGGACAGGTTGGATGGGGCTTTGAGCAATGTAGTGTAGAGGAAGGTGTCCCTGCCACTGCAGGACGGTTGTAACTAGGTGACCTTTAAAGTCCCTTCCAACCCAAATCTTTCAAGGATCCTGAGATTATAATATCAAATTGTGTCATTTGGCCCTTTATCATTTTGGGCTTCTTTAATCACCAGGAGCAGTAAATCTATTAAACTGGATTTTTAGAGCAGAGTTAAAGAATGTGACGCAAATGAGTTACGTGGCCTTAATTATGTCTGTATAGTAAACAAAGAAGGTGGAAGTCTTTATTATTAAACTTTTTAGTTGAGGTTTAATTCCAGATTAAACGTGCATTCTTAAGCATGACACTTCTTAATTTTCAGTACTTGATTTCCAAGCTCAGAAATGGCTTCTGTAGGTTCCTATGCAGAGTTGAAACAAAACACAAAAAACTGGAAAAAGTGTTAGGGCTGTGTCAAATTCTGCAGTTTCTGGACATGTTTCTTCATCAGGTCTGTAATCTACCATGAAGATTGCTCATTTAGCTGTTGGAGAGCCTGATAGCAAAGGGGATTTTCATCTTCTGCACAGACCAGCCCTAGACTGCATCTTTTGCCAAGAGTTTGATTTCCCTCGGCAGCTTGCTCACAGCAGAGAGAAGGTGACATTTTCTATCCCAGGCTCCTGAGCAGAGCATGACCAGGAACTGGTGAATCCTCTCCCTTCATTCACTGCCATCAGCTTGTCTTGTTCTGCTTCCAAAGCATTCCCAAATATTTTCCTTACCTCTGGCACCTTATCCCAGTCCCCACAGCTGTTAAATCCTGCTTAGTCTAGCGATGCCAAAGGAGCTGGGCTTAGTCAAAGGAATGGGCTTTTTACCACAAACGGTGGTAAAATGGATCCAGTGTACCTGACAGTGTTCACCTAGGTCAGGCTGCCGCCTTTGATCCAAATACTTCCAAAAGCAAGTTGTTCTGCTTTCTTTTTAATGTTGAAAACCAATTGGTTTTCACTATTGCTAACTAATAACAAAGGTTAGTATAAAACATAAACTACTAAATGTTTCCACCTTCATAAAAAGCTTAAACATTTTATCTGAAACTTCCCCTGAAGAAATGAGTCTGAGAACATCAAATTCTAGTAATGTTTATGTAAATGGTTAAAGTTTGGCAAGGCCCTCAGGCAAATATTGTGATTCTTAGGGATGGTCCTGTGTAGGGCCAAGAGTTGGACTTGATGATCCCTGTCAGTCCCTTCCAACTCAGGATATTCTGTGAATCTGCAGAAGTGGTAAGCGCACTGAGAACATCACTTGACAGCGGCCATAAGATGTTTAATGCAGCTTTAATAATAAGCAATGCCACTGTCCCTCCTTCTCTGTGGTACATACAGCAAGTGCACATCTACAGTAAGCAGTACAGAAGTGAGTCTGAGCAGTTTATTTTATTTGACAATTCTTCTGCAAACTGTTGCTGGTTAATGTGCCCTACTTGGTCCAGAACTAAGCAGAATTATCTACTGTGTAGCCCAGTGGAGACAGGCTGAGTCTTGACATCAGAGATGTGTGAGCACTGGACAGTTGGCAGGAATATTGGCAGTGATGTCCCCAGCAGACAAGTCTCGCACAAAGAAGTCCTGTGGAAACTACTTGTTCATTCCTTGCCAGTTTTTGTCCTTGTCAAAAAGTGAGTGCATCCTTTTAGGGTTTAAGGATTCATGAGGATACCTCTGCTGGAGCAGAATGTAGTCTGGGAAAATGGGAAATTTAGAGAATCAGATATTCAGTTGTATTTTGGCTTAGAAAAAGTAGCTTAAAGTTAAGAAGGAAATTTCTACAAATTAGGATATAATGGAAGCATTCATTTTCAATGAACTCTTTAGTTAATTATGATCCAATGAGTAGTTTCAGTTCATTGCATTCATTAGTAATTCATTATTTCACTTATTTAATATGTTGATTGTTTCTTCTGCTGCTTTGAAGACTGATTTTAATACATAAAGGCATAAAGGTAGAATGCTGAGAATTGCTGTGTAAACTTATCTCCTTAAATACGTTTTGAAACATAAGTTAAAATGTGAATTTCCATAATAGAATTAGTTTCTCAGAATTGTCAGCAGATGACATTTCAACCTAAACCATGTTAAGTGTTAATGTTTTAAAATATAAACTAATATGTGATTAATTATATGATTTTGTTATGCTAAAGGGAAGACTAAGTCTTTTAAACTGTCTTCAGAAGGACCTCTTTGTAATGATCTCAGAGGCACTGTATTCCCAGTGGGGCTTTGTGTGAAATACTTAGTAGCTTAGTTCTTAACTGAGAGAAAAGAAAAATAATTACTTCTTAGTCTGCAGTGTGCATTTTAAATATGTTTTGTGTTACTTCAAGATTTGAAGAAATTTCAAATACATTTTTTTAAAAAAAAAACCTAAATATTTTCCTTTTTAATTTATTTTGTACCTGAATTGCTGAGGTTTGTTTTCATTCTGAACCTTGATTTAGAGACCCAAAGAGAAGGAAATGTGTGAAGTCCTGCCCTGTAGCTCTGGACACTGAGTACCAAATGCATTATGGAAAACAAATTTGTCTGTTTTCTGCTACATTTTCAGTTTGCAACCATTACCAGACACCAAAAAAACCACCCCAACTTGGCAACAATTTTCAATGTTCTGCTGCTTTGCAAAAAGTGCAGCAGCATTGGACTCCCAGGGGCATGAGAGCAACTAGCAAAGCAGTGTTTTCTCAGGAAATGTGAGGCTGCTGTCCCTTTGGGGAAGGGGATGTTTGGTGGGCTGGGCTGGGGCTCTCTGGCCCTGCTCTGCAGGGATTCCTGAGCCAGCTTCTTCTGGCTGTGGGACACCACAGCATGAACTGGCAGCTTTCTGCACTGGCCAGGCATGGATGCCTCGGGGGAGATGACACATGGCAATTGTTGAGTGTGAAGAAAAGTCAATTGTTTAATTGTTCTATTCTGAATTTTATATTTCAAATGCAACTGTTTAGGCCCAAATGTTCTGGCTCTGGTCAGCTCCTTTTAACTCAAGTCTTTCATGAGTTACATGCTACTAATTTGATGCTTGTTAGCAAATCTGGAGAGAGCAAACCTTTATAGTTGCAAACTTTTACCAGCTACTCTAGTAACTAACTCGGGAAAATACTTTATTTTGGTTTCTTACAGGGTTGATTCTTTCTCAGGGTGGGTCGTTTGTTTTGGGCAGGTTACAGTACAGAGAGATTCTTGTGTCAAAAATAAAGTATTGCAAAGTTCAGAGTTTCCTCTGTTTTTATTAGAGGAATAAATCAGAGCCTCTTAGTTGCCTGGGCGATCTGTTCTAAGTTTGTGTATGTTCTAACTAAGTTTGTCTAAGTTCGATCTGTGTAAGTTTGGGCATCCGCCTTTCTATAAACTTCCAGTTGCCTGTCGTGCTTATGTTGTTTTTATTGGAGATGTCCTTAATTATAAATTAATTACAGGCCTTCAGTGATTGCTCCAAAGTTCATGAGTACCTTGAACAGGACTTTTTTGACCATCACAGAATGTTTATTTTAGAAGACAAGCCAAAATGCTAGTGGGTGGTGAATAATGCCATGAGAAGTTCAAGCCCATGTATCTTCTGGGTAAAAAAAAACCAACCCAAACCACTGTAGTTTCAGGAGTAGAAAGTGCTGTTTTGGGTAAAACTTGCAGCAAGTCCCCTGGAAGAGTGTGTGGGAAGAGAAGCTTAGCATCTTACTGAAATACTGACTCCTTCAACTCAATGGCTGTGGAAAGGCCTTTCTTGCTAAGGCCTATTGGCGTATGAGAGGTTGCTCCATCTTGAGCAGGTTGGTTGGTTGGCGAGTTTATTTTGTAGCTAAAATTTAAGTAAAATCACTTTGAAATAAGCATTCCAGCCTTTGAGTAAGCATGCCACATTACAGAAGAAAATGTCATTAAATATGTCATTTACTTAAAATAATCTATATGCTTTCCTGTTATTAGTTCTTCACACAGGGAAAAAGCCAGATCTGTTGAGTTACAGTATAGCTCCTTTATAATTATAAACTGCCTTCATCTTTCCTCTCTAAATACACTGTGATAAAAAATTGATGCAAGTGCTGCAGCAGGATTGCAAGAATAAGGTCATATCTCACCTGTTCCACTAACACATTGAGATGCCAACTTACCTCGTGTTATCAATACACAATAAATGCAATTTCTAATTTACATCACAAGATGGCAGCAAATTTTTAATTCACTTAATTTTCACTAACCTATATTAACATAACCTCTTGAAATCGTGGTTTCCTTATAAAATGATAGAAAACTTTGTTTAATGATCAGATATGTGTGCTATTTACAGGGATGTCAATGTTTCAGTAGTACTCAAAACATCTACAGAACTATATTTTTGCCTTAAAATCACTAAAAAAGAAGTTATTTACTATGAACTTTAAGGATCAGTAGCTCAGATTTACCATACCTTTAAAGATATTTTGAATAAAAACTATAGTTTTTATCTGTAGTCTGATTTCTTGAAGAGAAAATATGACAAAGCATTTTTTTAAATTCAGGCGGAAGTTCTCAAGACTTGATAATGCGAATTCTTTCCTCTATAAGGAATCTGATTTATGTTTGAAGTGTGTTCAGTCAAAAGCTTTCAAAATTCTGAAATAACAAGGTTGGCTTGGCTCAACTGCTTTGGGCAGATCTTTTCTCCTGTGCTGTCCAATCCCAGAAGTTAAAATTTTAATCTGCTTGACCTGATTTGCCCTAGGTGTTAATTGTCATTACTTGTAGATCTTATCTCTGGCCTTTAAAATGCTCTGCTTTTTGTTTTCCCCTGCAGTTTCACAACCGCAGGCTGTACATAGCCAACTGGAGAAGCCATCAAGTACTGCAATTCTCTGCAATACCTGTGGAAAACCATGCAAAGGAGAAGTTTTGAGAGTTCAGAACAAGTATTTCC
The DNA here is from genome assembly GCF_030490865.1 of Poecile atricapillus. Taxonomy (NCBI): domain Eukaryota; kingdom Metazoa; phylum Chordata; class Aves; order Passeriformes; family Paridae; genus Poecile; species Poecile atricapillus. The sequence continues at coordinate 65,795,835 of NC_081252.1, read as the reverse complement.
ATATTAAATGCTTTGTTTGCAAAGGTAAGTGTGACTGCTACTTCTATGAGTAGGGCATGAGCAATGGTGTGTGACTTAATGATCCTGGAAACTTCACAAGCATGTTTTACAATCCAATCCATGCCTGAAGAGATTTACTGTGAAATCTCTGACTACTTACTGTAAGATTATAAACATCCTAAGTCCCAAAACTAGAGAGTGGGACTATATTCAGTGGATATTGGACCTGTTTATATCCACGATTATAATCAATGGATATAAACCTGTTTATATCCATATTGAAGTTTACTATAGAGTTGGGATGTCAGGAAGAAGAGCAGTTTGGGATAACAATGCAGGACTGGGAGAGAATTAACATTTTCAGAGAAACTCAGAGGTGTTCTCTCTTCCAGCTCTCTAATGCATGCTCTAGGGTGGGCCATGGCCACATCTGTTCAGGTTCTCCTCTTACGTTAAACTGTGATCTTTAAACTCCAGTGTGACCCTCTTTGCTTTTCCATTTTTTGGGGGGAATGACCTGCTTACTCCATTATTAACCAGTGCTTCAGATGACATTTATTAATCCTTGTAGCTCAGTCCAGAAACATGAGCATGTCTCTGGTTCCAGATGTATTACTGTAACTGTACTCCTCTTTAGAGGAAATACTAGAAGGAAAACTGTCACTATCTGTTAGCTATACTGATATTTTTTTAAATCCCATGGGATTAAGTACATACTGTTAATAACTGAGGCAATATTTAATGAGTTAGACAGGACTAAATGTTCAGCTCAATAATTGTGTTCTTTGCAAAATTGCATAGCAAGCAAAATAAGCATACTGCACTTTCCTAAACAGCAAAAATATTTTGGTCATCTATTCAGAGGAGATTAGTGTTTAAAGCAGAACACAGCCTATACGTGCATCTTTTAAGTTCTTTTAAAGCCAGCTGTTCTTATGGCAGATTTCACTATTAAATAAATTTTTCAGACCTAACTCAGGAAAAGAGCAGCTGATCTGTTATTTGGAGTCATGTCTCCTACATGAAGCCTCAGTAACATTCTGGTATTTGCTCCATATTATTATCTTGATGAAATCCAAGCCCCCTTTATTTTTAACAGATTTGCTATAAGAAAAGACAAATCCTGCAGAGGGAGTAACACAGAACAGTGCATCCAATTTTTGGTTTTATAGGCAATCTCCAATTAGATGGTGCCAGGTCACCAGCAAATGCAGCGTGTGGTCACTGAACCAATTCACTGATCCCAAATTTAGGCAGTGCAGAGGGTTTTTTTCCCATGCAGAGGAAGATGCAGTGTAGAAGCTGCATTCCCTTATCTGTCTGTAAGAGATGAGGAGTTTGTTCGCTTCTGGCAGATCTTGAATAAAATGAGGAAAAAATCACAATTTTAACAAGGTAGAAGGGTAGCATCTGTCAGCCACCTGTCAGTCTCTCAGATGGCACAGGAGAGTGTCAGAGAGGTGAGGTTAAACTGCTGGTTTGTGTCAGGGCTCTTGGACTCCTCCTTACTAATTGTTTTGTTAAGTGCTAAGTTTGCGCACATGGTTAGTTTGAGGGTTTTCTCTCATTATTTAAATGCCATATTTTCTATCACCTTTCAAGGGTTTCCATCAGTTTTCTGGCATTCTTCTGGTGTCTGTTTTTGTTTGTTTGTGGGTTTTATTTGTTACTTAAGAAGCTAAGTTGCTTTGTAATACAGATTTGCCATGTTATGAGAGAAGAGCTTTAGAACAGAACAGAGCACTGAATATGCATTTCACTAGCTACATAAAAGGAGAAAAATCAGGTTAGGCAAATGTGACTTAGATTTTTAAATTAATGGATGGAAGAATACAGTTCATGTGTTAGGATTTAGCGAAAAAATGGTATTCAGTTCTGGTCAGTCAACTGCTTTCAGCCTTGGAGGAGAGTTTTGTGCCATGACCACTGCTGTGCATGGGCAGGGTGATGATTCTGGGGATGTATTTATCTTATTGTTGATTCCTCCCTATGGTGCATTTATTTTGATGCTACTCAGCAATGCAGTTTGTTCTTGTCTCCACCAAAGATAGCACATGGAAAGAGGCTGTGAATCCAGCATCCAGTGCATCTGCAGGACTGTCCAGGACAGATAATCCCATGTGTGTGTGCTGGCTGCATTGCCCTGCTAAGATGCCTGCCTGCTTGGTTGACTGCCTCTGTATTAAATCATCTTGCAGCCTGCATCAGAAAACATTTAATATTTATAAAGCTGCAGGAAATCTTGGTTCCTTTTACAGAATTTACAGCTGTACAGTGATGGAAAATGCAAACTGACAAAGAGCCCATGGATAAGAATGAGAAATTACCATGGTGTGGTGTCTAGAGGTATTTGAGGTCTGTTTGAATGACCTACACTGGAAGACGTCACACCTTTTTAAATATGTGTGGAAATTTGAAACAGTTTCTTTTATAGTTTTGGATAAATTTGAGGTTTCAGAGGGTCAAATACGTTGAATTGTTTCCTTTTTTCTTTAGGATAGAAAGGGAGTTATGTTTGTAGTAGTAGTATTACCATACTGCTGTCTGATTATTCATAGAATGGTTTGGGTTGGGAAGGACCTCAAAGGTCACCTCATTCCAACCCCCTGCCATGAGGAAGGACACCTTCAACTAGCCCAGGTTGCTCAAAGCCCCATCCAGCCTTGGACACTTCCTTGGGTAGGGCAGCCACAACTTCTCTGAACAACCTTTCTTGTGGGGACTGTGAATTTCAGAATGTTAACAGAAATTATGTAGATGCCTTTTGTATTAAAATTAAATTACATAACCAAGGAAGGTTAGTATAAAGTCACTAATTCCCATGCAATTCTTCTTTCATTTCTATCCAGTTCTTTTCATATTCCCCAGGTAATGATTCTAAACAGTTCAAAGTTTTTATAAGGTGAACAAGTCTTTTATTATTCAAGACTTAGAGACACATCCAGATTAAAAAATTTAACAGCAGTACTGGGAGCATCTGCTAGTTTTTCTCAGTATCAAAGTTAAATAGGACCTAGGGAGGTAAATAGGCACTATAAATAAGGTTTATACTCATATCTGTTTGTATGTGTTATTTCCTCTTTAGCTGCACATCTGCTGATAAATGCTGTAGGGAACGTGCCATCTTAACTCACTTCAAATTTTTACTTAATTTTTAGTTTAAAATATATCCCATTTTATTTTCAGGTTTTTTACTTATAAAAATATTTATTTTCAGGTTTTATAAAAGACTGCAGGTGTCTGATATAGTAAGGCAAAGTTTCATTAGACTTCAAGGGCTTTGGTTCCCATGTTTGCTAATTATTTTTTTATTTGTTGCCACTGTAATAAAAGCAGCAAGGAAAATTACTAAAGTGATAAAATATTAATGACTTAGACTGTCAGATTTTAAAAAAATTGTGTTGAATATAAACTATTCTGAGAGTGTCTGTCAGGTCAGGACTGCATTTAATGGAGTGGATGGTATTAGACAAATATTAACTTGAGCTTGTTTACAATGAGGTTATTTAGTAGACTCAGTAGAGAGACAGGTTAACATAGAATTCTAGATAGGAGAGATGTAGGTGCTGTTATTTTTATTATCTTGGGTAGCCTCTTAGATCTTTGATAAGGATAGAAATTACCCTGTTCCATTAGTATCTGGCATGTATTTCATTTTCTGTGTTTTGATAGTATCCTGACATTTCCAGTGGCAGTGACCAATTTAAGTGGTCTTGCCAAAGAGTGTTCTTTGTGCATATGAGAAAAGCTATAACTCACATCTGTGTCCTTTCCTGGTTGTCTTGATGGAAGGAAATAAACTTCCAGTCTGAGCCATAGAGGTAAAGACATGACCTAGGTGCTATACCTGTTCATTGTATCTCATATCTCATTTTGTCCCTAATCCAAATTCTCCTGCTTGCTGTGGTGCTGTGGGTGCAGCACATGCAGTCTTCCCCGCTGGCACAGCTAGCAATTGCAAGTATACTTCTCCCCGCATTAATAGTCATGGTTTTTAAAATTAATCTGCTAGAATTTATCACATCTTCAGCTTAGAATAGGGTATGTGCTTTGGGGGGGTTAGTGTTTCTGTGACCATGCTGTGTCCTGGGAATTGTGAAAAAGCCCAGGTCTGGATATATCACTTCTATACAATTTTCTCAGTAGCGCATGCAAAAGAATCCAGTTATATCATTTATTGTGAAGTCCTATTAATGGGAAGGACTAAGACAAAATATTCAGTGAAAATATTAAAAATATGGAGTAACTTGGCAATAGGTGTTATTTGTTTGCTAGATCAAATGCATCTTCTAGGATATAAATATGTTCAAAGCTACGCTGAGTAATCTGAGGGACTCACATTTGAACATAGCTACAGGGTTTCACGTTTCAAAATGGGAGTCATTTACGGGAAGCTCGTTTGTAAGATTTCCGAGTCCCAGATTCTTGCCAGGCAGTAGTGATTTCTGGTATTTGTGGTGTCATGGGCACTGGGGATTAGTGTAGGGACTCTTACTCATCAGGCCCTCCCAGCAACGTGTCCAACACTTCCTGGGTCATTCAGGAGTTTGCCATCCCAGATCCTATTAATTTAACTCAGTATAACAGGAAAAACCCTCCCCAGGGTTTCAGAGTGTGGTAGCTTTGGGGATGCCTTACCAATGTCATGTTACTTTGTCATTTTTATGTCACTGAAATTATGATGATGATAATAATGACTAGTTTTGCCAGTGCAAAAGTAATTTAATGGAAAATGGTTTTATGTTGTAGTTTTAAAACCTGAACTTCAAAAGTTTTAATCACTGATTTTCTAAAAACAGCTCAATAATAAAAGCATGAACAAATTTTGGTCAGTTAGTTAACTTACACTATCACAAAGTAATGGATAATGTTCCTTTTTTTATAATCTTGTTCTTCTTTCAACCTTTCTTCGCATTCATTAAGAACTGTCTGCAGCCCCTCAAGTCCTGGTCATATACCCATCACATCAGCACTCTAGCAACATAGCATATATACTTCAGCCAAAGTCTGATCAACCTGTTTTGAAGAATATCTTTCATGAATTTAATAAATACATAATGTTAGTAAAGCGTGGTGAAATGAACAGGGAGGAATCCTGGTTACGAGTACTGGTAAAGGAATATCTTAAGAACACTCAATATAAGGTAGCTGACTAACTACCCACCAAAGGAAGCCAAATCTCTATTGCTTCTGTTTTCCAATTTATTTACTCTTTATTTGCAGCCTTCTAGTCTGTAGAATGAGAAGTTACAGTAGAAAGCTAAGTGTTCATTAAAGGATAAGATTTTCAATTCTGTGTAAGCTTTGCAGACAGTAAAGATACTATTCATATAAAGAAGTTTTGAACATGCATAGTTTCATAGTTCACATTAGATAATACCACAGAATTATTATTATTAAAAAAAACCCCAAAAAACCCAAACCTGTAAGTCTTTTCAATTACTCAAATTCTCTTTTTGGGTAAGGTTTTACCTGTGCAAAAAAGTCAGTGCAAGGATGACTTTATGCAGGGGACTTTTAGACTATGCGATGCTCTTTCCCTTGAGGACACAGCAGGGCTACAGCAGCACTGCTGGGCATTTCAGTGCACTAAGGTGATGTGATGCCTACATTGTGACCCAGAGAGAGTTGTTGCATAAAATTCATCAGTGCCACAGTGGTGTTATTCCACCTCCCACTTTCTGCAACTCATTAACACGAGGCCATCTGCCAGATCTGTGAATAGAGCAGGGACTTAATTTGCAAACCTGGAACTGGCACCCAAAGCACTGTTAAAAAAAAAAAAAAACAAAGTGAAAATATTTGATATTGGTGCTTTGCATGTTGGGTTTTTTTGGGTTGTGGGTTTTATTTTATTTCATTATTTTTAAAAACCTGTTTTAATTGGTCTGGCAAATGACAGAAGTATTTTATCATAAACACTATTGCTCTTAGGTTGAAAATGGGTTAAAGTACATTACTCTTTTTCTTAAATTTCTTTAGCATACTTGTAAATTTTAAATAACCAGATTGGGTCCTTAGAACAAGAAATCAGTATAAATGGGACATTTTTTCCCAGTTTTGCTGGGGATTATTTTGGGAGTTTCAAACAGCTACATACCTGATGCTGTGAGGACCTTGCTCACCTCTAAGACTATGCTTTTATAGAGCTTTTATAGGCTTTTATAGGAGAGCTTTTATAGGGCAGTAACACTGTCTCTAAGCTGTTGGGAAATCGTGCTCTGCAGAAGGAAAATGGAAATATACTTTCTAATAAAAAATTACTTGATATGTAGTTCCCATTCTTTATAGGAGTCAAGGTACATAGTGCTCAGGAAACTTCCCAAACTCTCCTGCATTTCAATTGATACACTCTAATTTTGGCAATCTCATAAAGGCACTCTGAATCTCAAAGGGTTTTCCTGCACTGAAGTGTTTACTCCACAAATTAATTTATGGGTATCATGGCCAGTGTACCCTGGGAGCTTGTATAGAATGTAATATAATATTCTATTGGTGAAGTGTTGCAGGATATGATCACAGTTCTCTGCTCCTTTTCTGCTCCTGAAAGTTGATGGTTTTCTTCCATCAGACCTATTTGCCTCCCTGCATTTCCTGATTGGAAGCTGGAAAAGAGGCCAGCAGGTGTCCAAGACTTTTCTGGGGCTGCATGCTGCTTTTGTTTGTTCTGGGTAGTAACAAAATGAGGTGGCATTCAAATCCTTGAGATTATAGATGTTATTTTAGATATTGTTGGTAGTACACTGACAATGACTGACAGGCTTGAGTATTCTTGATTTCACAGATGTGTTTGGAAAGACAGATGATATGAGTGATGGAATGATATGGTTTATAGGCCCCACTGCAATGTTCCTTCTGTCTTCTGCATCTCACCTATAGACTGAAGGTTCAGGTGTCAATTAACTAAGAGATATTCCCATGCCCATATTTGCATGGCCAGCAAACTTGGAGTTGGGCAAGACTTCCCCAAACTTCAAGCCTTGTGAAAAGCTTATCTGGACTTACCACACCAGACCATGCAAGAAGGAAGCCACAGCCATCTGCTGGAAATGCTTAGACTGCTTCAGAGTAATTGCAGTTCAGTTTGAAGTCAAAGCTGTAGCGGTGGAAGTTTGCCAGGTGGTTGTGATTCCTTCTCACAGGCATAGTGGCCAGGAGAAATGTTCTACATGTAATTATGGGCTTTTGGAGGATGGGATTCCAGACTTCATCAATGGTGTATGAAGACATACAATTTAGCTGCCAGGAGAGAATAATATCAGCAGTGCACTATGTGTCATTCCTGGGATCGTATTCAGCCAGCAGCATCCATCTCATAGATGCAGGAAAACACCAGAAATGGACATAAAACCACAGTGCTGAGGACGAAAAATTTTATTTAACTTACATCAGGCTGAAAATGGGAGGGAAAAATATAGACTTGTTACGTGCATGTAAGTAAACCACTTGATTGTCTGGCTCGTTGGCAGCAGCAGAGCACTGTTGGGATGGCAGGACCTGCAGTGCATGCTGCTGCTGCAGCCTGCTGTGATGTGCAGCAGCACAGCAAGCCTAGCATCCCCCAAGCAGCTCAGGACACAGCTGGTTTTTAGGCCTAGCATGCAGCCAGAAAATTAATCTACTTTCAGTAGGCTCATTTGCCAGCACAGAAAATAGGTGCATTTTATATTTGTACGCTGCAAATGGAATACTGATGGCATCCAGTAGTGGAATAGCAATGTGCTTAAAGTGCATTGATTAATTGATTTACTGCTATTTATTTTTATAAAATCATAGTATAATGGAAGGGACATTTAAAGGTCATCTAGTCCAAACTCCCCTGGAATGAGTAGCAATATCTTCAACTAAATCAGTTTGCTCATGGCCCTTTCCAACCTGACTTTAAATGTTTCTAGAGATGGACCAGCTCTCTGGATGACCCATTCCAGGGTCTCACCAGCCTCACTTAAAAAACATACTTCCATCTATCCTGTATAATTGCACCTATTTTTAGTTTAAAATCATTACCATTACACACTGCATAAATTCCAGATGTTACAGACACCGTGCTAGGGGAAAAAAGTAGTCTGTTTCTAAACCAGTAGAGGAACCTCTAACATTACGAGCCCCTAACAATATGAAATATTTTGGTGTCAGGTAACTGAAGAGTGGAATTATCCAGGTGTAAGAGAAGCTGCTCTGAGATACCCTCCCTAAAAATGATGTGGGTATTGTCCCTCTCAAGTCCCAGAGCACATACAGGTACAGTCTTGCAACTAAATATCATAAGAATAAGAGACAAATGTTGCAGCGGCCTCAGGGAGACAAAGAGTTACATTGTCCCACCCCAAACCCCTTGTGAAGGGCGGCCCAGGAGTTCTGATTGGGTTTGAGTCCCTGGGGGGTTCTCCCTTGGTGTGTTTCTAATGGTCCCTGACCCTGAACTCCACCCTCAAAGGTGTAAACCCTCGGTTCTGTCCCTCAAAAACCCCTGCTGTGCCTCTGTTCGGAGCTCTCTGTTCTGGACCTGACTTTGTTCCTATGCTGAATAAATGGTTTCATGAACCGGGAGCCCGTCTCGTTGGTGTTTGATGCTGGTCCCCAGAACCCTGCTGCTTCCCTGGACGAGATCCTGAGGTTGCAGACTGCAACAAATGGTGAGAGAATGCGTGGCATCCAGTGAAGCACCAGGAGAACAGCAGGACCCGGCTCCATGGACACCTCGTAAGTCCCCGGCTGATGGCTTGAGAGCCGGCGAGACCCCCGCCTTGGAAAGGAGGACTCGAGATTACCTGGCAGGGAGACTGGGTTGGGAGTGCCTCGGGCATGGGGGAAGAAAAGGGATTACGGAGGTGGGGGAGCCGAGACCAGACGCTGGGACAAGCACCTAACATCACCCAACGAGACGTATTATGGACGATATCAACACTATGGACGATATCAACATTATGGACGATTAACATTATGGACGATTATGGACGGTATGGCTCTTCCAGTGGACTGTTTTTGTCTTCTGTGGAGTTCCTTTTTTGGTGTATACCTCCCTGTACCTTCCCCTTTCCTCTGTTCCTAAGGGCAGGACAAAGGGTGAAAAAAGCTAAGATGGCTCGGGGTTGCTGCCGACTCCCTGTCACCCCGGTGTCTCTGCCATCCCATCCCCTGTTTTCCTGAAGGCAGGCAAGGGACGGAGAACATCCAGAGTGCTGCGGGTCTGCTGCCGTCTGCCCGCCGTTCCGTGTCCTCCTTCACCCCCTGTCTTTCCATATTCCCGTTCCCTGGCTGGGAAAGCCTGTCCCGGCCTCCCCCCCCATCCCAAGATGGCGCCGGCCACGCGGTCTGGGATCCCTTGTTTCCCGCCTTGCTCCTTCTTTTCCGGCCCCAAACCTTCCCGAACCTCCCAGTAACTCCTGCTTCGCTCCCACCCCTCTGTTCGGTGCTCCACCCCTGGGGGCTGTGCCTGTTCCATGGTGGGCAACACCTCCTCTGGGGAAATCGAAACTGTAACCGAGCTCCGAAAGCCAGTGTTTCACCGAGATCATCTAAAGAGGCGACGCCCACATGGGAGCCAGAGCCGAAGCTGGAGATCGAAGAATTCTGCCCCTCGTAAGAGGAGATCTAAGAGCTGCACCCTTCCTAACAGAGAATCCTAAAGTGGAAGAGACTGAACTAAAAAACCATTATGTTTGCATTAAGTACCATCACCGTTTAATTTGCCCGGCGTAGTCCGAGATTTAAGTGTTTGTCTTCAATTTTGTTTTTTCTGTTTGCTTAATGTGTTTTGTTATTGAGCTATTGGTGTCCCACAAAGCAAAGTGGGTGCTCTGTGGAAGAGGTGAGATTTTAAGGTGTATGTTTGGAAACATTTTAAGCTCCTAATTAAAATTTGAAAAAAAAAAAAAAAAAAAAAAAATAAAAAAGGAGCAGATGTTGCAGCGGCCTCAGGGAGACAAAGAGTTACATTGTCCCACCCCAAACCCCTTGTGAAGGGCGGCCCAGGAGTTCTGATTGGGTTTGAGTCCCTGGGGGGTTCTCCCTTGGTGTGTTTCTAATGGTCCCTGACCCTGAACTCCACCCTCAAAGGTGTAAACCCTCGGTTCTGTCCCTCAAAAACCCCTGCTGTGCCTCTGTTCGGAGCTCTCTGTTCTGGACCTGACTTTGTTCCTATGCTGAATAAATGGTTTCATGAACCGGGAGCCCGTCTCGTTGGTGTTTGATGCTGGTCCCCAGAACCCTGCTGCTTCCCTGGACGAGATCCTGAGGTTGCAGACTGCAACAGACAAACATTTATTTATTCATTACTTAAAAATTCCTCCTAAAGCTTATAACTGTTCAGGAAAAGGCATTGCCTTGTATGCAGGGTAATACCAAGACAAGAAGATGAGTTACTTTGTGTTAGTCTCTTCGTGAATATAATTGCTGTGTTTGCAGTGCTTTGCTTTTATCACCAAGATGAACTCCAGAAACTGTTGAAAACTGTTTCTAGGTTATAAATAACCCTTCCTCCAGATACTCCTTTTGGAAGACAAACGCTAGGTGGGAGTGCATGTGATATAATGCTGATTTCCTGTCCTAGGAGAGTAAAGTCTGGTAGCTGCCTTCAGATATTCTCTCTAGACTTCCTCCAGCTTTCCTTTCCTGGTTTCTTGTCTCTGCAGGGGCATCTCGGATGGGCAGTGTCTCTGTCCACATAAATAGACAGCAAGGGACACAGCATCTCACCAGTTGGAAGGCCAATTGGTCTCTTTTTAGAGCTGCTCTTTTCAGCTTTAAACCATTACTATTTTAATATCCAAGCCAGTATTTAATGGAATCCCTGTGTTCTTCTCTGGTTAGCTGAGTGTCAAGGTAAATTGGATCAGATGGTTTGGAGAGTGAAGGATGAGACAAGGGTTTGTGACTCAAGTTGTGTCCTGTGGGGCAGAGCTGGTGGTGCAGTGATGTTCATTCAGCCACTCTGTGCATATGGGGATGTCGCTCTATTAGGAACGGCGAGAAAAATGGAACAGACTCTCTTGGGAGTCGATCAAGAGAATTTTTCCCTGGTTTATTACCTCAGGTCTTTTTTATAGATCGATACGTGAAAAGTACAGAAAAGAAACTCTTAGTAAAGTAACACATTACCCTCATTGGTCAGTAGGGTTCACCACCCCTTGACTTTCTCTTGCCAGAAAACAAAAAACAGACAAACAGCACCTGCAAGGCTGTTCTCTGTCTCTGAGGATTGTTTTAATTCCTCCTTATGAATTCCCAGGCCACTTTCCCAGACAAGACTGAGAAAGCTATGTGGCCTGCAATTTCTACAGGCACTGTGCTCTCTATTTCAGAGTTAGCATCCATATGGGGAGGCTGAAGTCATGGTGATGAAGAAAGGGGCCTGGTGAGAGAATGCTGAACTCACTTTTATTTTCAAGTCCCAATAACTTGTTTTTCTTTCTGTCTTTGAGTGAGGTTTTGAGTCACTGCAGGGTTTCCTGAGAAGCCAGGATTAAGTGCATTAATGCAGACTGCTTTGGAGTTGTACACACCTTCGTAGGAGTTGTAACCTTAGTGGCAGAACAGAGAGAGGCCAGTACCCTCAGGGTGAGACATTGTGCTGCCAAATGCCAGTGGCAGGACTGTTGCTGACCCCATGTGCCCCAAACCTTGCACCAGAGCTCTCAACTGCAGTGAGACAGAGTCTGCTGGACTTCCATTTATGCAACAGATACAGATTTGCTTGTGCAAAACATAAGAAATGTATGTAGGGACATAACCCCTCCCTTCTCTTTTCAGAAATGCAGTTATGTGCTTTCAACTTTTTTCTTTTCTGATCTACTTTGTAAGTTCAAACACTGTATGATGCAATTTAGAACTGCTCTAGGGCATAAGTATCAGCTCAGCATGCTGCTCAACATCATCTTAAATCCATAGCTGAGCTCTGCTTCTGTGACACCAGTCACAGGTAGCTGAAATAGACAGGCTGAAAGAAACTCATGATATCTGGCAAGTGTGCCAGATTTTTTGGAAAGTCTGTTCAAAAAGCCAGTCCTTCGTAAAAATGAGAGCACGGGTGAGAAAGAGAAATGTGAATTCAAATGTGTTAAGCCTGTGAGATAGAGAACATGAACAATGTATTGAAATATAAATCATCTAATCCATGTTGTCCATGACACATGCAATATAGTCTGAATTGTTTTAAATTATAGGAATGATTAGAACCCATAGTTCTTCAGTTCTTGGCCATGCACTAATAGTTCTAGCATGATTGTTGTTTTCTGACTCTTAACGGTCAGGGCCATCTCCAGGGACAATGATGAACACTGAAATTCCACACAGGGATGAGCCCACAGAGGTTTCAAAGAGGGCCTTGAGCCCAGACCTTCTGTGGTACAGTTAACAAAGGCTGTAAAAAAAGGGGGGCATGATTGGATGAAATTTTCAATGAATGATCTTCTGCTTTCTTGGGGTTTCTGCACTGTATGTGTTACTTTGTGCCTTGGGCACCTCTTTTGGACTCTTTTCTTGTAATTTAGGTGCAACATGACTGATTCTGACACTGTAAACAGGCTTGGGTGTGAGTTGCCAGGCTTTACATTTAGAAACCAAAGTGCCTGTGGACTCTCAGGTACCTAAATCTCGATCTTGAATTTTAGAAGTGCGGATACTTCTGCTATTTTGGGACCAAGGCACTGAGTAACTCTGCAATGTTTTGTACATGTAACCCAAATTTAATAAGCAGCATTCCCCACTCCTTTTCTGTGGGCTGTGAGTAGTGACACTGTGTGGTTCAGCATCGTTTGACTGTAAATACCATTTGCTGACAGGAACACATTCCTACAGGAGCAGAAGTACGTAGTAACAAGTGTGGTGCTGGGACTTACAGTAAGGGAGTAGTCAACACAGCAGCAGAATCACCACTTTGAAGTCCAGTTCTCTTTTAAATCAAGTCAAGTCTGTTTTCAAAGATCCTGGTCAATATGGATGGTTATGTTCTGCATATCTGCTATTTCTGTATGACTTCACCAGACCGTTGCATCTTTCCTGTCCCATCTTAAATGTTCTCAAAATTCCAGCCTAGTTCCATCCCTGGTGCAATGAAGAAAACCCTTGAACAGTCTCACAAGCCTTTGGTGCATCAACTTTAACCCTTTCCTACAGGTTTAGTTTAAAAAATGGAAATTGACATTTAGGACTAAAACCTTACTTTTTCCAGCAGCAGATGGATCTGCAGCTGTCTCCAGTTCATACGTGGTGAGTGATGTTCATCATTCATGAGGGCTGATTTAAACTGATTTAACTTGTGAAAACTTTTAGCAGTTGCCATGAGCATCAGCCCCCATTTTTAGAGACAGCAGTACTTAAACCCCTGTTGTGTCCAGGAGGAATGTCAAACACTTGTAATCTGTCAGAGATGTTTCTTTGTTACACTGGTGCTTTAGATTTTAAGGGTTTACATCCTTTATGCATTTCTTTTAACCTGTTAAATGTGTAAATGTTGTATATGGTAACCCTGAACTCAACTCCTACAGACTTCAACTTTGTACTCACAGGTGCTGCTCTGAGGTGGACATTTTTACCTTAAACAAGTCCAGGCTGTTAGTGTCCAAAATACATGAGTGATGTAATTTACTGTAGGAGTAGTGTCTTTCAGATGCACATCTGTTCTGTGATCGGAAGCCCATACATTGAAGTGCTTAAATACTCCACTAGGAACCCTTCAGATCACAGGTGAAAAATCAGTCTAATCTTAGAGCATTTGTTTCTTGCCTTCTGAGTCTGCCTTTTCTCTTTCTGCAGCTTGTGGATGTGACCTGGCTCAAGGAGGATTTTTTGTAAGACAGGGAGACTACATCTGTACTTTGGACTACCAGAGACTCTATGGCACACGATGCTTCAGCTGTGAGGAATTCATTGAGGGAGAAGTGGTCTCAGCACTGGGAAAAACCTATCACCCAGACTGTTTTGTGTGTGCTGTCTGCAGGTAGGTTTTCTACATGAAATTGTGTTTCTGATGCCAGAATGCCCTGAATGCCAGACATTCAAACCTTTGGCCTAGAGATAGGGTTTTCTGTCACTCCTTAAAAAATTGCAGAAGTGAAGAGAAAAAAAAAGAATCTGTGATTTTGAGTGCCTCCCTTTTTTCCAAATGTGTTTTTCTTTTTTATATTATCTTCTGTGTGAGGTTCTCAGAGTACTCCAGAAACTGCCACTGTCCTCGCTGTAAGATGTTTTGCCCCCAGTGTTGCTTTATTTCTCTGGTGTTTGCTGTTTAAGTCATTTGTTGGCCGGGAGTTACAAAGGATTGCAATGCCAGTGGCTGAGTCCTCAGCAGGCTACTGCTAAAGCCCAGTGTAGTTCAGTGGGATCATTTCCCACATGGGTCCCAAACTCAGCAATACAAGGGACTGATGTCATTTGGACCAGCATCTTAATCCTCTTGTGTAGAAATAACACAAACATATCTATTGAAGACTTCATGATGAAGCTTGAAGTGCACTAAACCTTCAGAATAACCACAATTGTGGCAGTTTGGAGCAAATGGAAATGGTGCCATAGTTTCTCTGGCTAAACTTGAGCTTTTAGGGGTACAAGAAAAGCAACCCCACTTTGAAAGGGTTTCAAAGGCCAAGGAGGCACTGGTGCAGCACAGTTTAGATGCTCTGTGTGCTGCTGCCTCGTGCAGGTGACTCTGCAGTCCCAAACCAGCATGTCCATGTTACTGTGGCTGTCTGCCAGCCCAGCCTGCCCTGCCCATGGAGCTGCTGAGCTCAGAAATCCCCCTGTGCTGATGCAGGAGCAGGACTTCAAATTCCAGAACAGCCATGGCTTGTGACAGAATCTCAGTTAAATAAAGCAACTGTGCAAATAATAATAATAGCTGTGATAGCGGGGAGACTTCAAAATGGACAAGCCTTTATTATATTAAATTCTAAGTTTTCCTCTGTTTAGTAGGCAATCCTTTCGGTTACTTAAAACAAACGTGAAGAGTAAAGATAAGAAAAAAAATCCTAAAATCTTTTCTGTATTTTATTTTTTCTTTTTATAGTAAGGAAAATTACTTCAAGTGTTTCTCATGAGTTAACTGCTGGCTGCACATGCTGTTGGCCTGGCAGTATTACAGCTCTTCTAGAGATGAGCAGAGCTAATTTTTGGTACCTTTATTCTCAGCACTAGTACCTTCTGTAAAGAGAGGTCCTTCTTCATTTAAGAGAAATCAAAAAACTGAACTGGTTGAGTCTGTTTTTCTGGCTAAGCGTGCTTGTATCCTCCCTCACATCACTAGAGCTTAGAGGAAATTTATTTAACTGTGTGTCGCAGTAACTGTGAAACTACCTACCTTGGGTTTCAGGCCACTGGATATACCAACTCCTGCTGTGTTTAGTCAGTCCTTCAGCTGATAGCTTGGAGCTTGTTGATGCAGTTTGTTTTGTCTTCCTGGAAATTTGGAATGATTTTCCATGTGACTAAAATATTTATTATGAAGTACCTAACAATTTAACTTCAGGTGGGTTAAATTGCAGCACTGTGAAATTATTCATGCTACAAATATCATGTGTGATGAAGATGTGATAGAGCTTTTAAAAATGAAGTTCCTGATAAAATATCATATAAAAAGGAAAATCAGAGATGTTCCCTAACCTTCTGTATAACTGAATAGTTGCTATTAAATGCTATTTCACTGTTTCTAGTTGTTAAAGAGAGAGACACTTCTGTTGCTTTTCTTGGAATGACACACAAATTCATATTGTCTTCATCAGAGCCAACTGATGCCCTGCTGACTAGCAGGATTCAATTAGTGTCTCCCAGGGGGGTTGTAACACTGATTTGTGGTGCATAGCAGCAGAAGAATCCTGTCATGTGTTTATATGCTTTAAATCAGCTTCAATTAACCTTGTCATTGCAAGCCAGACATTACCTGTGTTTTTTATGGGGAAGAGTGTCCTATCTAAACATCATCAGCATTTCTTTTATTGACTGATATCCTCAGTAAAAATAAGGTTGGTAGACTGTAAAGACAGTGTTGAAGCCAAAAGAAGGAACTTGTCTGTGAGGTGAAAAAACAATAATAATAAAGGGAGGAAAAAGGTGTAAAGCTCTCTACATAGACATTTTCCTTGGTGGGAAGATTCAGGAGAGCCATTTGTGCCCTCATTTCTTACAGCTGGGTGGAAACCTTAAATACTGGGCCAAAGCACACTGTCAGTAGTAGTTGATGGATGCCAAACTACAAACTGCATTTGGCATTACCTTTTAGAGCCAGACTTCAATGTGGGTGCTGTGTTAGAAATCTAACCTCCAGAATGGTGTGAATTTGAGAGGTGGTGACTGCCTGCCAGTGGGGCTGATCCTGCTCTCATGGAAACCAAGCCAGGATGAAAACACTGGCAGCAGAAGGCATTTTGCACTCATGACACATTTCTCCAGAATGCTGTAGGATCGTTGAATTCTTTTAAATGAGCACTTCTGCACCCCCTATTTCTGTAGCTGCTGAAGTAACACTTCTAAACAGTTTCTACATTGAGTAGTAAGCCAGTGTCAGTAGCAACTGCTTTTTTCCCCCTTTACTTTCAGAGAATATAAGATTTGAATAGAAACATGTGGGAAGTGTATGGTAGCATCAGTGAGAAAGTCGAGCTAGTGACAGCAGTGGGAAAAAGCAGTCCAAGCCCAGTTGTCTCCTGATATTACTACTGTTGATGCCACACAGCCCAGTGTCACAGGGAGCTGTATTCCTTGTACCCTCTGTGCTGCATTTGTAACCTGCTACCCTCCTCTAGGAAAAAAATGGAGTGTCAGAAAAATCCAGCTCATCTCTGGAGTCAGATACTACTGCTCAGGGCTTCCACAAGCTAAACTCTGAAAAAAAAAAAAAAAAATTAGTATTTAGAGAAAAAAACTGGTAGAAATACAATATATTGTGCCATCCTATTTGATTGTTTCTCTCTTATGTTAACCAAGTGGCTCTTAAAAAAAATCAGGTTTCGACTGTGTGTTTGCTCTTCTGGAGTAAAGATTGAGGGCTTAATCCCTTCTTCTTCTAGTGCCGTTCATAGCCTAGTGAAACCTTTTTTCTGCTGTTGTGTTTTGTGATGATAATGCCTAAAACTAGGAATGAGTGAAAGAATAACAACATAGATTGAAAACTGTTGCAGATTAAATGCTTACTCTGAATTCCCAGGAAGTGGCTGAACAATCTTCTTACAGCTTCATTAATTGGAAGGAGCTGTGTCCTCCAGAGGACTGCCAAAGGCATTTCCTTCAAAAGCTTAATTTGTTTGTAAAAGTGAAATAGAAAGAAGGAGAAAATTGAGGCTGGCTGTAGCAGTAGAAGCTTAGTTTTATTAAAATTGTGCACACACTTCTTACATGGCTGACATAGTCAGGACAGTTTGAGTCTTAGGTAGGATGGGAAAGGGCAGGACATTGAGTCTTTCAAAAAGAAATGGGTTGTCATACCTCTGATAATACTCTGAAAATGGAATTTTCAGGAGATGTCTTAGTGTGTTAGTAAGTCATACAGATTTAGTAAGCTTATTTAAGATGTATGGTCCATCTAATGTGGTACCTAGAGTATGATTTCTGTTACTGATGGGCTATGTGTTCTCTGGATATCACAAAACTGGGATTTGGCTTTAGGGGTATTATTGTAATTAGTAAAGTTGGGGGGGATTGGTGTTTATGTACCCAATTGGAGTAATGGGTACATGTAATAGTTAACCCTTTGGTTTCAGTATTCTTGTACTTAAAAGTTGGAAAATAATTTTGACATGTAAATGATAAAGAGAGGACAGCTTGACCCATGGATGGAGGATAGATTAGCACATATATCCTGGATTAATAAGGAAACAGGTTTGTGTTTGCTGTACAAAATTTTTATATTTAAGTTTTTCTGAGCTTAGGAAGTTTTCTTTTAAAACAGAATCTTGACAAAAGCTGAGTATGTGCCATGTAGAGCTGAACAGTGAGTGGAGAGGAAAGAGATATATATTCTTCAAGATATATATTCTTCAATATATATACAGATATATATTCTTCAAGAGGTCGTGTGCCAAACCCAGCTATAAAACCTCTTTCAACCCATTTGTATTTTTACTACTATAGAGAAGGTAATTCACGTTAGCCAGATGGTTCAATATAAAATATCAGAAAGATAAAATCCTTTTCTTTTTTTTCAACAGAAGATAGTCCTACATATATAACACTGCTGCTTCTAGAAAGAATAGAGATCTTTTGTGTATGTATGTCTTATGAAATTACGTTAATAATGAAAATTAGAAATTCAAATTCAGTTTCTTCTTAAACACAGCAATCATGACAGACTTTTTGAATATGCTAAATCTTTTTATTTGCTTATTTTTTTTTACTCCTGCTAAATTTGGAAAGGGTTTGGTTCCCACTTAAGCAGTACCAGGTGCTTCTTAAAGCATCTCATGAAGTGGTGTTCTTCATCTCACCACCAGTCACCCACTGAATACTGCTAGGTATTGTAGAAACCTAGGGTGTTGAGCCTGATTTTGAAATCAGCCTGAGTGTTCTTGGCATTTTGATTCTAAACCAGATGAATTTATCAATATGTGGTTCTTCTTGAGCAAAGGGATGGGGAACAAGGGGCTACTCTTCAGGTTTAGGTCTGCTGCTCTTTAGGGGAAGAGTCTGGAGCCCATGTCCTGTGAGGAGCAGCTGAGGGTACTGGAGTTGTTTATCTGGAGAAAAGGAGGCTCAGGGGGTACTTACTGCTCTCTACAACTGCCTGAAAGAAGGTTGTTGTGAGTTGAGGGTTGGTTTCTTCTCCCAGGCAGCCAGCGATGGGACAGGGGGAAGTGTCCTATTGCTGCCCTATCACATAGCCTATTTATGCTATGCCAAAGGAGGCTCGGATTGGAAATTAGGAAATGTTTTTCTGCTGAGAAGGGGGTTTAGCATTGGAACAGGGTGCCCAGGGAGGTGATGGGGTCACCATCCTTGGCAGTGTTCACAAAATCAGTAGACATGGCACTGTGTGATGACATGAGCATGGTGGTGTTTGGTCAAAGATTGGAACTGATGATCTTGGAGGTCTTTTACAACCTTAGTGATTCTAGGGTTCTTTGATTCTGTATGGACCATCCCTATAGCCCTCGAATAATGTAAGATCTGTGGTGGTCCTGTGGTGCAGACCCTGGCTCAAAGCAAGTCCAGTTTGAGTAGACAGCTGATGGCATTCCTTTAACATATTTCTAAGGATGAAGCTGAACAGTGTGTTCCAGCATTCAACAAGCTCATGGTATTTTTTTTTTCCTTATATTGAGTTGACATTTCCCGTGTTCCAGCTTATGTCTGGCTTCTTGTCCTTTCACTCTTTACATGTGAGAAGAGCATGGCTCCAGTTTTGTATACTGTCATCAGGTAGTTCTGGACAGCAATAGGATCTCCCCTGAGCAGGTACATCTCCTGCAGCCCCTGCCTGCCTGTGTGTTCTGTACTGCAGCTCTGGACCTGGCCACCTTTCCTCATCTCCCTCCGGTAAATCTTGTCCTGAGGACCCCAGGATGGTGCTGCTGCAGTCTCTTAAATGATGAAGGCAGGGAAGATCAGATCCCTGGATCTGCTGGCTACACTAATGCCTCCCAAGATGTGGCTGGTCAGGTGTCTGGAAACACGCTGCTGACTCATGGCCAACATGGTGTCCACTGGGACCCCCACATCTTCTTTTGCTTTCCAGCTGATTAACCCCTGTGGTGCATTGGTACATGGGGTTGTTCCTAACTGCTTGCAGGATTTAGCATTTTCCCTTGCTGAAATATGTGTAGATGGTCAATAGCACTCAATGTCCACTTTGTATCACCATTTTAATCCACGGGGATTCGTCCCTATGGAGCACCTCAAGGTATGTGATTGTACCAGGTACAAGTTAGAGCAGAATTTGATCCTGCTGGTCCTTAGGTTGCAGTGTGACATTAGACCTGACCAGGTGTAACTGCAGCCAGCTGCTGAAATGAATAGCTTCGCTCTCTCCTCAACCTGACCACTGTTAATTTTCATGTATCAAATTTAGTTGACTGTTCAGCCACAGAGTCAGATCAGCAATTTAAAGAATTGCCATTTAAAGATGGCCATCCCTCTGCCCTGAAAAAAAAAATTTTTTTTTGTCCCTCCAAGAAAGCTTGAATGACTTGCCCACAGCTGCATAGATTGAGGTGTGGTGCAGAGAAAGATGAGACCATGACCTGACCTTTTGGTATCAGCGCACTGTTACCCTGGGTTAGGCTGATGGTGATTTGATGTTTTACAATGTAGTTTTGTTGGTCACCTCCAGATTTTTTTCTGGGTTTGCAAATATTGTAGGCAGGTGGATAAAACAAAATTTTTTGGGAAATGAATCATAGATGTGTTAAAATTCTACAAGTAATATGAGAGAGCTGCTTTAAAAATGCTCTTAATTCTCATTTAAAAATAGATTATCCAACTGTGAAAATCTCACTGAATATTTATTAAAGGATAAGTAGCTAATTAAAACCCTGTCCTGATTTTTCCAATACCTAGCAGTGTTCAGTGGGTGACTGGTGGTGAGATATCATTGTATTTGAAGGCAAACATGCTGCTCTTAGCCTAAAATTCTAACTATAGTCCTGCTCAGAGCTTACAGAGCTCAGAAACTGAAACCTTGTTAATTGACTGTTACCACCTTCTGTTGTGCCTTCACTCATACTGGCACTGAAATGTTTGAGCAGAGCTGCTTGTGAAAGGGAGAGGTCAGCTGGTACAGGAAAGCTGACAAATGTGTTGGGTATGAGTTCCCAGTGAACAAGACAGTGAAACAAACTTTGAGACTTATTTATGGGTTTAGAAGACCTGTGAGGGGAGGAGACGTCTGTCTGTCTGTACCTTGGGATGGACAGCTCCAAGGAATATTTCTCTGGGATTTTTTTAGAGTAAAATATCTTGCATGTTGTTTGGAGAACAATAAGGAACCAACCAAAATTGTTGCCCTCTCCCATTGGAATGGAAAGGCATGGTGATTACTGAACTTTAAGAAAATAAACCAGGTACAGTATTTTTATAGGCTAGGAAATCCCCTGTGTGCCTTCCCATCTCAGGAGGCTCTGTGACTTGCTGTGGTGCCTATGAGCTTCAGCATGTTTGGGGGTGTCATCTGCCTGGTTATGTCTTTGTGCCATGGGAGGTCAATAATCCCATTCTTCTCTTCCAGTTTTAACTTCTTTCCTTTTAGATTTTCTGATTGTTTAGACAGTGATGAGATGAGCCAATTTGAAGTGGGTAGTCACTGCTTCTACTTTAGCTGCTGCTTGGTGCATCTGTTTGAGATGGGCTTGTGTGTTCATTTGGAAGTTCAGCTGGATCTTTATTAGGTAGATCCCTGAGTCAGGAAGATATATTTACATTACCTCTCCCTACTGCTCCTTATATATTGCACAAGATTGTTCAGTAGTCACAGCCATTCTTTAGACCAGTGAACTGCTCAGAGCTCCAGCACATCACCATTCCCAGGATTATTAATGGTGCAAAGCCTGCTGTTTACTGAGACATCTCATGAGAGCCCAGCTGGGTCATGAGCTGAACCCAGCCTTGGTTCCCATAGAGATTGTGACAAAACACAGCAGAAGGTACTGTCCAGGGCATGCAACTGTGCACAGGAGTGAAAGATGCCAGAGTAGTTGTGTGGCAGTGAGGGTGGCAGTGGAGCAGGGTGCTGGCTTTGTGGGGGTTTAATTTGGAGCAGATCACCAGTGGTTATAATAAGTCTGTGTTCATCTGTAAATCAAGATGAGATGTCTTCCTGAAAGCATGCAGGAGATGCAGGAGACAAGTTCTTGTCTCACTTCTGGAATGGTTGAAATCCCTTGGCTTCTGTTTTTCCAGGTCAATTAGTAGGGCTAAGTTCTAGTTGATTTTGTAATACGTTGTTAAAATGAAGACATGATGAAATGGTTTCTTTCACATTTGCAGTAGAAAACTAGAACAGCATTTTAATTGTATCACTCCATTTTTGAGACAGTTTTTGGTAATTAGTCATGAATTCATATTATCTATATAGAAATGTATCATGTTTACCAATTTTTATTCAAATAAATGTGTGTTCATTTGAATAAACTTTGGGTTGGTCCAGATGACCTCTCCAACCTCAACTCTTCTGTGAGTTCATGAAACTTCTATTATTCCATGTCTTAGAAGTATCTCTGACTTTAAAAAGCATCAAAATCTGTTGCAGACAACAGTTATGACCTAAAAAGATAGCATTGTGAGATTTTTGAATATATAACACAGAAGGTTGCTGCTGCTACATTGCTGCAAGACAGGACAGGTTTGCTCACTGGAGTGCAGCTCCATCCTGCATTCCTGTCTGTCACACGAGAGACAGTGTTGTCTCCTGGTTAGGTTATTGAGTAAAATCCATGGTACAAAATCCTCTTTGAAACAGATGGAAATTTCGGCCTCCTGGATCTATACTAACGTGGTGTTGGACCTCGTTGTACCAGAGTCACACACAGATCATTTAGTTGGGTCAGAGAGTAAGGCAATATTAAAGGCTATTTCCATGAATTATTTTTCCATATTGTAACTTTAGGTAAAAGATAAGGTTGGAAGTTTCTGCACTATAAAAACTTGAGAAAGAGAAGAAAAAAAAAAAAAAAGTGAGAAGCAGAATTCATTATCAGATATCAAAAAAAGATTATAATAGTTACATTCCATGTGTGCTCATGATTTTTTAAATTATCACCAATGGTCCAAAATGAATGGCAGTGTTGAACACTTATTTAGCTGGTTTCAAATATATTTTAGTTACATTATATGGAAACAAAGGACAGCATTGCTTTTGTTCTTTTTCTAAGTAATAAAAAAATTCTTTTAAATGTAATTCAAATGTAGAATAAGCTTCTCTTAGGCAGTTAATGGAGCAAAATAATTTTTAAGTTTAGCACAAAGTATCTATGTAGCTTTTTTGGTGAAGACAACTTCACAGTTGGTATGAATTAGATAGCATTTGTGGGGGAATGCCATGCAGAGTTTTAATGAAATGTTAATGAAATAGTCTGATCAGATGGACTTCAGCATGAGGCAGAAGGTGTGTGTTATGTTTTTGCCCCACTTAAGCCATATTTTGATATCTTGGATAAAGATTTAGTTGGACATGAGCTTTGGGTAGAGTGAAGTGTGTTTCTAAATCCTCACCATCCTTCACTGCATGTGAAATGATTTGTCCATCTGGTTCCCTTAGAGAAAAAGCCTCAGTGGTTTCTGTGCCCAGATAAGGAAATGCACAGCAGAGAGCTTTTGTTTTAAGGACGTTGATAAAAAGAGATTATTTAATGAAGCGTAAGGAGAGCTGTTATTGAGTAGGGAAAACAAGTAATGTAGACACTGTGGGTTTTTGTAAGTGGGATAAGTTTTTCCCTTTGAGAGTTCACGAACATTTGCCTTCTGAGCACATAGATTGAGAGAAAGACTTTGATGTGGTAAAAGTTGTGAGGACATGTGCTGTTTTTTAATGCATAAAAGTCATAACTCTTATGCAGCTATTTAACAACATAAAAGCAGCTGCATTTGCCTCTACTTAACTCCCTGTAATGCCAATTTTATTTTCATTCTGTAACTGATCCTGTTAGTGATGAACCCTGGCTGATCTTACATTTCTTAGATACACAACAACTCAGACTTGAGTGCTCACTGTGTTTTTGTATCTTTAGATATTATTTTTTTTCCTAAGAAGCTGCAACCATCTGCATTTGAAGCTGTCTGTTGACTTGTCCCTTTGATACTTAAGCCTCTAAGTGGCTGGAAAACTGAATGAGAACTGGGCAAGCAGAGAAGAAGAAGCCAGAGTATAATCAGTTCCTTTATGGAAAGATATTTCATTTTGATAAAGGCCTGAGACTGTAACCAGTTTGCTTTTCTTTCTGCTGTTGCAGGTTGCCTTTCCCTGCAGGGGACCGGGTAACTTTTAATGGGAAGGAATGCATCTGCCAGAAATGTTCTCTGCCCCCTTCCAGCAGCACTGGCTCCTTCCCTGTACAGAACCTGCGAAGTAAGTACAGATTTCTGCTCTTTTCAGTCAGTACTTCTTAGTCTGCACAGGTTTAAAGGACATAATTTTATACCAGTATGTACAGCTGGAACTTACACTACTCTGCTACATAAGAGGTGTCATAAAGCATGAGGTAGCCACATGAAACAGTATGGGGTGTTTTTTCAAGAAAGTCTGATATTAAAAAGAAACACAGATTGTGCCATTATAGGATTAACAATACATGGAACCTCTCAAAAATGTGGTTAAAATGAACAAAATCAAATTATTTGGAGAAAAGCATAATATAGATGTTAATATTTCTGATGATTTAGTCCAAGTTCAGCTGAGATAAAATCCAATGCAAGATTAAATGATTTGTAAGTGTTCCTGTATTGCTTCAGAAGGTATCAGTGGCAGGGCTGCATGGCTAAATACTACACAGCAAGGGTTTCAATGTATGGAATGTCACTGGGGGACATTCACCTTGACCTCAGGTTATTGTGCACTGTCAGAAGATACAAACACTATGGAAAGGAAATGTGGTCCTTTTACACCAACATTTCTGCTGTAGATCATAGAGTGGTGGTGTTGCTCTGAACTCCATCTCACTGCTGTTTTGCTCATGAAGTGCTGCCATGCTTTAAGAGTCCACCACTACCTTTATGTAATTAAACAGCAGCAGCAATTCAATTAAACAGCAAAGACAGAAAAATTTTTAATGACTGTTATGTCAAGCTGGATTCAGTGAGGAAGGGTGAGGAAGAGCTCCAAGGATTGCTCATCTTCCTCTGTAAGAAATCTGGACCACTTCTGGGAGAAGTCTCTCCTTTTTTTATTTCTGTTTTCTTTTTCACCCTGCATTTCTTCACAGAAGTTTTCACCATCTCCATTCTACAGTTCATCATCAAAAGCTGCTGTGTGAATGATCTGTGAGATGCTCTACTGATTCCTCTTGCTGTTGCCATTCTCTTTTGGGGATAGGTTGCCCCTCTCTGTTAGGTGCTTTCTCTTTCATTTATTCCAGAGATGGATCCTCCTTGGATATCTTTGCTGTCTCCTTGTGAAAATACATTTGACTATAGTAGACATTATTTGCCTGGTTGAGCACTGACAGATCAAGTTCATTTGATTATCTATGATACAGAATCCTTTAATGTATTTACATTCCCTTTCTCTGTACACACACACACACCATGGAGAGTTTTTCTTGTCACTGCACTTCCCCAGCTCTCTTGGGTCACTGCACTGAGCCTTCCCAGAGCAAAGCTACCGGCAAACCTCAGCAAATTGCCTGCCTCAGAGGGAAACAGCACTGGGAGCACATCTTTGTGGCAAAACCTGACCTTGGAAAATAAAAGTTTTAACTTTTCCCCAAATTACATAGAGCAGTGAATTGTGTATCTCCTAACAGCTTCCTTGGGAAAAACCTTAATGCTTTAAACAATCAACTCTTGTTAGCAGTGCACAAAAACATATGACTTCAGGCAAATTTTTTCAAGGAATGAGTAGTACATTGACCCATTGTTACACTGGGTTTGTTCCTGTCTCAGAGCTGTCTGATGTGTACCAGGTGTGCTGTTCAGCAGCCTATTTACCTCAGCAGTGCTTTCAGAACATCTCTTGGGGACTCAGTGAGCTCCCAACATCACTGCCCCCTCTGACAAGTCCTTCTGTTTTCATCCTCCCCTTTTGCTTCTAACCTCCTTCATGCATTCCATTTGGAAGAAAATGAAGAATGTAAAATACTTGCTTTCTGCCTGAGTCCTTGAATTTTTTAAGTGCCTACCTCTCTGGTTTGTTTTGTTTCATAAAACAATAACTCTGAAAACCTCTTGTGACAGTGTTGATTTTGAGAGAGTACTCAAGGAGGAATATCAACATGTAGCAGCAAATTGATGTGTTCAGCAGAGTTATTGCTTGAAATTAGTTGAGTCACCAAAGGATGCTGCATCCAAGATGGGAAGACAAGGACACTGCATCAGTAGGCACTGTTGGCATAGCAACCAAAATATTTGTTTGTAATTATCTGGCACTTTGCAGAGAAAACAGCAAGTGGGAATAAAAAAAAAAGCTCACAAAATGCTGCATTTCTGCCCACCCAAGCTTAAACCAGATGAAAGGTGAATGACATCTGAGCACATGATGTTGTATTCAGTTTGTGAAATAAACCCTCAAGCAGTCAGAATAAATTAGATTTCCAGATGAATCCCCAGTACAGGGGAGATCACAAACAAATTTCTGATTGCAGTTAAACAATAGATACTGTAGAATACTGCAGGGACTAAAACCAGGCACACACCCAAATGTTCTTTTTTATTAGCAGAACTCAACTGTTCTGACCTGTAGTGCACATGCTTTTGTGCTAGGCTTGTTTCCATGTGTTGGTGCTCTGGAGGGTAACATTAAAGAGACACATTATTGCTCCCTCAAATACATTCCAAATCCACTAAAGGAAAATATAAACTATGCTTTGTCATCGTGTGCTCAGGAGTGAAACATTTACGATTTCACTTACACTGTCTCATTAGGGTCAGGTAACCAACTAAATACAGTCTTAAATCAGAAAGTTGTTAAGAGGACTGTTTAAATGTTTTAATGAGATCCTAGGTTGAGAGTTCTTTCTTAGTAACTAGATAAATCATTCTAATGTTTTTGCATAGCTTTCTGTCCCATGCAAGACATTGTTTTGGGTTTTTCCTCTCCTGGCATTTCTGAATGATTAAGTGTCTTTCAAGTTTTGTCTTTTCTCTAGAAAATTGTTGATATACCTGAAGAATTCCTAAAAATACTATTTATTTTTCCACGAGATGGAAGATATTTGATGGAGGGTTAGAAGGGTTACTGAGATATTGGTATTAGAATCATTTTATCACTGGCACTTATCCGTTTTTTTCCCATGTATTCTGACTGTTTTAACATTCAGTAAGAAAACCTACATAGACAGGAAATCTGTAGAGTGAAGAGTGAGAGATGGACCTTGTATGGTACTGGAGAGCTCATTTGGGATATAGAGAACCAGATCCACATCCCATGTCTACATAACATCTCTAAAGAGGGCACTCTGGTGCACTGTTCATGTGGAAACCAAGTGTAGATTTGGCTTTTACTAGCTGAGTCAAAATCTTCCATTGTTAAAAAATAACGCAACCAAGCCCCCAACCAGTCTTGTTCTCAGTTACTCCTTCTGGGGAGTACAGCTAGCTCACCTACAGCCTGTTTAACCAGCACAATCTAACCTCTGTTACCCAGTTATTGCATGTTTTACATGTATTTTTTGTTAGCACCTCTTGGAGCTTTATATAAGTGAATTGTTATAGAGAATAAATACATAGAGAGCCATTACTTTCACATATTGAAATATCACTAATGCCTCATAAGTATCGGAGTGTTTTTACTGATTACAGGAAATTTCATACCAGAATTTCAGCTTGGAGTTTTTTCATGGTTGCAAAAAGAATTTTGAAAGAAGTAGAGCATGCAGATCCAAAGGCAAAGGCTAATATGAAGAATCAGTTATTAATTTTACTCTGTCTTTTTTATTTCTTTTATCAGGCTGATTTTCGATGCTTGAAAAATTAATCAGCAAAACTTTGTATTTTTTAAACACAGTATAAATGAATAAAATTTCAGTAGGAAATTGAAGTCATCGCGTTTCTTCTTTGAATGATGCATACCTTGTAGCAATGTCAGAGCTTTCTAAGGGTTGCAACATTTGCCATCCATCAGTGAGAGGTGGAGTGAGTTAAAGAGCCCTCCTGAGCTGTTACTGGGGCACTGATGGATCCTGCTGCATGACCATCTAAAGAGTATGATTCACTAATTTGGGTTTTTCTCTTGCAGACTGTGGGGGTTGTGGTTCAGAAATAAAAAATGGTCAGTCCTTGGTCGCCTTGGACAAACACTGGCATTTGGGGTGTTTTAAGTGCAATACATGTGGCAAGCTACTGAATGCAGAGTACATCAGCAAGTAAGTAGAGGAGTATTTTCACCTCTTTTCAGCATTCTTTTAATGCCAAATAATTAATTTATTGTTGCATACCCTTTATTAGATACATATATATATGTTCAGAGATATAGAATATATTAGAGATTATTGTCTAAATTATTATCTAAATTGTATTAAAATAAATGAAACGGAGGAAGGTTAAAGTCACATTTTCCATTTCCTGGAATGGGATTTGACAAAGCAGTTATGCTACAGAGAGGCAGCAGGTGGAATATGTTTCTAAGACCCAAATGTATGCCCTTAGTTACCTGTGGTTTTGCTCTATGTGATGCTGTAATATAAACAAGCAGGTACTGTTCTTTCTGTATGTATTACATAAGAAGAAGTGTTAGCCAGAAGTTCACTAAGGATGTACACACCATGTTTTCATGCTGCTCCAGACCCTTGTGGTGTCAGATTTGGACTGAATGTGGTGACAGCATAAAGTATGCACACAGACCACGTCCCATGTCAGCACTTTCTTCAGGCCAGTGACATGCAGGCCTTTCACTGGCCAAGGCACCTGGGATTAATTTCTGCTTCAGAGAAGTGTGTTATGTTGAAATTTTCTGAAGCAGCAAAGTAACTCAGTCACCAGTGCCCAGAGATGATGCAGTTTCAGAGTCTATGTCCCACTGACTTTCAACAATTTTTTGGATTTCGATTAATGCAAGTACAACATTTGATTTCATGGCTTGCACTGGAGAACAATATTTATTAAAAGTATGTTCTTTAATAAGGTTTTACATTGTATCAATGTTGTTCTAGTCTGCTGTATTTCAGTGCAGTCCCTTTTTTTTCTTGTTATTTAATGTAACCCTCCCATAAATTGTAAAGATATAATTATTACAAAATCTTCTTTTTAAAAAGGCTAAATGCCAAACAAAATAACTCAAGAGAAGAAATATCCTGGTTTTAATTCAATGAATTGTTGTGATAAACTTATAGGTTAGTCTCTAATAAATCCAACTTCCATGCTATAAAATTAATTTCTATGTTTCTCTAGGGAAATGTCTGATTAAATTATGCCTCTGCTAACAAATCTGTCTGATCATAGGCTGTTTTAGTATAACAAATGAAATATATTTAACCATGTTTGAACTTATAATGTTATAAGATATATATAAGATAAATATATATAAGATATATATAAGATAATATAACATATAGATATTATAAGATATATTATAACATACTTAACTTTGTTTAACCTGAACTTTGAAACATGGGAAAATTCTCCAGTTTCTTCTTAGAGCAATTTGTTTTCATTTATCTGTTTAATGGTCTACATGTACAACTTAATAAAATTGTAAAGTGCAAAATTAGCAGGTTCTTGTCAGGGAAATAGTCCGAATGTTCTGGTCTTGATGCTTTAAAATAAAAGCTGAGACTTTGGGTTTTTTTCTTCATGTCTCTAAACTGTATCTTAATGCACTGGTGGTGGTGAAGTGGCTGATCACATCATGCATGAACACACTGCTGCTCAGGCTGAATTCTTGTAGTCACTGCTGGCTTCTGTGGAGCACATTCCCAAGATGTTTGGTCCATGACTGTCTTTATGCAAGTCCAGTCAAGAGTGCCAGCAGATTTAATGTTTATCAAAACTTGGTTTGCAGACAAGATATTTGAGAAATTACTCTCTGCAGTCTCAGCTAAAGGATTAGATAATACATAAATTGGATACATCAATTGGATGAATTAGATAAGAGGGGAAGATAATATGTGAAGATAATAGATAATATGTGGAAATAACTATCTTTTCCACAGAGGGGGAAACATGTGAAAGAAGTTAGTAGGTAACATAATTAGACAGGTGGTGTGAGGTCTCAGAGACTGAGTGTTGTTTCAAGGCTGACGGCTGAGTTTAGCAACAAAGGAGAAAAGTGGTCAAAAATAGTTGTTCATTGCTATTCAGCTTTTTACAATATTAATAAATACGAGATACTTGGGAGGCAGGAAGGCCCATAAATACCCTATGAAGTGTTGAAACAGTGACAAATTTTATATGCATAATCTCCCAGTAAACTGCAAGCTTACTTAAAGCATCATCTGTACAGCCTGTTGTTCTGCCCTAGGGATGGGGTTCCGTACTGCGAAACGGACTATCACGCCAAGTTTGGGATCAGGTGTGACAGCTGTGAAAAGTACATCACAGGAAGAGTGCTCGAGGTAAGGAGAACCTGTTGTTCAAGCACATCTCAAAGTGTACAAAAAGAGTAGCTCTTTTGGGTTTAGTCCTGTGCTCACAAATGAGTGTTAATGCAACAGCTTACTGTTACTTTTTATTAAATACCAGGAACTTTTTCTGTAATCGGGTTTTTTATTTCTTCTATTAATGATTTGGCATACCAAACTCCCTAAATGGGTATTTATGGTACTGGGGAATGTTCAGGCAGCAGAAGTAATAAATGAATGTATTATCAGGCACATTTTAAAACTTGCACTAAATTAATTTCTAATTTCTGCTTTTTGATTCTCTTTTATGTTCCCCAAAGATAGGATGAAGCTGTTGAAAAGTAAAATGAAGTATTTGAACTGTGTTTTTGCACCCAGAAATGAACTGTGGCAGAGATTTTTTTGCACTTGTTCTAAGAGGAAGGAGGTTTTTTAGTGTAGGTGTATGTTTATGCATTATGCAGAAATTTCCATATAACTGACCCGGTGTCACAAAATGAATACATTCCTTTGATCTGAATAAAATTAATCCTTGGATCTAAGTGTATTGTTACCCTGTCAGTGTCATTGATCATCTGCATTTTCTTTCTGCTTTTCCCTGTGAAGTCCAAGCAGTACAGGAGTTAGAAAGAGTTGTCAGTTCACTCTTTTCTTTAGCTAGGAAAGCCTGGGGAGGTCCCAAAGGGCTTCCACCAGAGAAAGAGCTGCTTGATGTTACACAAAGACTTAACTATCCAAGTGGTGGACCATTATAACTTGTTAGGAACTGATGAGCAAGTATCCATACCAGATGGGAATCTGTATTGGAGGATGATATGGTGCTAACATAGGCACGAGAGACTTTTCCATTAACAAATGTTCTTACAGACCTCTCTGAAGAGAGAGTTCTAAAATGAGTAAAAAGACAACTTTCTCACTTTTTTGCACACGGTTGTCTCAACTGGAAGAGGCAAAACAAAAGAAAGTATCTTAAAACCTTCAAAAATGTAAAAGGTGACCAGTGGAAGCTGTTATATGTTTTCAGAGGTGTCAGCCATTGACACTGAATGAAAGGGAGTAAAAGGGGGTGAAATTTGAAGGTGAAGGTGATTAAGAGAGGTGAATGCAGAGAGAAGAGTTAAATGTGGCAAACTGGGAGTGCACTTCCTCAGAGCAGTTTACAAGGAGTGATTAATATTGAGCTGAAGAAGAACAGAAGCTCCGGTTTCTGTACTGACTCTTGGCTTCACAAGATTTTGTTTTCGTGTCCCAGTTCTTGCCTTGAAATATGTGCAAGAATGCTCTTTTTATGTGGTAATATTTTACCTGCAGTATGGTTAAACAATAGCATGTGGTGTGATGTGATTAAGAACTGGGTTCATACTGTCTCTATGGGTAATAAAAAGGAAAAAAAAAAAAGTCTTAAAGATTTTTAGTGACATAATTTAACATTTAGACATACTAACAGGACCAAGTGTGATTTGTGGCACGTGGGAGCAGATGTGACTGTAGCTGATTCTTCTGACTGCTTGGTGAGAGTGTACTGAATAGGGAGACAGTTCCTTGTTTTTATTGTTGATGGGCCAGTAACAAATTCGGGAAAAGCTAATTTTTGAAAGTTATTGTATGAATTCTGCCATGACAGATTACATATGATGGTTTTGGTCGGTGTGTGTCCCTCTCCTCTCCGTTCCCCAGTGTTGCTCTAAGGACAGCTCTGTAGCACTGATTCTCATCTTGCTTTGGTACTGGTTCAGGCTGGGAGCTATTTCCATTGGCCTGTGGCATTTAACTGTGGAAAAAATACTGATGTAAGATTCAGAAACCTTTAAAAAAAGCAGGTGAGGAGACAGGACTTTCACCATGTGTAAAAGCACAGATAGTATCACTGTGAAACAGGAAACATAAGCTGAAGTTAGGATGGAGCAGGAAATGGATTTGAGCGGTTACAATGACATTTAATGTCTGGACACTTGCTGGAACAACCTGGAAATGTTATGATCTGTAAACTTTTTATCTGTGGAATTGTACAGAACAGTTTGTTGGTTTGTATGCAGCAAAGCTGATGAAGCTTGAACATGAGTGCATGTCACATGTCCTAGCACTCTGCTGTCACTGTAGGTCCTGTTCCTCACGGCATCTCCCAAGATATCTGCTCTCATCCCCTGTTTTTCCCTGACATATCTCAGGAGCTTTCTTTACATTCCCTGTTTACAAGCAGAGACTCACACTGTGAGCCTTCTTCCATGGTGATCAGCCTGGATTTCCATGAGTCTTTGTAACTCTGTAAGGGGTCACTTAAAACAGCCATTGAGTTTTGCTGTGGACCGTGGAGAGCAGCTGGATGAGGAGGGAATGCACACACCTCATTTCAGTCAGAAGCCAAACAAAAAGCTGTGGTCTGAGCAAACAGATCTGAAAGGATGCAGAGGCCGTGTCTGTAGCTAACGTGGTTAAGGCATTTGTTGTTTGTGTGCAGCAGATGGGCTTGTTCAAAAGGCTTGGAACTGGGCTGATTTCACTCCCTCTCTGCTCTTGGTATGGGGCTCGATGTCTGTTTGTCAGTAGCAGGCTAATTGATGTTTGTGCATCTCCTGGTCAGGAGGACAGAAAAAATGCAGGGTAGTCAGTGCCTGTTCTTTTGTTTTTTCTTTTTGTTTTTTGTTGTAGGACATATTATTTGTGGAATTGTCTGGAATACTGACACATTTTTCAAATCAATATTTCTTTTTACCATCTTGAATATCGTCTGGAGAAACAGAAATAGGGGAAGATTGCTCCTAAAGTGGGGGGGAATCTTGACAGCAATACTTATTAGGCAGAGGAATACTCTCCCAAGGGAGCTGCTGGAAACTATCACTTAGGAAGTCTTACAACAAGATTGGACAAGGCACTGGAAAATCTGTTAGGGAACGTCCTGCTATGACAAAGGGAGGGACTATATGACCTAACAGGATTTTTTCCATCTCTGAATTCTGTGATAATGTCAGGAGGACAGCTGCTTCCACAACTATTCTGTGTCCAGATTTTATAATCTTGTCTCCCTTTCCAACATTTGTACATTGTGTTTATTCAGCAGAAAGGAAGGGAGAGTCAACTAGTGTGCATTACTGATAAGTTAAAAAAATGTGGCTGTTTCTGTAGATTGTCAGCCAAATACAGTGATGATTTAGTTACCTAAATTCTTCTCTCAGCCCATTTTCTGAGGGCCAGATTCATTCCATGCAGTAGTAAATGGGCTTTAACATAAGACATCCTTGTTTATAATTCCTTTCTAGTTTCTTTCTTCCCCTTCAGTCCACCTTGGCTTTCACCAACTCTCCCAGGGAACTTGTACTGGAAAAGCTATAAAAGGGGCTGAGCTGTTCATTTATAGAGATGATAAATTTTATGACTTTTAAAAGCAATGATTTTGCTGTTTCTTGTGGTTTTGGGTTTTTTTTTTTTTTATTTAAACCCAATCCACCACTGCATTTATGGGCGAGATTTGCTTTGTTTGTGATGCATACAGAACACTCTTAAATGCAAGTCAGTCCTCTCGTAGAAGTTGTTTTGTATTGTCCCTGACCATATATATTGATAAACCTGCCAGCTTAAGTGAGGAGCAAGAGGTTGCTGGAGTTTACTTTTGTAGTTTGACTTAAAATACACTGTGCCTGAAAACCTCTAGGGAGAGAAAAGCTTTACTTCAGTGCTTATGCTGTATCTCTGCTGCCAATCCTGCAATAGTTATGATCATGCAATAACACACATTTTAAAATAACAAGCCATTGATTTTTATGACCAGCCATTTCCCTTTTGTCATGTTGCAATCTATTTCTCTGCACTTAGCACTAAAAGCACTTTACTATTTTTTCTACTACAAGCAGTAATTTATTAGTTAAAATTTCAACTTGTTCTAATGATAATATCCTAAAAAACATGTAATTGTCTCTTTTTTAAAAAATATACTGTATTTCTTACGATAATTCAGAGTCTGCTGTAAAGCCCTTTCACTCAAGAAAATACTTTCCATTTCTTTCCTCATTTTTAATCAGTCTTTTAGCTATGTTTTGCTGGGGGAGGCAGAGATGTGTGGTCTCTCTCCTGGTCCTTCCCACACAGCAGGTTGTGTAAAAGATTTGGAAAGCTGTTGAGGTGCCTGACAAAGTTGTGTGACAGCCAGAGACTCCTCCTTGTCCTCCCCTGGGAGGCATGTCTGGGTTTCCTTAACATCTGATGCTTTGAAATATCATCTCAATTCCAGCCTCTATTTTAAAGTGGTCTGCATTAAAATAGTTAAAAATGCTTTGGATAAGATTGATTTTTAGCTTTTATTAAATGTTGTCCCCTTTAATTGGTGGTGAGCTCTATGGAGAATTTATAGAGAATATTCTTAGTCCCTCTCAGCTTTTATTTTGCAAAACGGAGTGAACCCAATTCTCCTCTGCTTGTAAAGTCAGCTCCAGGCTTTCCTGGTGATGCTGGTGGACTTTCCCACTGTGGGTTCCTAACTGGAGCCGCCTTCTCCCAGCATGGATGAACATTGTACTCCAGACAATGCCTCACCACAGTCTTGTGCAGGGATAGTAATCCCTTCCACCAGTTCTAAAGAAAGTACTTTCCTGGTGTATCCTGCACTGGTGTGATTTTTTTCTGTGAGTTCTTTAACACTGACAGCCCATAGTGAGATGTTACTTTGAGGTGAGGGGTTCTCTTCATCTGCTCTTTCAGCTGGTGGTTTCCTACATTGTTAGAGGAAGCCTCCATATCCAAAGATATCATTCTTGGGATGTTTTAATGTCAAACACAGTATAGGCTGTGAGGGGGTCACGTTTGCTTGGGTAGGCAAACTGCATCCCATCAGTGGCCAAAATACCCCTCAGGGATATTTTCAGCACTTGATTTTATCTACAACTGTCCCATGATTCAAAGCTACATGACTAGTGTAAATATGCCTTACAAGTGCTGTTAAAAATCACAGCAGTTGGAAGCATCTTTATGTTTTTAGTATCATGGCAGCATGGCACTCAGTTTATGTGGGGGAAGAAAGGGTTAGCATTTTACTAGTTTACATATATGTGTAAATGTCTAGAAAAAACATAATCAATATATGTTTTTAAAATCTATTAATCATAACCATATGTTATTTTGAAGTAAGGGAACAAATGCAGTAGGCACTAGGAATGAGACTAGAAATGTCAGTAATTTATATGTCAATTAAATGTCACTTCTACCTCAGTGACTTATTAATTAACGCATGAATCTTATTTTTCATAGATTGTTTTTTGCTTTGCCCTAGGGTTGAGCTGGTTTTGTTTGCAGCCATATCTACTTTGTAAATCGATTGCCTTTCCCTTTGCAAGAGTCTCAGTATAGCAGAGAGACGATACTAATTCTTTACAGCAGGGAGTACAAATTTCTGCCTGCAGTGTGGGAGAATGGTTCATTCTGCAATGTCTGTAACCCCGCTGTTTCATTAACAACAGGACCTACTGATGTGTGAAAGGTGCTTGAGCAGCTTATTAATATAGGCATTAATAGTGAAACATGCAATAAAGGCAGCTCTGTCTGTACGAGCGAAGGGTTCCCTGTGCATGGGCAGCCTCGGGAAGGCTGTCAGAGCAGCAAAAGGATCCAAGTGTCAGTGCTGCCTTCCTCAGAAGCTGCTCTCTACGCCACTTTCCTCCCTTCAACAGAGAAGAAAGAAAACTGTTGGAAAGACACATCTAAATAAATCAGCATTAGCAAAAGGAGACCATCTAAGGTAGGAAACATTAACTAGCCCTTTCAATGCGGAGTATTTGCTGAGATACAGGGCATTTTGCAGCTTGGGAATGGTCTCTGGTTTGATGCCACTTGCATTTGTCTGGGGCTGCTGGCTTGCAAAGGCAGGTTAATCATCAGTGCATTATATCTGAATTTATCTGGGTACGTTTTGACAGTTGACCTAGACTTTCTGCTTTGAGAAAGGCATCATTAAAAATACTGTCAGCAAGCAAATAAATAGCATTGCAAATGCCTTTTTCCCATATCTTTTAGTCTTTTCTGTAGCCCAGTTATATTGGTCTAGATGAAGTCACCTCATCTTTCTCATTTTCAGCCTTCCCCTTTTTAGCCACCTCTTCTCTCTAGAAAAACAGAGCTACGCCTATCTGTATTTATTATCTGAACTGCTAAAAACTCACAAATTGTCAGTGTGTCAGGAGAAAACTGTACAATAAACCAAACTTTTTGCATAGCTTTTACCCTATAAATAATTTGTTAGGTTTATTGAAGAGCACTGTACCATTTGATGATAGCTTAAGACTTACATTTTTACCAAAGTAAGGGGTTCTGCAAACTATTTCTGAATAACAGAAAAGAATGACTATTGCAGGTTTTGTGAGGGTTTTTTTATTTCTTTTCTCAGCTGCTTACTTGCTTTTCTGTTGAGAATTCCTCCCACATGTATGGGGAAAGTCCTCAGTAGTGCTGCTGTGCATTTGTGCTTGTGTGGGTTTGTATGTGTTAGTTTTAGTGCATAGTTTGATTTTTGAGCCTGGCAGACTTGTGGCCAATTCCTTTCCTCACCCAAAATGTAGTACCAGTTGACTATCTTAAATTATCTGGATTGACTGACTGAAGGATGAAAGGAGTGATTCCAGTAGTCCCCCTGATCCCTCCTGAGCCTCAGACCCCAGCAGCACACAGAATGCCAGCTGCACTGCCTCTCTAAGCCATGTGTTGCTGTGGTGATGCATTAACATCCAGTGCTCTTTGCCAGCATTTGGGTGTCCTTACAAAGTGAAAAGTTGCACCTCATGGATGTCTTCAGTCCCTCATCCAATTACTTTGTGTGTTCTCTCATTCCTGATGTTCCTCTGACCCACATCAGGGGATTGCTGCTGTTGCACAGTTCTGCAAAGCCCTGGACCTCCCTTGACCCAGTCAGCAGCACAAGCCCCTGCCTCCAGCTCCATCCCGTAACCATGGCAGTGGTGCAGCACTAAGTGCACTCTGTTGCCTTTGTTAATAAAGTATCTCCAGGATGCTCTGGCCCATGTGAAAATAGTTCAGCCTGTCTGCTGATAGCAGGAGAGCAGCCTGTGACTCATTTCTTGTAGCTTTAAGTTTTTTCATCCTATTAACCTTCAGCATTTTTTGTGCTTTCTCAAATTTCTTTTCTTCCTCCCAATGTGTAAGAACTTCTGAATGGTACATTGAACTGAAAATGCGTGGATTAGGTCTGAAAGTAGAAACTTCCTACTTTCAGGAAGGATTATTAATGTCAGTTCTGCATGTGACAGCAGAATTTCAACTCCCAGGTAAATCTGGTGATCCAGAATAGCAGTCCTTGTTCAGTCATAGAATGAGACAGCTTCTGTTCATAAATGTTTACATCCCAGATCACCATGTTCAGCTTGAAAAGGGGAATGTCTAATAAAGTGGGCTGTTTCTCCAGGACTGCTCAGTGTTGGTTGAGCTGCATTCTTCCCATCTGAAATGGGTGTGCTAAATACACAGCTGCAAAGTCGAAAATTAAGGGGAATATGTCTGCAAGTCATCCTTCTTCTTCACTCCCTGTCTCCTATCAAGAGTTGGCATAAGTGAGAGCCAGCTGCAGTTTGTCTTGGCCCCTAGGTGGGTTTTAAAGAGTGGGAAAGGAAAGTGGAAAAGAAATAAAGGAGATTTGTTGAGCAGATGGAAAACAGAAGCCTCTTCCAGTCTCAGTGGGTGGCAAGAAAAATTGCAAAGCTGAGAAGAAAAAGACAAAAGAGGCAGATCATTCACTCCATAACAGAAACAACTGAGTGCAAAATCAGTGGTTTTAGATATGACAAACTGTTTTGATTTACAAGGACATTTACCAAATTCTGTAGAAAAAATGCACTGTTGTCCTTTTCCAGATTTTACCTGTGACAGGGCTGAATTTGCTCCTGAGCCAGAACTTGTTTGCAGATGTCACAGAGTAAGATTACAGTTGTAATAGTGCTATTTTTCCTTATTTTATTTATTTTTTCTCAATTATCCCCCCTTATGGTTTTTTAATTACTTTTATTTTATTTTCTACCACAACCATTAGAAACTTCTTCTGACAGTCCAGTGTCATAGTAAGTTGTTATCATTCTGAAATGAGTGTTCCTGTTGGTACATTTGATCTGCACCTTATACCTGGAAGAATAAGGAGTATGTGGGAAGCAATTAAAATGACTCAAATATGGGTGGGAATTCTCAAGGCTCTGCAAAGCACAGCAGGATGAGCCAGAACCAAGACAACGTGAAATAACTGCACACGTGAGATTGCTAAAGCCGAAGGTAATGCTGCAGGTGTGCCGAGTGATCATTTCATGTGACTGTTTCTTGGCATCCAGTAGGATGATAAATGAATCCAGTAAGGAGAAGATTAGGAGAATGATTGATACAAAACATTACACTGCATTTACAGTGGTGTAAATCCTGATGAAAACAGTTCATTTGCCCTGGCACACTGTTGAAGTGAGTCAGTGGTGAGTCAGATCCACTGTGACTAAGAGAATTAGAGTTTTTCTCCACAGAATTCTGTCTCTAACTTCTGGCTCTCACACTTTTTTCTCCTCAACACTGTTGTGTGACATAAACAATAGATATTTTGCCAAAATACCTCTGCCTTGACAATGTTGCCTGTCCCTTCAAACCCAGTAGATGATATGACAGCTGTTTACTAACTTAACCATTACTGTGTACAACTATTACTGAGTAATTGTTCAAGTCCTTCTGTTGCATATGCAAAACTCTGGCTTTGCTAGAAATGTGAGTGGAGATTTTATGTGATTCCACTTAAGGCTGATAACTGAGCAGAGTGTTCTATTCCAAGAAAAAAGGTTATTTTTCTGAATAGCATCACTCTAATTTGAATATACCCCTTAGAATTCAGTTTATGGAAGCCAGTATAGGCCTTGTAAAATGCCAGAATGTGGATCCAGTGGCAGGGTTATCAGAGTTATCAGTGTGTGCATCCATTGATAACACTTGATGGTGCAGTGCTGTGCATCTTCTTCATGGTACTCCTGAGTAAAGACAGGACAAACATCTGAGTCCTAGGTTTTACACAGCCTTTTAGATTAAATGCACATTGTACAATGTGGGTTGAAGCGCTGGCCAAGAGCAGGAGGGTTGTATTAACACGTGGGAATAAGCAAGAGCAACCCCTGACTGGGTTTGCCTATTGTGACAGGAAAATTTTCTAAGCCTGTTCTGTGCTGTTAGGCCAGAGAGTTATTAGATAATATCTAATGTCGTTCTGGAAACAAGAATTAGAACCTTATCTAAATTCAGGGAACTGCATTTACTTACAGAAATTGTGAATTTGCCTTTATAAATCAATGCATTGACTGATTGGGCTATTTAATAACAAAATTATGTATCTCATTCAAAAAACTTTATTAAATTTCATAAAGATAAATATGTGGAGTTCCTTTTTATACCTGTGCTTCATTATCAGTTCCGTGTACATTCCTGGCACCTAAGAAAAAGCACAATTCATTCACAAAATAGCTTAATATCTCAGTAAAAACAATCATTTGGAGAATGAATGAAGAAGTATAAACAGGATTAATTAAATATCCACTAAAGGAGTTCAGTGATTTTCCACCTTTTTTTATTTATATACTCTGAAAGAAAATACTTCCATTGAAAGTACATGCTCATCAATGTTGCACTTAAAATGACTGATAATGAAGCAGTGACTGGATAAAAAGGAAAAAAAATCCCTAAGAATAACTAATAACTACTGTCCATTGGAGCAGTATTTCTCAGAAGTTGTGCAACCTCCATCCTTGAAGGTTTTCAGTATTCAGCTGAATAAATTCCTGGGCAGACTGATCTGAATTGAGTATCAACCGTGCTTTGAGCAGGAGGTTGGGTTAGATGAATTATTCTTCCATTCTGTGGTCACTTGCACATTTCCTGACTTTAAACTGAATTATGTTGCCTGTACTATGAAGTTTGCCTGAAGGAATATCAGTGCCCTGTAGTGAACAAATGGGAATGTCCATGTGAATGGACATTACTCAGGAAATGGAGACAAAATATACAAAAGAGAATAATTTATTGTCTAATCAAAGTTTTACACTTTCACTCATCCCTACATTGCCCAAGTATTTTCCCCCTTCCCATCCCATACAAAGGGTAACTTCCCTCAACTTAAAAAGCAGCAGTAGTCAAGCCATATGTCTTTTATAAGATCTTTAATACTTCATTTCAGCTTGAGAAGCTGCCTGATGGAAAGGCTTATTAACTGTCAGTGGTTTTGTGCTTTATTCTGTTTCCCTTTGCTTGGACAGGTGGCTGTCTGGTGATGACACAACTCTCCAACAAATTTGTTCCATGTGAAAAGCTTTCAACTAAGAATGCTTTATCCCAGTCTTCTGTGGGCTTTGTTTGTGGGTCATGCAGCTGCCCCATGCCTTGGCATACCCACCAGCTCAGTGTTTTGTAGGCTGTTTTTCATTGTTTCTTTTCAGCATAGGCTACAGTTAGGACTTGATTTGGGGATTTTAGAGTACAAGGGTGGCAGAATTTGGATCTACTTCAATAGACATCACTTAGTGGTAATGAGGAACTATTGCAGTAACTATGTTGTATTATGCTCTCAAAATGGAAAATATGCTTTGATATGATTGAATCATTGCAGCAATATAACCTTTTGTCACTTCCACAAACTCTTTTCTCCCAGAAATAAGAGATATCAAGTACTCCTATGCATTTTGATAACAGGATAGATTCTTTTTAGTGTTGTTATTTTTCATTTTTACAGGAAAAAGTTGACTGATAGCTTTTAATTCTCAGGAAAAGAATCAGTAGTCGTAAGTTTATCTAGTATATTAAATTATTTTCTGTACTTTCTGTCTTCTCTTTACTAACTAGTTCATTCTTCACTGGGTAATGCAGTGAGATAGGATGTACTTAGACTTCAGTGATGAATCAGACATCAGAAATCTTGAGTCTTCATTCCAGGACTCATCTCACACTGAGCTTTAGGCTACTCAGTTTCTCATGTGTCGATCCATAAGCAATTGTCGCTCATCAAGTGCAGTAAAAAATCGTATCACACTTCTAGAAACAGCATGAAAGACCAGACAAGCAATGTCATTGTGGTAGAGTTACAGTTATTGTGCATATCATCTTTTCTGTATTCTACCACTTCATCAGTTATGGCAGCCATAGCCAGAAAATGAGCAGAGTTTTTTGCTGAGCTGTCTGCAGTAATGCAATACATTTTTCCTGGGTGATGACAGCTAATTTAAAACTCAAACTTAACTAATTAAGGTTATTCCTTTTGGTATGAATTACTCGACTTTTGCTAGCACTGCATGTTTTCCAGGCTTGGTGATCATACTGAAGCCTTTTGAACAACACTCCTTACTGTCTTCAAATTGTGCTTTGGATGATGCAATTCACATTTGTCACATCAGCTTTATTCTCCTTTTTCTTAGTTCAAGCCCTCAAGTGACGAGAAATTAGGAAAGGTGTTTGTATGTACTTTGTTACAGAATTCTCTGCATTAAGTGAAGTGTGGGTTTGTCTGTTTTAAGTGAAGTGTGAGTTTGTCTGTTTTAAGTGAAGTGTGGGTTGTCTGTTTTAAGTGAAGTGTGGGTTGTCTGTTTTAAGTGAAGTGTGGGTTTGTCTGTCGATGTGCTGTGGGACAGGTTGCAGCGCTGCGATGGTCCCTGTGCTCAGGGCAAGGACTGCAGGAGGTCCAGGAGGCTCCCCTGGTTAAACATTCCTCGTGATCATCAGCCCAGAAGGCTCTTCCTTCTCTGCAGAGAAGACTTCACATTCAAAGGGGTCTCTTAAACCTAGAGAGAAAGAAGTAAATCATAATACTTCGTCTCAGAGTGTTGAGGGCTGTTTTGACTCCGTTTAAATTACGTACTAAGAGTGCAACTTGGTGATTGTGGAAAGATGGTTCATGGTCAGTTGAAGGGCAACTGAATTGTTGGTAATTTACTGTATTACTAAGGACACACTTTGCTATTCAGGTTTGAGGTAATCTCAGCTGAAAATTAGCCTTCAAATTGATCTTCACAATAATACT
Organism: Poecile atricapillus; assembly: GCF_030490865.1. Lineage (NCBI taxonomy): Eukaryota > Metazoa > Chordata > Aves > Passeriformes > Paridae > Poecile > Poecile atricapillus. Next base: position 65,753,694 of record NC_081252.1, on the reverse strand, counting down.
AACTTCACATCTGGATTCCTGGGCACAAAGACCTGGTGCAGTCTTGAAGCAAATGCAGCATATTGAGGAGGTTTTTTAAAACCTATCACTTCAACCATAACAGATCTCTCAGAGATGAATGTCACTATTCTGTGCTCTGTGTATCTTGGTATTTTATTAAACACTGAGACAACAATCTGTCAAACTAAGCTTTCAAACTGTGCAAAGAAGAAGTAACCATATGGTTAGGAATTTGTTTGTTGCCTTGAACTACCTCACATCAATATAAGCAAGAAGAGAAAAAATGATGAGGCCTTTATTACAACTAAACCAAAACAATACAATATTTGCTGCCCTAAGCTTATAAAATATCTGGGTTCTGCTGGAACCAATTGTTCAACTATGAGACCAAGCCCCTGAAATTGAAGGGACAGGAGAAAGGGGCACTATGAAAGCCTCCTTGGCATTTACCCAAGGGACTCTATGATTCAGGCTCAGGTCCTAGGTTTGAATATAATTTATGATATCTGATCAGGGTAACTGCATATCAATATCAATAAATTGTATTAGTTAATTCCTGCATCAGCTGCCTAGCCTCAGGTTCATCTAGCACCTCTGATTTAGAAATAAGGTGTGGTCTTTTTTAAGTACTTCCAGCTGATGAAGTGTCTGCTATGTCTTGTCTTCTGTGCTTTGATTAGAAGAAGGACAAAAAAAAAAATAAAAGGGTGCAACAAAAGCCACTGTCAGCACTTGGACTTACGTGAAAATTTTTGAGTTTGTGCCATTTTACTTCAGAGATAATTAGGCAAAATCCATTGGAGTTCTCTTGGTGTGATAATTAGCAAAAGGATCACTCTACTTTTCTCCCCTAATTTTTCTGTTACAGTTGTCTCTGTGTCATAAAAGAGGTTTTTCTGTGTCATTCTATACATAGTTGATATTACTTACTTATGCAAGTGAATTCAATAAGTGAATTAAAATTATATATTTGGTTGTACTGTTAAATTCAGGGAAATAGACTTTGTTCTGTGATGCATCCAGGTTATCTGAGAATCTGTCTTGGCAGTTTATTTTAGCAAAGAAGTAATTGGATTCCCTGAGTTACTGAGGCTATGCATTACATCAGCAATGCTTGTGCACTTCCAAGGGAAATTATGTTTCTTTTCAATTTGATCTGCCAAACGTAAGTTTATCTGGTAATAATTAAATACTCTTCTGTCCTTAAACACCTGCACTAAGGCAAGCAATTTTAAACCTGGAGTTTAAGCTCAATACTGATACTTTGTGGTCTGGTACTTTAAAGGTGTCATCACAGATAGTAGTGACCATCTTCCATGTCTAAAACTGCAAAAATCACTCTGAAATCTGCATAAATGATAGCATGAAAAGAGTGAACTAGAGCAGATCTGTTTTCAAAATGGCAATTCTGATGTGATGTGTTGCTCTTTATTGCAAATCTGAGATGCTGCAGCAGGTTTTCAGGAGTGAATCAAGTTAACACTGATGGAGTAAAACCAGAGAGTCTTTAACCTAGTTTACTGCATTCCTATGATTGGTATTGTGAATGGCAAAATAGCCCCCATACACAGATTACATTCTTTAACATAAATGCCTCTGAAAGCTTTGAAATTTAGTGAATAAGAAAGAGTTAGAAAAGTCACCTTTGTAGTAACAGAGCTAAATTTCTAGATTGATGGAATCAATCAATCTAGATTACCGTGCAGTGCTGTGAGAGCCCATTTACATGTTGAAGGCAGTGGGGCAATCCTAGTAGCACTTTCAATGTTTTTCAGGTAAGCAGGTTATGAGACATTCTATATGAACCAAATTTGCATGTTTTTAACTTCAGGAGAATTTTTATTGAAGTCAGCCTTAGCTTCATCTTGTTAAACTTAGTTTACTTTAGCTCTAAGCTGTAGAATTATTTGATCTCCTGGCTTGTTCCTAGTGGAAATGGCATTGACCTTAAACCATTTAAACCATGGGCAGTTCTGTCTAGCATGGAAGAATGTGGGGTCAAAGAGCAGAAAGGAGATGGCAAGATTTGGCTTTCAGTTCTGTAGGGGTTTTGAAGAGTAAGGAGTGCTGGGAGCATGTGCAAGAGCTGTCTTTGGGATGTTGAACTCTGTTTTGTGAGAGCCATCTGAAAGATGGGGTTGGAGTGCAGTTTGGAGGGACTGGCCCATGATGTTCACTCAGCAGAGCACAACTCCTTGAGTGCTGTTTTTGTCACTGGCTCAAGCCAACATTGCAGGTAATTGAGAATTTAAATATAAGAAAATTGCTAAGTTACTAAGCAACCCTGAGCAAATTGAAGGCTCAGTCCTGTTCTCATTTCAGTCAATGGAAAAGGCTATATTAAATTATGTGGATTAATATCTGAACAGATGGCAAAACTCTTGGCCCATGAGGGTATCAGTGCACAGTACCCAGAACTGCCTGCTCTGGACTTTCAGTCCTGTAGGCAGGCTTGTACACATTCCTCATGGAAACTCTTGAGTACAGGTCATCTGCAAGACACTTTCAAAGCAGCTGCAAACATTCCTTGCACAGAATGGTTCTTGCTGGGCACTAGGATTATGTATTCAGTTGATGCATGAGGAACATATGGTTGAGCTGCAAATACATGCTCAAGCTTATGACCTCCCAAATTCCTCCTGCAGGTAAGTCCTAAGCTACCCTGCACTTGGTTTACAGAGAAGATGTGTTCGTTGCATAAATTTGTTTCTGTCCCATAAATTCAGAGACTTAGCTATTGCACATAAACATTCTTTTTTTTTATTTTGTGTAGGCAAGACAATAATTACATTTTAAAGCATGAATTGCCTAGAATGAAAAATTAGCGTTGTGGTTGTAGGAGACTGTTGGACTATCATTAATTAAATTATTCATATTCAAGAGAATGAAAGAAAAACTGCTAAATTGATCAATATACTTAATCATCTGTACCCTCTTTCTGAACAGGCAGGAGAGAAGCATTATCACCCAACCTGCGCACGATGTGTCAGGTGCAATCAGATGTTTGCAGAAGGAGAAGAAATGTATCTCCAAGGTAAATCAAACAAACAAAAAATGAAAGTTACACTTGACTCTCTTGCCCACACCACAGCCTTACACAGGAGAAATTCAGTGTTACAGAAAGGCTTGTGTAATAAAGTATGCAATGGGAAAAAAATGTCATTTAACATAAATACAAGCTGCAATCCTTTGTATGTAGCAACTTCTACCTCTATTAAACTGATCAAAGCAAACTGCTTATACTGGTAGATACAGGGGGAATCACCAGAGAAAGTAAAGGCTTTTGCATATGTCTTTGACTGGCAGTATCTTTTCAAAGTAAAACAGAAAAGAGAAACTCAGTAGGCTGTGGGAACTGCAACACTGGTGTATTATCCTAAAATCACATGCCTGCCCAGATCTGTTCACAGCTTTGCAATTGTCCATGATTTTCTAGAAGTGTACTTGGAAAATTTTCCTTAAGCTGGAAAAGTTAGACCTTATTTAAAACACAACAGTGGTCTCAGTAAGATCTAATTATGGTTTAGTACTTTATTTTAAATGACAATTTTATTGTCACTTTGGTTTGCAACAAGAACTAGCTCATTTTAGGACATAGTGATACTTGTCTGTGCTCATGAATTTTCCCTCAGGAGCCAGAAAATACTGCAGTTCTTCCAGTTGAAAAGGATCTTTGCAGTACTAAAATCCCATATGACATCAATGCTTTTCAAAAGTACATCAAACTACAAATTTATTTCTAGATTTCAAACCTTCTGGAATTTGTTTGCAAGTCAATCTCCTTTTTAAGTTTCATTTGTTGTATGGGTGGATATTTGTTAGGTTTTGTTCTGATTACAAGTTCAAATAATAGCAGGGTATGCTCAGGTTCTGTTAATTTGGATCCATCTTACTGCATTTTCTGATTCATGGAATGTTTACACCAACTGCTGTCATACCTGTTTTGTCTTCACATGGAGAGCAGTTTCCATTAGAAACTGGTGTTAATGACGTGAAAGATCTATGATCAGTTATTTGGACTGCCTAACCAGTTAAATAATAAAAAACGTTGGAGCCCAGGGTTTTATAATGTGTTCTTCGTTCTCTTAATAAACTACTGTAAAGTTACCTTAGGTGTTGCTGTTCCTTAGCAGAAATCTTCAGTGGTCATCCAACAGACAGCTTTTGGGTGAAAGGACTTTTTTTCTTCAGTGTGAAAAAATTTCCCAGTGTAGCTTGGCTACAGACAGGAGTAGTTAAAAGAAAAACAAAACCAAAAATAAACAAGTGATCTAAATACTTCTTAAATCAATTGGGATAATTTGAAGCAATGTATGGGACAAATGGGGCAAGCTCAGATCTCCTTGTAAGTGGAAGATAACTTAGCACTGGATTTAAAGGTGCTATAAAAATGTTTCTTAGTCACTCAGTAACAAAAAAAAATCAGTAACTTAGTAAACATAGTTTATCTGGTCTGTACTTATTGGCATTCTTTTACTGCAGGAGTCTGAGTTCATCTGGGTTATTTTTGTGTAATAAATTCTAATGATCTCCATCTGTCTTCTGGGAAATATCTTCTGTTTCTATCTTGTTTCCAAAATCCACTAGTTAGAAAACTATCAAACTGCTGTGAAAACAAAGCATTTCCAATAAGTCTTCTTGATACTCTCCACCCAGTATAAACATTAAATATTCATTATGCAAAGGTTCTCAGATTGCACTTTAGTCAGGCAGAAGTTGCAGTGCACTCACTTTGTTTAACTCTGGAGCTTTAAGCTGTGGCGGGTCTGAGCTCAGACTGGCATAAACATAAAGGTTCCTTCTTACTATTAAAGCTTGCAAATAATTTTTTTATTTTATATCATTAGACACATTCCACTTCTACTGAACACTATTTTGAACATCATGTTCAACTTTTTGAAACATTTTTTTCCTTTGTGACTAGTGCAAAGCTATTCAAGTTTCTGTCTCACACTCATTGTTTACTTACATCTCATCAAGATCCTCATTTCAGTACCCGTAGGCAATAGAGAGTTGGTTCATTTGGAATCTCCTGCTTCCTCCAGGATGGATATTCCCCTGAATTTATGCAGTTCCTTAGTAACTGACTTAGTAGAGACAAACATATGGGAAGTACAAGATCAGAACAGTGTATAAATAAATAATGATGGACAGACTGGATTTTCAGCTGGGCTTACATGGCACAGTGCTGTTCCATCCCACCATGGCATGCTACTGTGTGTGACCCAAGCCCAACTATTATAAGAGTATGTATTATAAGAGTGCAGGAAATTATAACTGTATATAAAGAAAAAAATTACCATGGAACAGCTTGTCCAGAGATGTGGTTGGAATCTCCATCCTTGGAAAAAGGCAAAGCCCAGCTGGACACAGCCCTGCCTGCTGTACTGGGACCTGCCCTGAGCAGGAGATTGGACTAGCGGAGCTCCAGATATTCCATATCACACTTCTTAGGACTCAGATTTTGATGTTGATCTGCCATATGGAAGCACATGTAGCTTTTTGAAGTCTTTTATATGTCTGTGATCAGGCTCACTGGCATTGAGAGGTTGTCATCTTGACCTCTGAAAGTATCCTGCTCTAGCAGGGGAAGTAGTAATTTATGTCTTAAAACACCTTATAGGAGGGTTTAATAAGGTTCTTATTTTGAACTTTTTAAGGTTCTTACTGGAACTGAATTAAGCAGAACTATAAATCTACTTTACAGGAACATCTATTTGGCATCCAGTTTGTAGACAGGCTGCAAAGGCTGAAGAAAAAAACAAGGTAAAAAACTGTATTTTTACCCAATGTTATTCAATTGACATATTATTCTCTATCCTTTATTTGCAGCAGCAAGCATGGATGGAAGGGTTTGGAAATTTTTTCACTGCTGTAATGTTAAATTTTCAATTATGGGACTCTAGTTAGCTAATGAAATGTAATCATGTAATATAAATATTCTACTTTTAATCAATGATTTAAGCTACAGAATAAGGAGAATGTTGACCTAAGAGTTATACATATATATAAGCTGAATAAGGAAAAATGTGGAAATATGAATAAGAAAAAGAAAAAGTTAATTTTTAACTTCTGTCTGATCGTGATATTATCAGTTCATGACCTCTTTTCCTGTGGCTCTGAACTAAAAAGATCAGAAGACTTTCACTTTATTTATTTATGCAAAAAAAGAAATCTCCTTGGAGTTTCTGTTTTATTATTTGTTTCTAAAGTGTTGGCAAGCCAGCCACAATTTAATTTAATCTCTGGCTTTAAGTACCTCCTTAAGTTGGATGATTGTGCACCTCTCTGTGTGCAAGGGGGAATTCTGGCAGCTTGAATAATTATAAGATAAATAAGCTGTCTGTAGGACATGAAGAATTAATGATCCTTCTGAAGTGGTGGAAATGAGTTAAAACTATCTCATTTAATGTAGAGGCCAAGTGTGGGTTTTTCACTTCTGATATTCTCTGATGCTCCAAGTGGTACCCTTGGTATCCTTGTTCAAAAAAGCTGTGCTTTGGTTCAAGGCTTGGAGGAAGGCACATGGGACCAAGTCAGAGCAGCAGGAAGCATCCATAAAAAGATTGTTAAATCTGGTGTGTTAGAAAGTCCAACTTTGACTAAGTTACAGTTTGGGGAAAAAAAGTGTTTGGGCTTTACCCTAAAGGATCTTGGCTGTAGTTTTTGTACCCATGTGTTTGGAAAGTGATTCTCTGGTATTCTTTATGCCAAACTCTGAATATCAATAGTTTTCCTGAGCCTAGCAGTTTTTCTTTATCCTTCAGTTTTTCCCATTTCCATTTCTTTACGTTCATTATTGAAAAAATAAAACTAGAAGGAATGATGCCATTTCAAAGAGAGTAATAATGAACTTTTCAACATCACTTGTAAAGTCTGGAATGGGATCTACTGCTTGAGAAATTTACTGTTTGACCTTGCAGTTTGTTGTTTTTATCTTCCTATATATAGATATATGAACAGCATGTAATTAAAGTAGGTGACAAAGGCAAAAGGAGAAAGTGGCAGCATGCTCCAAAACTTTGGAGTTGGAGTGGAGGGGAAAAAGAAGTTGTGAAAGAGAGTGACAGCGTAAAGAAAGATGATGGGAGAGTGAGATTTTAAGCAGAAGGGAGGAAGCTGGGAAAGACAAGACGAGTCAAAGCAGCAAGGGAAAGTAAGGTTTGTAAAAAGGCATATAGGAAAAAGACGTAGGTGGAAGAGGAAGAAAAATGTGTAGTACAGAAAATGAGCTAACAGAGGCAATAGAGTCAACAAAGGTGTGAGGTTTTATTGAAAAAGCTGGGAGAAGATGTGGAGCAGGCATGGATGGGGATGCTAAAAGGAGTAATGGATCATGAAGAGAACAAAGAACATGTGTGAGATGTGGAATGACTCATATCCAGTTCTTCAGCCACCCGTATCCTCTAAGTCCTTCTTCTCCCTTCACCACCCAGTTTGTGGAGGTGGTGTTGGAGGTTGCCCTGACCCAAGTGCAGGACCTTGCACTTGGCCTTGTTGAATTTCATGAGGTTTGCATGGCTCCACTTGCCAAGCCCATCAGGATGCCTCTGGATGGCATCCCTTCCCTCCAGTGTGCTGTCCCCACCACGCGGTTGCGTGTCGTCTGTAGGTTTGCCAAGGATGGGCTCAATCCCACTGTCTGGGTCATGGATGAAGATATCAAGCATTACTGCTCCCAGTACGGACCCTTGAGGAGCACCACTTGTTACTGGTTTCCACTTGGGCAGTTCACAGAGCTTACTGGAAATGTGCAAGGCAGATGCTGGGAGCTCCAGTAACCTTGGTGCCCTGACTGGGCTCTTCCAAGGGGTGTCAGGAAGAAAGGACTCGCCCCTTGTCTGCCCTTGGAAAGACCCAGAGCTTGAAAGGAGCCTCTGGAGCTCATCTTGTCCAGCCCTTCTGCTCAAGCTTGGCTGCCTTGGGCCAGATGCCCATGACCATGCTCAGGACACAAAGGAAGCTCTGAAGCTTTATCTGGGAATCCTGAGCTTAACCCAAAACTGTCATTTGACTTTAACAGGTTTCAAAACATTGGAATAGCGCAATTTTCTGAAGTTGTTTTTCCCTTTTGCATGGAGTGTCCTGTAGGGACATCATGAAAGAGAAATACAGTTTGTACATGACATCAGTGTAGCAGTGACATTTTCATGTCATTTACACAAGTTCTGGAAAACTGAAAAACACTTTAATTCTTCAGAAGAGGTGTTTAATTAGATTGTCTGTCTTAAATGATCATTCCCCAGGTCTTTTTCCATGTTGTGTTCCTGTGAGTGAATGCCATGGCAATGTGACATGTTTCAGACACAATGCAGAGTGGTTTGATTGCACACTGTATCCTCTTGTGACTTGACCTGTCTCTGATAGTCCCCAAAGGAGTCCTGGCACCCCAGAAGCGCTCTGGGACATTTTGTTCTGAAGAGCAGGAATAAGAAAGCCATGTGTAAAACAATTCTTGCATTTTCAAAAGGTTAAATTGATTGTCTGTAAGTGTTCTTTTATTTTTAACTCCATGTTTTGAGCTCTTTATGTCATTTTTGAGTGGTAAAGATTGAATTAAATCAAATGTCTTCTATGCTTTTTTTGAAATAACAGTTATATTATCTTTGACTCTCCTGTATTTCATATCTATTTCATTTCTCCTGCCATAGGAAACTAGGACTTCCTCTGAGAGTATTATTTCTGTACCTGCTTCAAGTACATCAGGTTCCCCAAGCCGTGTGATCTATGTGAGTATTTCCCAGTGAAATTTGTTCTGTGGGATGGTGAAAACCTTGTGCTTCCTCCTACAATTTAGCATGTTCTATGGAAAGTTAGTGTCTCCAAACCTCCACAGTTGGTGATTCCTCTAAAATGGAATTATTTTCTCAAGTTTAAAATATTTGAATACTGCATTTACTGTAACAGAATTTTGGCATTTCCTCCTATTTTGGTGGGAGTATTTGTAGCACTTACACTGCAGCTAGAGCTGGCTTATACCAAAGCATACAGAGCACCACAGTTCTTTCTGAAAAGAAAAGTTTAAGTAAAGAGTACAACCCACAGGTAGATTACAAGCTTAGATTTGAACACAACTTGTTTAAATTGAGCTCCTGAGCCTGCATCTGATTGCTTATGAAAACACTCATGGGTACGATTGCAGGACTCTGCATTGCCAAATGCCAGTCCCTTGCTCAGAGGACCTTTGATGTGCTTATGGCTTATGAAGAGCTCTGGAAAGCTCACTGAGAGAATTTAAATTAACAAGTATAATAAAATCTTAGGGTGTTTTGTTGTTTGTTTTTTTTTTTCCAATACAATGTTGAAGTTGCTGTAGTGTAGTGTTCATGGCCAAATTCTCAAGGCTACCAGCAACTGATGAAAAAATGCAAATGTGGTATGATCCATATAGATATCTCTTGCAGGGCTTCAGCATTCTCAGGACTTTTTCCTGGCCAAATATCCCTCAGGTATGCAGGTCACCCTCATTAGTTAGAAGCATCAAGTGAGAAAATTGCTGGAGATGCAATTGACTTCCAGAGGTTAATATACAAATATTAAGGGCTTTTATCTCCTTACTGAGACAAGCAAAAGAGTGCTTTGGATCCAAACTTGTCTTTTTTCCTCAAATAAAAGTTACTTTGAGTACAATATGCACTTTATCTGAGTGAGACTGAATTTGTGGTGGAATAAGTGCCTCTTCTCTAAATGCTCACCAGTGACTGTGAGTGCTGGTGAATATCAGTGGAATATTACCAGCCAGGAAATGTCATTGTGAAGACAGTTCATTGTGCTGGGAGTCTATTATCATGTAAGCACTTTCTTTGGGCAGGTGAGCTCTTTTTTTTCAGGCATGCATCATCTCATTGTGTTTTTAAGCACGAGAATTCTCCTAAAATTTATATGTTTTTAGAGACATTTATCTAACTGCAGAATGGTACTGTTTTTATTGATGTTTGTGGTAACAACTTCAAATATGCTTCAATGGCTGTTAAAAGTCAAGGACAAACCTCCATTCTCCTTTTCTGTTTTTGTTTGTTTTTAAAGGCTATCATTAAATCAGCACACAACTCTGATATTTGTTTCTGTGATATACAGCTGGGACTGGGAAAGAATAAAGTTGTCTAGCAAATATGAGTCAGATAAAAAGATTCCCCAGAGAAGTGCAAGTTCGTGTTCTGCCTATCCCATCTCTCACTGCTTAATTGTCAAAACTTGATTTTGATTGATTGATTAAATCCTATTTTAGCTTTCATGAACAGGAAAGTAAAAAGAATTAAAAGCATGTTACTGACTTCTTTATTATCAGAATGGTCCCTTGGCTATCTGTTTTTACATGTGTTTTCTGTTACAGGAGTGTTACCACATACAGGCATGCTCAAGATTTGTCTTGTGTGCTTTTGTGGCTGGTTTTTGCCAAACCTAAATTCTTGCTGCCACTGAAAGGAAGGTCCCACCCACACGTGGCCCTGTCCCTCTCTGGCCATGTCTTCCCATCTCCTCTTTGCTGCTGATACTAGTGTGTACACAGAGATATGCAGTCAAATTTGAGGCCAGATTGAGCTAAACAATTACCCAGGAAAAAACCTCCAGACAACCAAAGAGGCAAAAAAAAATAGCCTAAACATGACTTCTAATGCTAATGTAGAAGGCAGAGCAGGGTGCGATGGTGCACAGAGGGCAGCAGCTTTCAGCACAAGCATAGATTCAGATCATGAAAACCCGCAGTAAAACCGTACCTTACCAGCTGCTGAGCTCTGTGAAGTAAGTATTTCGTGGACAAAAGAGTTTAGGGAAAAAAGTTCAATCTTGGGAACTGTGAGTTCATGGTGCTGACAGTTCCAAAGCCATCGAGTCAGAGCAAGGCTGAACATCATCGTGGGCACTGCCCCATGGCAGGGCAGGTGTGGTTCTGGGCTGTGGTGGCCTGGCTGCATAAGGAAAAGTGAGGAAAGTTGGTGTTTTTTACATAAACATGAATGTGCATCATACAGACGGTTTATTAACGACATACCACTTCTTCATCTACTGATAACAGACTTCAATGTCTTCCTGCACTGAGAGAGGGCACAGGCCAGTGCCTTTTCAAGGTAATGGGCATCTCTTCATGACCTGTAGGGATGATTTCATTATATCCAGACTAAAATTTGCCCTAGTTCTGGCAAAACCTCAGAGTCCCTAATTAAAAATTTGTTGATTTGTAAATATGCCATTAAATAATGTTTAAATAAAAGTCCTGCTTTATACTTTGCTTAATTTTATTAAGACAGAATTTGATGCTCCAACCTAATATATCCAGCTGGAAGGCTTACTTTTATTTTACATAGCTGTGTTATATGTGCTCTCATACAAGGAATAGAAATCACACTATATTTTTATGCAGACCATATTCACAATTATACGATTGTAAAATTACATATTCCAAATGAAATAGATACTCTATACTTAGAGCATGGTTTTACCAGAATCCAACATACCAAATTACTGAAGAAATGGCTTGAAGCCTCCCAGCTGTAATTTGAGCTTTCCTGAGCAGATTTGGACTCCATTCACATAATTGAATGTAGGTGAAACAAATAAAACAAAAACACAGTGTAGACTCAATGTGTGGAGAATTGAGTTTTCAGAAAGCAATTGTATCCCTAAGGTGTTTCTTCATCCAAATTTTCCCACATTATTGTATTTGAATTGAAAGAAATTACATAACAAGTTTTACTCCTCTGACAGATCTGAAATCTAACAGGAAGTTGCACATCTAGAAAAAGAGCCAGAATTTCTGTAATTCACATTTAAATATTCCCAATTCTGAACTACTTTGGATTCACTAGAATAATGGCCAAAAGCCTGGATACCTTAACTGAAATCACAGCCTCTTTGGCTTTCTTTGTAGGTATAACACTGCCCAAAGTGTTTCTGGGACAGATGGGGCAGACAGATTCTTTACCTTTGCATTAACTGTCTCTGCATCAGAGCTCTCCACTGGCTTCTCAGTAGGGAGGGACTTATTTTCATTAAGGGACTATTTCATTGCTCTTTAGCTTCTTAAAGGATCTGCAAAGAAAGTGAGATCTGTAGGTTGCTTAAGAATACATACTTGCTTAAAACACATTTTTTTCATTAGTTTTGAGGATGGGAATATGTGATGGTTATGGAGCTTGGTTCTGCTTTCTTATTTGAGTCATTTTCCTTCTTTTCATGTACTTTATGTTTGCACAAATTCATGCATTGTTTTAGAAAAAGGGATAATGAAAGTTGTCAGACTAAAATCTCCTGGATTATTAACGTGATAGAAAACTCTGCTGGAAAATCTAATGAACTTTTCTTAGCTCATACTAAAAAATAGAGAATTACTGCACACATAAATCCTGGATAGTTTTGTACTTTTGCATGTGGAAAACATTATTACAGTTTTATAGCTGATCATACTGAGATTTTCAGAGCACAGCAAGATTCACTCATCATTTTGTTGCCAACAAAGACTTTATCATTCTGCGAAACTTGAAGTGGGAATGAGACAATTATGCTGCCCATTTCTCCACTCTCAATGTGGCCAACTTGTCATATCTACAACACAGTATGTGCTGGATACTGCTTTGGTGCAGTTATCCTAAGGATAATCTGTGAAAATGTGGCAGCTTGATTGAAGTTATGCTTTTGGAATATGTGTAGTAGGAGGAGAACAGGGACCAGCACAGTTCTTTCCCTCTGTTGGTTGTATGAGTCTCATAAGGGGATTTGAACTTTACTTGAATAAAGTGGCTTCTGTGATGTTCCACCATGGTGCAAATCCATCATCTGCTGGTTTGTGACCCCTAATTAAAGGCTGTTTAGACATAGTCAGGAAAGGAGGTGAAGCTGTGGGACACGACTGAGTGGGAAAGATCAAAGAACTGATTAATGCTTTTTGGCATCTGGAGAGTATGTGCTGGAAATACATGTTTGATTATTCACTCCTGCTTACAGCAGGGGAATTCTGCACACCAAAGCCACTTCAAAATTCTGTGTGTTTTGCCTGAAAAAGACTGCAGTATCTGTCCCCTATATCTTTTTGTGCATCCAGGAGTAAGTGGGATATAACCAGGGGATTGGAATGATGTCATGCTACTCCGGTTAGCCAAATGCCAGTGACAAGGCAGAAAGCAACAGTATACAAAAGAAAACAGCAGTAATATTTAGCATTGTGTAGTAAATACAAGAGATGTTCACAAACAGAAAAAGTGGTTTATTATGATTATGACTTTCCTACCTGCATTTATCTTTCCTTGTCTGATTGCAGTCTGCTCATATTCTTTCTTATTCTCACTGCTTTCTTTCCTCCTTTTCTTAGGCAAAGCTTGGAGATGAAATTCTTGACTACAGGGACTTGGCTGCTCTTCCTAAAAATAAAGCCATCTATAACATTGACCGCCCAGATATGATCTCCTATTCTCCATATATCAGTTACTCTTCAGATGACAGGCATAGTTATGGGGAGGTACTGAAACATGGGTATTTTTTTTTACTATGAGTTTCAGGTTTTGTGAACATCATTGAACATGTTGCCAAAAACTGTTAACGTGTGCATAGCTTTTATTTAAAAAATGTAACTTTTATACCTCTCGTTAATGGAGTCATGTCATCCATTCATTCACAATGCCTTCCAAAAAAAAAAAAGAGAACAACCAAATCCAAGATGTTCATTTCTGTTCATTTCATTTTTTAGTTTGTAGAACTTCAAAAATTGCTTTTGGTGATCATTTTTTAGAGATGACATGTAATTAAAATGGGAGTAGCTCTGCATGCGGTAGGAAACAGGAGCCATTGCTAATTATAATGAAAAAATGAGAAGCAAAGCCAAATGTTTTTCATGTTTGTTTTTTTTTTTTTAATCAAAGAGTACCATGTTATTTTGGTAACACAACAATGGTATCACTTTCCTGTGTACAAATTTCTTTCAACTGTCCCTTACTTAACTTCATCCTGATGTCATGCATGTACTTCAACCTTTTCATATGCAGAGCTAATATGATACGGTTTGTGCTAATGAAATCTAATTTAACATAATACTAACATGCTAATAACTAATGCTAATAACTAATCCAGGCTTTGTGAAACATACTGGTATATAACTCCTGTCATGCAAGTTAGCTTTTCTTCTCTGAACATACCTACATTTCGTTTGACTTTCTGATTGCTTTTATAATTCTATCTACATTTTTACAAATTAAACTTACAATATGCTAGATACGAGCAAGATACATACAGTCTAGCATGGAAGTCTGCTTTTTCTCTCCAGGTGTAAGTGAATGGGCAGAAATAAATGCTATAATTAATAGTCATGATATTTATAATAGCCCTAGTCATGCTATCACTTGCACCTTTTAACACTTAATCAGTTAAGGTCTCAGTACCACTGTCAGGTGAAGTGCAGTGCATATGTTAGGTTTTGCAGACTTTCTTCCAAGCCCTCTCTGCACAGTGCTGAACCACTGTAGTTCCATTATAAGGTATTCAAAAATAATTAGATCATATTTGGTAATGGGTTTAAATGGTATTCAGGTTTCTGATTTCACAAAGTCAAAAGCTGCTGCCTCACCCTGAACCTGTGGAGCATAATCACTTCCTTTCTGTGTCAAAATTTGTTGGTGCTGATGATGGTTGTGGCCTTCCTCAAGTGCCTGGTGACATCCAGGCTTGGCAGAAGTGCAAAGACCAAACATGGGCTGTGTTTGCGACATTTCCCAATGCTCCAAATATTTCTTATCCTTGATATTAACAGGGGTTAAAAAGAAAAATCCTCTCTCCCAAATTTCAGCATCCTGGCTTGTTACCTGCAGCTGCAATACTTTCAGTCAATTTGCTAAACTAAACAAACATAGTGTTTGATTTAGAAAGGAAAATGAGCAGCAAATTGTCAAATTACCTGATGTTTAATTGAAAATAATTAGTACAGACATTTTTCTTTCCCTTAAAATGGTCAGTTCTAGTCCTGATTTTGGAGCTCCTTCAATGCAGATTTAATTAGGGCTTGTGTGTAGTTTCAGACTACTACTGCTTATTCTGGGAGTTCCCTATTTCCCTTCTCTGTGGCCCAGAACTGGCCTTACCAGACCCCGGGATTTTGTAGTAGAGAAATCACTCAAAGACTAATATGAAATTATTTGTATATTAGTCCTTAAGTATTTAATTATAAAAAGATAATAAGAAAAGTTGCCCTAACTTAATTGACAGGTGTTTTTCCTAGCTGTATCATGTGTTATACATGGATAGTGATATTTTAAGAGTAATTCTTCTCACAAGTAACATCATGCATGAATTTGTATCACTAATTTGTTGTGTGTTGCTGTTTGCAGTCACCTCAGTTGCTCTCTCCAACACCTACTGAGGTAATCCCCAATGCCTTTGTTCTCCTATTCTGACACATTTTGTGATGCATAAACCTGGTCATATTGATAACCAGCAATGTCTGAAATGTGGGGTTCACCCCTTGCCTCTGCAGTGCATGGGGTTTATAATTTATGATTTTCAGAGTGTTACTTGTGTTCAATATGTGCTCTGCTTCTGGATTACCATCTGTTTGCATCTGTCTCCACTATCACCCATGTTTCTGCTTTCCAAAATAAAGGTTGTATGGTGGTCACTTCTTCAAGCTCTACTAAATAAATTATATTGGGAAATATGATTTATGTTCAGCCTTATTTAAGGCTGCCAGTGTGAGCTGATTTGAATTAATGCTCAGCATAGATTTCTCTTCTTTCTCATTTTTTATTTCCACAAATAGTTAAACTATTTATACTATTTGTGTACACCTACTTTTAAATCATTTGCACATACCTGAACTTCTAGCTCTGTGTGTTTTGAATGTGCATTGATTAAGCTAATCATTGTTTCAAGAAAAATCACTTTGGAAGCAATGAAAGCATTTCATGTGTTTTCCCAGATAGTAACTCAATTACATATAATGGGTCTGGCTAATTTCTCCATTATCCCAATTTTATGTACTGCAAAATTTTGGTAATCGTGGAGAATTAAGGACTGTAAATCACTTTAAGAACTGGTTAACAGAGGAGCTAACCAGTAGAGATGTAATTTATTTGATAATTTAAAAAGAAAAGCATGTTTTATGTAGTATTGGGCTACATGAACTGGGTTGACTGTTCCTTGCAGAGACACAAGGTACACGAAGGTAAGGTCCAAAACAAAATGAAAACTTGGTGTTTTGGAAGATTATAATAATGTCCTTTAAATTCAGTTACCAAACTGACAATATTAATTTCCAAAAGTGATGCTGGTGTGGAGGTTGGGACTGCCATGATTTGTGTGTACTCCCGTGTTCTCCAGCTTCTCTGTGCTTGCTGTCTCTTTTTAAGGAGTCTCTGTTCAGGTGTTCGGGCGTCGTCATCTGCAAACTTGTCACCAGTTTTGTTGCAGGGATTTTTGTTGGAGGAGAGTTCCACTGTGTCATACAATTGGACACATCACAGACCATTAGCTGACACTCATATGATATTTAATATCATTACATGAGTTTGTAGAGCCATTGCAATGCTGCTTTTAATTCTCTTCACAAAGTTAGAGTGGCTTTTACACAATGTAGGTACATTGGGAAGGAAACACCTCGAGCTGGACATAGAGGAGTTGGTGGCAGAATGCCTGCAGAACACTGCACACTTGGGAAGGCATCAGTTCTTCTTTGCTTTTTGTTAATTATTTCTGAACTTGATATTAAAGCAATAATGCTGCTGGCCACTATACTAAACTGATTTTCCACTTTTGAAACCGGCAGCTGGTAGGTCTGGGGTGATGTTGAAGGGATGGAGCATATCTTGTCAACAGGAAAAGCCTGATGATGTGAGAATATTGTACATCTCTGTAGAGTCAAGGATAGTCACAAAGAAGCCAAATTCTTTTAAAGATGCATATATGGGCATAATCAAGTTGTTCTGATAGGAATTTGGGAGATGATGGTAGGGCTAAGTAGGATGTGTGGTTCATTTAAATGATGAATGATCCATTGGGAATCACACAGATGCCTAAAGGCATCCCCATATTCATGATAAGTGACTAACACTTGATGCAGTAGAGCATATCTTCATGCTTTTCTACTGGACTAGGAGAGGGGAAGCATTTTTTGAGTATGATTTTCCAGAACAGAACATCTGCAGGTTACACTGATTTGTTCTAATACGAAGTTAACTCAAGGCAATTCTCAAAAAAATTCTTAAAAAAGGGCAATTTTGAATTTGTTTTTATAGCTAGTTTACATGTAGTCACTTCCCCCTCTGTTTCACTCTGTAGTGCTTTTACTGTTAAGAAGACCCTACTTGCAAATTGCAGTTGCAGTTTGACTAGCTGTTGAAAATCAGAGGCTTGGAGTGTGCGTACATGGTCTTAACTGGTTTAAAGGGTTTAATGGGAATTGGATTGTGTGGCTGGCTCTGCACAGTGGTGCAGTATTAATGCTAGTGCTACATGAGTGTTAATGTTGGGTTTCTTAGAGTAATGACCATGTTACAGTGTGGCAAACTGGGCAATGTATACAGTCATTTTCATGATGTAGTGAAACCAGCAAATGCTGATTTTTGTGTTGTCTGTAACCATTATGCATCCATTCATATGGGTACAAAGTGACCATAATATTATCATGCTGACCTGAGCTTATCTTCCACCCACTTTTATTTGTTCAGGAAATTGCACTGTCCTGAAGCAACACTTCTACAGTTCTTTTCAAATTAAATTGTAATTTTTAATTTATGTCTGTGCTGACTTTCGTGGCAATGTGGCTGTTCTCTGGCACTTGGCAGAGCTCTTTCAGTCACACAAAGGTGGATGTGCTGAAAGCCACCTCATTTTGTCAGGATTGCACGGAATCTTAGGACAGCATCGACTCCCATCTACACATCACAGAAACACATGAGATGGCATATTCTGCCTGTTTGAGAAGTTACTTCTCTTCCCTAATAACATGTATTTCCTCTCTTCCTCTAAGGGTGACCAAGATGACAGATCTTTCAAGCAGTACAGGACATCAAGTCCTAGCTCTGCTGGCTCCCTGGGCTATGGTCGGTACACCCCCACCTCCCATTCTCCTCAGCATTACAGCAGACCAGGTAATCCAAAAGCAGCCTTACTTATTCTCCAGATTTTTCCATTACTTTGTGCTGTGTTGTAAGAAGAATTGACTCCAGCAGACAGGGGTTTAAGGTGGAATAGCAGTTCATTGCAGTGATTTATTTACTGTGAAAAGCGAGTTCCATGGGGAGAAAGGGAACAAGTGCTTCAGGGATGTGCATCCAAGAAAACAAAATTAGGCATTCAAGAAAAATTTATTCTATGTGGACTCAAGATAGGAGGGTTTAAAGGGTTTAAATCCTGGTCTCATCCTGCCTGAAGGAACACACTCAATCCACAGCTCTCCCAAGGTGTGCACAGTAGCACTGAATGCACACAGAGCCAGGAGGGTGATGGAGTGACTTTGTGTTACGTTCTTGTACCACAGGGTCCACAGTGCAAGAGCTGGAGGAATGACTAGTCCTGATGGCTGGATTTTGAAGGCCAGGTTCCTTTAGTTGAGAAGTTTACAGAGTGTTTCTTGCAGCTTTGGACTGTAGTAGTAGCTGCATTGGTGTTCTTGACAGATAGACAGGAGGATCACCTCCCTTTGATGTTTGCATGGGAATGCTTTACTAAACCCCATTCATATCTGGGCTCTGTACAGGGTTTTATCCTTGGAAATGATCAGTGAAATTGTTCAAAATTAATTGTATTTTTTTTCTACTCCATAATTCAGGTAAAGAACACAGAGCATTTATATTACTTTTTTGTTGTCTTTTAATTTCATTTGAGATACATTGTAATTCTAAACTGCTTTGGAAATTTGCTAGTTCTTAACCATTCCAAGGGAAATGAAGATTTTAGAGGTAACATACACAGTTTTTACAGGAATTGAATATTTGTACAACACAAAGTCTTTCACAAAATGGAAATGAGGTGGGGTATAAAAAAATCTATTAGAGTGACATTAATCTCTGCTGAAGGTCTGGTAGCTGTCACACCTAATCTTAGTAGCACAATGTTAAAGCAAGGAGGAAAGAAAAAAGGAATGCCAAATAAATTCTAATGCTTTAAAATTTAGAAGATAATCTTCATAATTGCCATTTTTAATAATTGCCACTAGTCCTCCAAACCATGTTATCAGGACATTACTGCAGCGAAGCAGAGATGACTTGAGAATATTTTTCAAGGTACTTAATCGCATGTCTAACTTTCAGAGCTCAAATAACTTCAGGATGTTTCGTCAAACACTTAAATTAGCCGTGCACTGGAGTGCCCTGGTGCATTGTGAACTAAATCCTACCAGGGTGCAGCACCGACAGTGAGAACTGGACCCACTCGTGGCACAGTTCTCTGCAGCGACAAGGCTCTTCCCATTTCATTTCATTAGACCCATTATAAGCATTTCTCATTCCCTCTTGCAGCCTTTTAATATGCAGGTTTTCCCCTGAGTGCAGCCATGCTTTTTGTGGTGCCTTTTCTGGAATATTTTCTGATGCATTTACAGCATTTTGCGCCTTCTGTCTGCGGACAGCCCCTGTCCCTTGGCTGACCCCATAGCGTGGCCACTGGCATGTTTTTAGCAATAACCAGAGAAAGATGAAGACTTAAATGTAAACTGTATGTTTTCTAAGCATCAGGAGGAAAATGTTCCTGAAAAAAAAAGGATGGCATTGTAATTTGTGGCTTTCAGTAAGTGAACTAAATAGTTTATTTTCACTTACTCTCTGTTGCCCCCAGCTGGTACTCACAGTCTTGGTACCAGTAGCTGCATCTCCCTGCCCCAACACCCAAGCCTTACATCTACATTCAGACATCATTACATCCCTTTCTTCAAAGGTAAGGTCCAGGAATGCAAAACCGTGCTGTGATAATGTAGATTTATTCAGCTGTGTTTCACTTTTATGTCTGTGCAAGCATGGCTTCCACTTGGATAAAATTTGTCTTAATTTTGTGCTTCCTTGATGTACTGTGTAAGTTTTACAAACTGAGTGGGTATGGGGTGTTTTATTTTTGCTTTTTCAGTGAGTGTTCAGTGTCTTTCAAAGGGATAGAGGGAAGAAATTAGCTTTTATAATGAAACTGAGGAAGAGAAATATTTGAAATCTGTTAGTTCTAAAATACCTTTGCCCATTTTGGTGATGCTGAATAGTATAAGCTTACACATACGATACAACATAGGATGATTAGTTATCTAACCTTCCAACCTATATTTAGATACTATTTGTATTATTTGTAGCATTGCCAAAAATTATGACAGCTGGTTACATCAGTGCAGCTGCACTGACTATCAATTAATCTGTGCCATATCTTATAAAACAGTGACTGAATCTGTTCTTCTTTATTAGATTTTTTTGCAGTGGATATTAACTTCAGTAACCTCCATGTTGTGGATGAGAGTGCTGAGGAATGGCAGGAACTTCTGAGACAAGGGCTTTTTTTTAGTCAGTTTAAATGTCTGAGAGAGAAGGCATTCACCTACCACAGTTGTGTTCCCCTGAGTCTGTCTTCTCTAGTGACAATGTGAACTGTGAGACCACATGAATGGCAAACGCTTTCAATGCCTGTTCCTTGACTCTCATATACTCTCTGATATGAAGTAAAACTCTTGTTCTTGAGGTTGTAACCAGTAAAGAAAAGGGAATGACCCTCTGCAGGAGCCAGACTTGCTCATTCAAATGAATAGCAGGTACTCATTGCCTTTGGAATAATAGCTAATGCATCTTCTTTGGGCCCTGATGCTGCCCAAATTCAGCTGAATTTTACTAGGATAAACAGGAACAGAATCAAGCTTGAGACAGCTCAATATGGTCCTTGAGAGAAAATTTTGGAAGAAAGAGCTGATGAGATTAAGCTATTTGTTGTTTTTTTAGAGGCTACCTGCAAAGCTCTTTTCCACAACCAGAAGCAGTCGGCCTCCCACACATTTCTTGAAAGGCTGGCACAATCCCTGGTATTCTCTGAGGCACTGCTTAAACTGGTTTCTATCTGTCCTCTCATTTTGGATGGTATAATCCAACCTGATGGACTGAGTAAGAGAAACTTCCTTGGTGTGCTGCAGCACATGATTTCAGTGTATGGAAAGCTCTTTCTCAAAGTCCCTTTGGCAGTTTCTTGGCAGCACTCCTGTGCAAATGGGTTTCTGCTCAGTGCTACCTGCTGTTTATCAGAGCAGCAGCAATTATTAAGTGCTGCTGTTTGGATGAAGGAATTGTCAAGTGGTAGCTCCTTGTGCCCAAATAATTATTTTTGTGTTCAAAATTATAATATCTTGTAATTCTGCAGCACTTTTTTATCAAGGAGCTAAAATATTTTGCAGACAGTGCTTTACAGTGCCTCACAGTGTTCCTGTGAGGCAGGTGAACCTTTTTATAATTTTCTTAAGTTGGTAATCCTGAGCCCTGCAAGGGCTGAATAGATTATTCACTGCTTTACACTGAGATAATGTCTGTCCAAAATGAGTCAGAAGATTTGCTTCATCCTCTTCAAGGTCTCTGAATTCAGAGCTCCAGAATGTGTTTTTTTCCTTATCTTAAGGAGCCTTTTGATGGTGTGGATGTGCTCCACACAGTGAAAAAATAGTTTTTTCCCTTCAAAGTGATTAGTGTGGGAAGAGTGAGTTTGTAGCAGTAGTTGGTTTATATCCAGACCAACCCTAATGTTGCCACTTCAATTTTAAGAAAGTGAAATCCTGCTTATTAAAAAAAATTATAAGATCCAAAAATAATGCACTGCTTTACTATACTAGAATTAATCTTTTTAAAACCAGCACTCCACATATGTCATAAAAAAGATTTCATTACACTTCCAGTAGACAGATACATTACTACCCTAGGGAAATTAAGACAAGCAAAATCTTCCTTTTGATTTCACTGAGGTTGCCTCATATTCTTCCTGAGAATGACAGGGTTCATAATTTTTTCCAGTGACTAATATGATTACTAAGCTCCTGTTCTTCTGCAGTCTAGCTCCCATGAAGTGTAATGGGATGAGCTGTTATTTTTCATGAAGGCAAATTATTTGTTTGTGCTCTTCTGAGGATTTTGGTCTTCAGAGTAAGTCCTATGACAACTTCACTTCAAGAAAGCTTCACAGTTCATGCCCTTGCAAGTCATAGGAGTGAGATTCCAAGCACCCATGCTTGTTGTAGCAGTTCCTCTTGAGGTGATGTAGTCTTTGAGTGTGCTGAGCCCTGCTGAAAAAATGTTTGTTTAAAACAGATAGAAATTATCTATTATAATAACAGAAATTAAAACAGGTAGAAATTATCTCACCTTCCTAGTGCAGGAGCATAGCTTCCAAAGCCCTTTTTCTTGGCTTTGAAAACTTGAATAGAATTTGTCATCAAACTTTAAAAAACTTTTTCTAATTTAATACACCATGGGCAGAGTTATTAAAAGGGTCCAGTTTTGTGAGTAGTCTTGGACAGCTTCCTCGTTAAACCGGTGGCATCTGTTTTTTCTTCAGTCCTGAACTTAGACAGCTCTTACTGCAAATTATTATAAAATTTCCCATCCTCACAAATAAGATAAAAGCTGACTAAGTAGGATATACAAGCAATATTATACTTTTCTTGACAGTCTCTTGAAGATGGAGCATGGTCTGAGCCCTGGTCAGCTGGCTCTACACACACAGGGTTAAAAGTACAGCCTGCCCTGTCAGCAACCAGAAGACACAAGGAAGTTTTTGTGGTTTACACTCAAGTTCAAAGGCTTTCCAGATTCTGTCCAAGTTAAACAGCATCCAGGGAACAGTTCAGGATTATGGTTTTTTGCTCTTCACTGATCAGTGGACAAGATCACAGCCTGTGGCTACTTATGGCAGAAGGCAAACCCAAAAGTTTGAAAAATTGCTCTCTCTGGTAATTGCCTTTTCTCTTAGAATTTATTTGAAGTTCTTCTTCAGTCTATACTAGGCAAACCTTGAAAGAGACAGTTTATTGGCAAAGTCTCATTTTAGAGATTTAAATTGTAGCCTAGCTTAAGCAGCTGTCTGTAGTTCCTACTCATTAACTTTCTACATGGTTCCTCAGTTTGCTTTATTATTAAACACTTATTTTTGTATGCAAAATGTGAAATACAAGTACTCAGATGTTTTCTGAATCAGAGACAGAATTGAAGTTCAAATGTGAATCAGTTTGTATGAGTCCAAGAAGAACCTTTTCCATCATTTCATCCTTAATTCTTCCATTTTGAGCAAGTTAGAGGTGATGGCTTTGCAAACTGCTCCACACAGATGGTCCTTGCACTGAGCAAATTTTAGATTCCCTGTCCCCTGGTACTTGCACTTTTATCTAGTGTTCCTACAGGTTTATTCCTCCTAATTAATGCTTCCTCCTGATTCCTTGCTGACACTCTACCCTATCACTGAAGAATGACTTTCTGTGTGTGTACGATACCAGCACCTTAGGTCACTGCTCAATGATTATTCATGCAGATCATATAGGAACAGACATTTTAATAATATGCTAATTTTTAAGTAAATGAGGAATTAGTACACTGTGGAAAATGCTTGAGAACTTTCATTTTCTGTTTAAATTAGAAAACTCCAACAACAGTATCTTATTTCAGTGAAGGACATTATAAACTTTTTAAGAATTTTGGAGGTGTAAGGGACCTTTCTTTCATAAGTATCTACCAGTGACATTGAGGCTTCTCCTATTTAAGAGGGATGGGCAGGAATCTGGGCAGCAAGCAGCAAAGAAAAAGGGAATTATAAATGTGAGTGAAAACCTGTCCCTACTTTTTTCCTTCCAAGAGCAAAGTGGGAATCAAGAAACTGAATAAGTGGTTTCTTGTCTGAGGACTACTTGCCTGCAAAGTCATGGTGATGCACCACATTCTTAGTAATTCCATAATTTTTTCTTAACATTTTGGAAGGGCCATAGGCTATCAGCACCTGTAATTGGGATTTCAGTCTCTCAGTGTCCCAGATTACACTTTTTCAACAAGAAATTACTGTTACTGAGCGGTCGCAGCTCAATAGCTTTTGAGTTTGAATTTTTCGTCTACTGTGAACACTACATACACAAAATTTAGGATGGATTAGTTAGTGTATTATCATGAGATAACACAGCACACTCCTCTGACCTTGTCTGTCCTGTCTCTGCTCCTGCTGAGCTCAGTGGCCCTGTCCCCTTGCCCTCAGTGGTGCATGGCAAGGCTGGCTTTGTGACAGTGGGATGGCCATGCACCCACTGCTTGTCAGCAGAGACCATGGGCATGGCCTCGACAGCTCTGGTAACCCCACAGCTCTGTGCTTATGAAAAACCCCCTTCATGAAGGCAGAACTCAGTTGCACATCTAATGCCCTGAGCTGCTGCACTTTCTTTACCTCAGAGAAACTTGCTACAACGTCATCGTTACTAGCCATTAAATTTGTGCTTCATCCACACTAAAACCGTAACAGCAAATTAACAATCATTTGATGTAAGAATAAATGTCATGTTTGCTTCCAGTTGCTTAACAGTGCTGTAAACTAAAAGGATTTTACAAGTCCCAAAAAAGTAGAGCTTTACTTTTTTGTTTGCCAAGCAGCACTATAATGCCATAGAGTGTGCTTCAGGGAAATAAGCCAAGAAGAGATGAATGGCACCTGATAAGCATTTGACAAAACAAGTGGAAAAATGAATATGGAAAAATCCTATGTATATCTTGAAATTTGGTGAAGTGACTATGGCATTATAGATTCATGACTTGATAATCCAACCTTGATTGCATAAAAATGCTGTGGCATGTTACCTGTGGGAAAAGTTTGCAGTTGAAAGCCGAATTTCAACATCTCTTTTTGTCACTGATATACGCAGGATTTTTTGACTTAACCGTAATGTTTATATTTTGGTCTTGTCCTGCTTTGAGATAATTTAAACACTACTGAATTATGTATTTCTAGTTTCAGGGGCAGGCTGTGAGCCATAGCATTAAACTTTTAAAACACTTGATCAGTAGATTATTCAGTTAAGGCTATGCAAAACACATTGCAAGATTCTGGATGTTCTTATCCTTTGATTTTCTTTTTTAAAGTGTCATTAAAAGAGAATTTTTCACTTCAAAGTAGGGCATCTTAATCTGATATCTATCAGATAGTAATTTTTGATGAGGTGTTAGGAGTCTGAGCCAATATACTATGCTGAAAAATAATGGGTTTTACAAAAACATATATTTAAAGCTGTTGGATTAACAAGTCATTCTAAACAAGCCTTTATGCTTGAAATACTCTACTTTGCTTTCCATTTTTCTTTTATCTGCTTTCTTTGCTCTTCCCCTTGGAGGCAGTGAAAGTGGTCGGAGCACTCCAAGCTTATCCATGTACTCTGACAGCAAATCTTCACCTTCTGTCTATCAGCAGGCTCCTAGGCATTTCCATATTCCAGGTAGGCATTAACTGCTTAGCTTTTGATCTTCAATTTCTGGCACCTGTTTATTCTCTCCTGAATGTATTATTTTTATTTTTTTTTTGGCATTGATTTGTGAATTTCAAAGTGCAGAAGGAGAAAATGTCTACTGAGTGAATATCTGTTGTTAAACTTAATCTCAAAAATGGAAGAGAGCTGTGTGCTCATGTACCTATATGTTAAAAAAATTGATTTACAGAAGGCACAGAATGAAAAATGTTACCAAGAGTACAAAGTTACAGCAGTGCTGGGTTAGTGGCTGAACTAGATGATCTTAGAGGTCATTTTCAGCTCTAATGATTGTAAGATCCTATGATTTATGTGCCATAACTGCATAGATGTATCGAATTTGTATGCTGGAGGAATGACTGAAGGAGTTTTGGTTGGGTTTTTTCTTTTTGTTTGTTTGTTTTTCTTATCAGTCTGTTATCTGAGTTTAAGTAATATTAGTATAAACTTGAAGCTGGAAGACATCAGAACTGCAGGGTGCTCATTGTGGCTATCTTTGTATATGTAGTCTACTATTTTCAAATTCAGTCAACAAGCACATTAAACTTACATCCCATCCACACTGTTCAGCTTTTTGACTGCTAGACACATCTGCCTCCTCATTGTAATCGTTTATTTATTCACATTTAGCTTCTGTGGTTAATGTTTCTGTAAACAGAGCACTTTTAGGAATTGTATCTTCTCAGGTCCAGAGTACTGAGTAAATCTGATGTCTGTACAATGTGATATGGGAACCCTGGACTGTGGCTCTGAGGGCTTCCAGAAAACTCCTGGAAGGCCAGCTTAGCTATAGAATTCAATGAAAAGACAAATTTTAGGATTTCCTAAAAGAATGGTTTGTATTTCCAGTATAATCATTCATTCATACCTGAACATGTACACTGTGTAAATAATGGAGAGAATCCTTTTCCAAGTCTGACAGTAACAGTTGTACTCCTGTGTTAATTTTAAGTAGTGGTAAGTGTGCCAGTTTCTTTTTGCTGTCTATAAAGTAAGTATGTGCTGGTAGTGCAGATGAAACCCCTACATATCACCAAATGGATGCCACTCAGGTTGTTTTAGAGTATTTTGAGGGCCTCAGGGGGAATTATGTTGCATAGGTAGCTGTAAAGGTTTTCAGCACAGGATGAAGTTCCATTCTCTTTTAATAACCAGTGAATGGCAAACCACTGAATGAATGCATAGTCTTTGCTGAAGTTTTTGCATTGTTATTGTAGCTGAGAGGAGACAAGAGCAGCGTGGTCTGAACTGCTTTGCTTACTCTTTCATTCTTTCCTTTCTCTTTCCTCTTCCTCAGACACTGGCGTAAAAGATAACATCTATAGGAAACCTCCTATCTACAAACAGCATGGTACAGTGCTTTTCTCTGTTGCAGTTTTATCTGTGTGTCTTTGCACAAAAATGTGATTGACTCTCAAATTGTTTGCTGTAGTCTTTGCATTTCATTATGTCCCTATAACCTCAAATAGGAAAGGAGAAAAAGGTGTAACATGAAAATTGAATAGCATTTTGTATAACATGATGTCCAAGGATGTGGTGAGTTCTCCAAAACTGGGATACTGGTATTTTGATATATCATGGTGATTCAGAGCTGATCACAAGTGCCACATAAACTGCTATACTACACCCTGACTGCTGTTCTCACGCTGTTTGCCCTCTCCTGCCCCTCTGTGTCTGCTCATCAATATAAATCATTAAATACAACTTCTCAGGCTGAGCAAAAAAAAAAAAAAAAAGACAACAAAAAAAGGTGAATATTGTAGTGGTGTTTGGAAAAAATCATGAACAAATGGAAAGTAACAATCATCTAGTGTAAATTGGCATAGTTTCACTTGTTTACAGAAGCTAATGATAGGACTCTTAATATCCTGTATCCTAGCTGTGTAATTTAATTTAATAGATACTTTTGGTTTGCAAAGAGGATTCTAAGCAAAAGCTTTATATTTGCAGGCTGGGTATTTTGATATCAGTTTGCTGTCTGTTGAAGTCTGGATTATGTCAGTTTGGTACTGCTGTATGGAGTTATCCTCTTAATCACTGAAGTGAGCAGAGAACTAAACTAGCGAGTCAGCAATCTCAATAGGTTAACAAGAATATATGTTTTAAACTTTCTTTTCTAGATTATAGATGTATTGAAAGATTGTGTTGGAAATACTTTTTTTTTTCCTACGAGAGCACAAAACATAACTTCCTTTAACCAAAAAAACCCGAAAACTATAAAATCCAGAAACAACAACTCAAACAAATCAATAAACTTTCCTTCCAATAAAAATAATATCAATAAAAATCAAATTTTAAAATATTTATCTTTTGTTCTGGAAGGACTCCCAGCTAAAACATGAACACATGAGTAGCTGATTATTCAGCTCCTCAAGCTGATGGGACACTGAACTAATCCGTGCTGAAAAGGAGCCAGAGAACATTCCTTTGTTGAAGAGACCAGGTTTGAACAAACAAGCACAAAAATGTTCTTTAAAACAAGAAATGCATGAAGCTCTTCCAAAACATTTGGCTTTAAAAGGTTTTAGTTACATCAGCACCCAACAGATTTGCTGTAGCTACAGCTTCGGTGTTTCTATTATAAACAACCAACTTCAGAATGATAAAAAGGTGGTGGAAAAATGGGACATGCAAGAAGAGATCAGGCTCAGAGCTGGGGTTGGAAAGTGAGGAGTGTAGGAGCCTGCATGGTTGTGTGTGTGTTTGTGTTTTAGAAATATTTGGACACCATTCAAAGTTACTAAAAAAGTTTTGAAAGCACATTGAGATTCATGGCAGAACTGAGTATCCCTTGCAGTGGTGAAGTGAATGCTCACTACTGATGAAGTTCAGGGCACTTGGATTTTTCTGCCAGCAGTGTGTTAAATGAAGCCTTCTCGGGAACTTGGGAGGGGCTGGCCTTCATGGCCCTTACTGATTTTAGCTGTAAATCCTCTCCATCTCTTTGAAGTCAGATGCTCTCAAGATCTTGTGGAACTTTTGAAATTTCTCAATAGAAGCCTTGAATCAAACATGTTTGGTTTTTTTTTCCTTTGAAAACATCAGTGTCTTGAAACAAAATAAAATTTCCAAAAATGCGTCAGATCCTCTATATGGATTTCTGATTTAATGAGAGCAAGATCCATACACATAACCTGGAATAACTTGTTGTCTCGCAGTTTAGGGTGTGCTCCCAAAATATCTCTGAACCAGGTTAGGTCCTTCTTGCAATGTAGGGATTTTATTCATCATCTGTCATGTTTGGATATTCCTTCCTATTTATTCCTCAGAGAAGCAGCTTGCCATCTTGGGAAAATACCCTTGTCAGGATGCTATAACTGTGAAAACCTTGTGTTTTTTCCTAATGCTGTTCATATTTTCTAACCCCTTTTTTTTTTTTTTTTCCCCCTCACTAAATTGAAGTGGGGGAAGGCAGCCAAACCCCTCTACAGTTCCAGATTTTCACCTCTAAGCCTAAAGATATTTTCCTTATGGCAATTTGTCATTTTTTAGCTACACCTCCTCAGCAAAACCAGTTAAGGTCTGGATGTGAGCCGTGTGATGGCACCAGAAATTGAGTCAGAATAACACTGACATGCTTTTGGTGGTGGCCTTTTGCCTGTGTTGTTTGATGCAGGGCAGATCCTCTGCAGACATGACAGCTGGGGAACTGGAGAGGGCAGAGTTTTTCCCAACTTGCTAGGAATTCTGCAGCACTTGTAACAGTGCAATTTAATCTCCTCTCCATCTTTGTCTCTCAGAATCTCATCTGAGCCTTAACTTTTGTATTATCATACTCTTTCCTTTAATAATAAATCCGTTTTCTGTCTGCATTGCATTGCACAGGGCCATTTTTCTCAGGCATTGCAGAGAGCCGCCTTGTTACGTTCATTTCTCATGGGCTTAAAGTTATGCTATGTCCTTCCATTATTCCAGTTTTGCACCATTAAAACTCTCCCCGAACTACCCAGAGGGATACAAAGGCAAGTAGGGCTCACATTTTAAGAACTTACCTGAAATTGTGTGAAATTTGGCACAAAACACTTTCTGTAAGATTCTGGTGTCTGGAACAATACCCTGGGAAATAGAAGAGAAGGAAAAACACATTTTTGGGAACTATCTAAAGAAAAGATTTTAGAATTTCAGTTTTCTTCTCTGCAAGTTGAAAAGTTACAAGGAAATGCCCCAATGGTAAAACATCAGCAACTGTTTTTGGGGAACACTCTTCAATGGAGAATATGGGTAGAAGAGGAAAATACAGTGATAAAATTGGTTGGTTAAGAATTTTCAATTTTGGAGTCTGACATAATCTCTCTTGAGGATTTTATAGTTTGTATAGAATTTTATAAAGAGGCACTGCCAAGTTTGTTCATCATTTTCTTTACCATGATTGTCTGCCCTCTTTAGGAACCCAAGAGATCCAGGTGTGCTGACTACAAAATATCTGTGTGACTCCTTGTGCTTTCATGGTCATTGTAACACAGAAGGGGGAAATGGCTTCCCTGTGAGTGGAGGCCATAGAAATCTGTCCCTAAGTTATGATGTACAGTTCTTCCCATCAATCATTCCCCAAAAGTAGTTTATTCCTGAAAATGCAGGTTCAAAATCCAGCAGGAATAGATCTTCTGAATTTACTGTATGCATGGAGGATGAGTATTACTGTAATAATTTCAAAATAATTTTAGTAATTCTGTAAAACCATAGCTCCACACATCAAATTTTCTGTCAAACTCTATTTTTTTAAATTTATTTTCTCCCCTGCTTAAAAATATTTGGAACATAACTACAGTCAAAACAGACGTCAAAAAATAAGATGCATTCTGTTCAAAATTTTAAAATTTATTTAATCTTACAGCAGCAAGAAGATCAGATGGGGAGGATGGAAGCTTGGATCAGGACAATAAGAAGGTAATGATCAGAAAGGACAAAAGGAAGTATTGATCATTCTTGAAGTAACTTGTTTTTAAAACACATTCACATATTCTTTTAAATAATTTAAATAATCATTTACTACTTTTAGGTCTTTCTATAAAGACATAGAAAAGCTTAATCTCTCACCCAGAGGGTTTAGAATGTATGTTCTACAGTAAAGAGAAGTAGGGATATTGAGATTAAGAGCAATAAACTGATGGATTTTCACTTGGTCTCAATATCTACCTTGGTGATTCAGCTAATGCTGCAGATTTAGTGTGCATATTGGCCTAGAAGAAAAATGTCAAGAGCAGATTAATTATAAGAAAATGACATAGGGCATCTTCTAAAGTGGGGTGCTGTGGGCAGCTTCATGAATGGAGAAAATGTCCTCAGCTCAGCTAAAAATTAAGAGTTTCTGGTAGCTGTGATGACTTAAGTCATCATACAGTCAGCTTTTATAATTTGATAGAGGATGGTTGGAGCTGCATAAACAGACAAGCAGATCACAAGGCATCTGCGACAGCTGAGGTGGGAGAACTGCCTTCAGGTGCTACATCCTGTATCTGGTAACAGGCTTTTCCTCTCTGCAGCTGAAGAGCAGTTGGCTGATTCTGAAAGGGGATACGGACACCAGAACCAACTCCCCGGATTCGGAGACGCGGTCGCTGTCCCTCACTGCCGGGAGCGAGCGGGCGCAGGAGGGCACGACTGCCGGCTACTCCCGTGAGTGCTGGGGCAGGGGAAGGTGGCCCTGCTGCAGCCCACCCACACTTCATCTCTGCCATCATTACCCCACTGGTCACTTGGCTCTGCCGTGGCTTGTGAGCGTTCAGTGCCTCCAGACTATGCTGATGAAAATATTTATAGTTTCATATTAGTGAAAGAAGCAGCATTGCCTGTGTAAATGAGCTGTTGTCTCTTTGGAGAGCAGACATGCCTTACCACAAAAACCCACTCCTCATAAACGTGCCCATTTATTGTATGGTACCTATTTTCAGTAGACAGGATAGCATATCAAGAAGATTTTTCATTTGTGCTAATTAGTCCTTGACATGAACAATGTATTTTGAATATTGATGAAGCCATTTCTTCTCTTATCATGATACAGATAAATATTTTGTTGTTCCAGAGATTAACTTAAGCATTTTTTTTTCTGTTATCACTCACAGTTATAAGGTCACAGAAATATTCCAGGTGGGAAAGGGAATAATTTTGTAACTGAATTACATATAGCCTGGAGACCATATGCCCGTGCTAGCTGTCAGTACCAAAAGCATGTTCTACACATTTCTTATGACACATTTCAGCAAGTCAGAAACATTGGTGTTGGGCCTGAATTTTACTTTTAAGTTACGTACATGACAAAAAATGAGTTTAATGAATTTGAAGAGATAACTGGGACATTCCTCTCCCTGCTTCCTCCACTTTATACCGTGCAGCAGTAGCAGGTCATCCAGGGTAAACAAGTTGGGGAAGCAGTTTTCCAAAAGAATGCACCCAATGCAAGGCATGTCTGGCAGCAGGGCTAGGATGTCAGTCTTGTGGGCATTTTGGTAATGTGATAGTTGGCTCCATCAACTTATATTAAGGAAATTATGGCTTAGCTATGCAAGGAAGAGGGAAAACATGTGCTGTCAAAAGGCTGTAATAAGATAAAGAAGATAAAGAAGATAAAGAAGAAAACTTATTTTAAATCAGTCTCACTGGTCTAGCTGTAAGGGATTTGGTAACTTGATCCTCACAAGAAATCACAAACGTGCACAAGGTGTATTGCAGGATTTCCTGTGCAGGGGAAAACAATCTGACCACCTCACACACCTAAATCCTTGCCCAGGAATGAACACCTAAACCTTTTGTTGTCATACACACATGGGGTATGTCTGGAAGCTTTAGGGAGTAGGTCTGCTGCTCTTTTACGCATGTTTGGAGAGACCAGTTCTTCAGTGCAGATTTTAAGCAGGGAGACATACATAGCACACCAAGAACTCTTATACAGGAACAACATATGGTGTTCATTTTTTTACCCTGAGAATTTTACTATACCTGTCACTCTGCTATACTAGCATTTCTTTATACTATAGCTAGTATATATATATACTATATTTATGCTTTATACTTTATACTATTTTAGAATGCTATACTAGCATTCTAATAAA
This sequence comes from Poecile atricapillus, assembly GCF_030490865.1. NCBI lineage: Eukaryota > Metazoa > Chordata > Aves > Passeriformes > Paridae > Poecile > Poecile atricapillus. The sequence goes on along the minus strand of NC_081252.1, from coordinate 65,721,231 downwards.
ATATATTTTATTATCTTGGCAATTTGAAACTATTGAAACTAAAAAAAGCAATAGATAATTCACATCTCTGTGTCTGGGTCAATACCACATTTCTACCAATATAGGTTCTGTTGTTCATTTTTCATTGTTTTTTATCAGCATTTCTCTGTCATGAAAGTTGACCCCATTACCCAATTAGCAGCTACACATAAATGATACTGAGGAAGTTTATCTTCCTGAAACTTACTTTTCCTTTCTTTATGCTTTTATTTCCTTTTTTGTTTTTAATAAAATTAATTTTATTATTTCCTATTTTTATGTTTTTATTCACTTACCTATTTTAGTACCTGTTTACATCCTAAGCAATTCCTTCTCTATTCAGTGTTTCCCTGTTTAGTTCTGAATATTTACAGTCTGTCATATGGCCCACATTGGCCACAGAAAAGTAGCATCTCTGCCTCTTGCACTTATGCTTGGGAACTCTGGCTTTCAGCCCCATCCCTGTGACATAGTCAGTGGCTATCAAAGAAAATAAACTTGTTAGGTATAGGTTTGGTTCCAAGTGGTAACATGCAGTGTGGAGGGAGTTAGCAGGCTGTGAATTGGTAGTGATGTTTCCAGATATACTGAGCAAAAAGCCCTGCATATTTCTGTCCAGTCTCTGAGCAAACCAGAGAAGGGTTGTTTTGCTCTGGAAGACATTTTTACCACATTACATTGCTTAAATGCCCAGAAGAACACAACTAACAAACAGGACATCAGTGTGAGACCTGTGCCATCAACAGGCAAGAGTGGAGCTTGTATCTCCTTACATCCAAATGTGCAAATGTGTCTTGCTTCTGTGTATGTAGATGTGCAAGAGTTCATTATTTACCATGTTTCATGATTTTAAGTGTTGTGTATTTAGGAAAGCAGACATCTAGGAAGGCACATAACCCTTGCTGTTCATGTGTCCGTGATGTGCTGAGACGCAACTTCAGACTGGAGAGAATGTACTGGACAAAGCAGGAGCCACATCCCTGCAGAGGGGAGCTGATGTTCAGATAGTGTCTAATTACGGGGAGATTTGCTGCTGTCGGCGGGTCTCGGTGCTGTTTTGGGCCGTTCGGGCGCAGTTCCGCGCTCAGCTCACCACACGGTGTCGCCGGAGCCCGGCAGCTCCTGCCCGGGGCTGCTGCAGCCGTGTCTCTACCCTGGAGCATCCTCCTGCCCGGGGCTGCTGCAGCCGTGTCTTTACCCTGGAGCATCCTCCTGCCCGGGGCTGCTGCAGCCGTGTCTTTACCCTGGAGTGTCTCTCCTGCCCAGGGCTGCTGCAGCCGTGTCTTCACCCTGGAGCATCCTCCTGCCCGGGGCTGCTGCAGCCGTGTCTTTACCCTGAACCATCCTCCTGCCCGGGGCTGCTGCAGCCGTGTCTTTACCCTGAACCATCCTCCTGCCCGGGGCTGCTGCAGCCGTGTCTGTCTTTACCCTGGAGTGTCTCTCCTGCCCAGGGCTGCTGCAGCCGTGTCTTCACCCTGGAGCATCCTCCTGCCCGGGGCTGCTGCAGCCGTGTCTTTACCCTGGAGCATCCTCCTGCCCGGGGCTGCTGCAGCTGTCTTTACCCTGGAGCATCCTCCTGCCCGGGGCTGCTGCAGCCGTGTCTTTACCCTGGAGCATCCTCCTGCCCGGGGCTGCTGCAGCCGTGTCTTTACCCTGGAGCATCCTCCTGCCCGGGGCTGCTGCAGCCGTGTCTTTACCCTGAACCATCCTCCTGCCCAGGGCTGCTGCAGCCGTGTCTGTCTTTACCCTGGAGTGTCTCTCCTGCCCAGGGCTGCTGCAGCCGTGTCTTTACCCTGGAGCATCCTCCTGCCCGGGGCTGCTGCAGCCGTGTCTTTACCCTGAACCATCCTCCTGCCCGGGGCAGCTGCAGCCGTGTCTTTACCCTGGGGCATCGCTCCTTTGTCACTGAGTATTTAGTAACAGAACAAAAGACACTTACCCACCTTCTCTGTAGCCAAAAGGCCAAGAGAGTGATCTCCACACATGTCCAACATAGCAGCTTTTCCAGGCAGGAGCAGAGATGACAGCTTTGTTGCAGATCCAGGCTTTCTGTAGCACGGGTATTTTACTCTTGGCTGTCTGGTGGCACTGCTATTCACACAACAGGCAATTATAAGTTTTTTTGTTTCATTATTTTTTCCTGTCTTAAATACAAAAACTGTAGTTGCCCTTCTTTAATGGTAGGAGATATCTGGCTTGCAGTTAATATGAGCTTGTTGGTCCCTGTTTAAGTACATTAAGTGCTTTAAATTTTGTCCATAGTGACAGTGATTCACTGGCCTACCCTTATTCCATTAGCTTTTCATGCTTGCTCCACTTTCTGTTCCATGGATGAAATACTCCTTCAGTGCTCAAGCCTTACCTGGGTTTTCTTTCACCTTTGCTGAGTGCTGAGTGCTGAGTACTGACACAGTGCAACTCCCAGTGATCCCATTTCTTTTTTCCTTGTTCTCTTTTTATTTGGATAGCTGGAGAAACTTTTGTTATTTGTTTTAATATCATTTTCAGTGTTCAACTCAGCTTGACTTCTGGCAGTTTTCAGTTTATCTCAGCACATTTTGAGCTCTCTGCTGATCCATCTTTTGTTTTTTCTTTCTGTATGCTTATTCCTAATAATCTCCTTAGGGTATTTATTAATCCAGTGGGGTCTGGATTCTCTTCCTGCATTCCTCTTTGGACACAGACTGCTAACAATTTTGACAGAAAGAAGTATTGTACATTCAGTTCTTTGAGCTGACTTCTGTAATACTTTGCGTTAGTTTTACATAATTTCCTATACTGGGATCAGGAATGTTTATTACACTTGTTTGTTCTTCTACTGTTTAACTTTTATACTTCCTTATTGGAGTTGTAATACTAAAATTAAGGCATTTCAGTTGTCTCGTAATGGCCACACACAGTTTCATCACTGTGTTACATCATTTATTCATGGCAATGCCACTTTGCTGATTTTATTCCACCTTAAAACTTTCTTTCACTTGGGTGTATATACTCTGGCTGATTTACTTTATCCTCTGCTGCATCTTCATTTTTGCTTTTTTCCAAGAGAAGTTTTACAGAAAGAAAAACAAGAAAATTTTATTTTTTAAATGGTAGTGTATCAACCCATCTTTTTTAAGAAACAAAACCATAACCCAGAACTCATATAGCACATTCAGAAGTGATAATCTAAATCCCTTTAATCCCAATTTCAGATCATCCCAGTTTCAAATTGGAAGGCAGAGATTTTACAATCAATCAAATCACAAACTTTGCATCTCATAGATGCACGAGGCTTTCAAAATGTTAGCCCCACAACTTGCTCCACGTTGTGCCCCTGGCATGCTGCTGTTTCTAGATATTGTTACACACGTTTATGTGCATGAAATACGGAGAAAAGATGAGCTTAGATCAGTTATATTTCATCTCATTGATAGAATATTTGCATTGATCTTGTAATTTCTGTTTCTGGATGTTTTCTTGGATTCCCTGTTTTTGTAGACTGTAAAAGATTTGCAAAAGTATATCTTTATATTATGTCTTTTGCAGGATTTCCATATTCTAAGTCTGCTTCTCTACCTGGCTATGGAAAGAATGGCTTACATCAGGTGGGTACACATTTAAATATTTTCTCCAGGAAATAAGGTCTTGTAAATATACTACTCATTAACTAGTTAAAAATCTACACACTAATAACACTTCAAAGGTGTTTTGGCTTCCATCCCTGTCTGACAGATTCATTCCCTATGTGGGTTACAGTTTGTCTCTCTGCAAGAGTAAGACTGACTGTGGCTTCTCCTTTTAATTGTGTGCATTGTGAGCATTGGGAATCTTGATTCTCCTCCCAGAACAAACAAAAATCTAAGATGTACATACAGACTGCACATATTAATCATAGGATAGCTTGAATTAATGATAGAGACAGTTAGGCCTATAATTAGGCAAGTAATGGTCTTAAAGCAAAGGTGGAACAGCCCACATCCATTGCATTCCTTGAACCATCTGCTCTGTTCTTCCTAGTATGAATGTGTGTCAGTGTGTGGTGTGTGTATTCACACACAGCCATTGTGCTTTTAAGGCAGGGAGGGATCAGTGAAGATTGAATGACAAGCAGCAGTCTAGAAAGAAAATTGTCTAACAAAATTATTATCAGAACAGACTAGGAATTCTTTTTTTAATCCTTTTTTTGCAATTTTTATTAGTCTTTAATAAAAAGGAAGCTTTGATAATGTGGCCTCTCTATCTCTGACATCTAGCATTATGGATTCTCAGTTTCCAATAGTATGGATGCTATTAGGTGAAAAACCACTGTGGTTTACAGTAATGAGCTGTCAATATGTAGATGCATGTGCACCTACCTTTTTGTGTCCAAATTGCATGGAGAGGACCTCGTTCAAATGCCCTTCTGTCTCCAAAGGAAGATGTGAAACCTGCAAAAGCACATGAGGAAGATTAAACTTACCCAGTGACAAGAGTAAAACTGAGAGTCATTTGGAAGGAGCTACAAGAAAGAAATTATCAGGGAGTAGCTAAATGGATTTTTCAGTAGCTGCTGAAATGTCCATCCCTTTGAGTTAATATTACAAGACTAATTATGCCTGTGTTGCTTCAATACCTGGTTTATTGAATTCTTCTCTGAAGTAAGGAATAACACTGAAATTTTATCAAATATTATTTAGGAATTTAAGAGGGTCCATATAAAACTAATCCCACCTATGAGTCAAGAGAGGTTTTTCTCACTTTTCACAATAGGTGTTGCCAGTAACCTGAAACAAGCAAGACACTGATTTGTGCCCAGCCACTGCACTGGTGAGGCACCAAAACCATCCCAAGACTTCCCAGAGATGAGGCCAAAGCACTCAGGATGCCTTGCAATGTGATGGGAAAGCAGCAGATGGCAGCATCCGGCCCATATAAAGAATCCCAAACCTGTATAATTGTTGAAAAAGTTGCTCATGGTTAAATCCTTGAGGACAGAATTCCTCTCAGAATGGATGTCCTCTGTTTGGATTGTAGGTTCATACCAGCTTTTGTGGTTTGTTATTTTTAATCAGCCATCCTAGTGCTGTATAAATAAAACCCCAAAAGCAAACAATAAGGAGCCTTGCAGGTTATTGTGAGCATAGCTGTGCACACCATTGATACCCTAGCAGGCAAAAATGAGACTTGGGGGGGGAAAAAAAATCATATAATAGTGCTTTTCTGATTTCCTGTACTGTTTATATCATCATAGCATTTGTCAGCAAAGAAGACAGTGGTTCAAACACAGCACATATATGGCACATGGATAGTTCTCCCTGTTCAGAGGCATCAGCAGTGTGAAGCAGAAGGAGAAAAGTGGCAGTGCAGCAGAAGTGATTTGTGATGATGGCAGTAACACATCAGCCTCACAGAATAGTGACAGTTCCAGTGTTAGCTTGCTTACTTGAGCAGTTAGGTCAAATTTGAATGAGACTTACTTCTCTTTCTCTCACGCAAGGATCTGTATTTCGGTTCTATGTCTTTTTTCTCTCAACAATGTTCAGAGTGGGGGTTTTGTGTACTTTGCTGCTACATTGCTTCTTTCTTTCTCTGTCAGCCTGAAACTATGGGCCAATATGAAACGGACCAGGAGGCAAGCTGGGGGACGAAAGGTACTTTTTTTTTTTTTTGCAATACCATTTCCATTCCCTTAATTTTAATTAACATACTGCCATAAAGGTTACTATTCTGAGCTCTTCCTGTAGTTCACATAATAATGACTAGCCAGAGACACAGCTCAGTATCATTAATATCACAGACTCTTCTTTTTACTTAGCCCAGCCTTAACCTTAACCTGAGCCTGACAGAGGTCTTGCATCATAGGGTGGTGCAACCAGGCTGAGTCAATAGCAGGATCGTCCATATGTGGCAACAGCCTTGTGGTGTTGGTCTCATATCAAAGACGGAAGGAAATTTAAGATAATCATTCCTTCAAGTCTAGTTGGAAAAGGTCCATTGTGCTTCTTGGTTGTGCTACAGTGTGGTTAAAATGTACAGAGTTCAAAAAGCAGAATTCATTTGCAGTATTTTCTTTCATTGCAGTTTTAAGTGGTCTGTGCACTTAATATGGAACTTGGGTTGGAATTTTCAAAAGAGCTGAAAAATTTTATTTCCAAGACACTTTAACGCATTTTAAAAATCTTACTCTAATGCTTCACTTCATGACTCTGTGTTGATGAAAATCTTTGTCTCTGTTTAAATAGGTTAAAGTACAGATTTTGAAAAGTAGATTCAATCTCTGATTTAATTTCAGACCATAAAGAAGTCTGTGAAAACGTTTTGGCTATCCCGGTCGCGTTTAATCACCATTGTGAATAGATAATTGTGGTAGTCATATCATACGTAGTCATAAACTGACCTAACTAGAATTCCCTTGTGCTAGTGTAGATTCAGGAGTCATTATTACCACATCCACAAATCATATTTTCTTCCCTATTGTTATTCCCACTGCAGTCAGCCCAAGTGCAGGGTGTCGGCATCTTGTAATATCGTATTATCTCAGTGGTTTTCATATATGTTTCCAAACTGACATGCCTTTAATAATCCATATATTTTAACTATTTTCAGTAAAGAACAATAAGGGCAGGAGTTTTGGATGACAGACTGACATAACTCTGCACATAAGGCTGCTGTATAAAGAGATACCCAGTTTTGCCAGACATACTCACCGTGTAACCCAATGGCATCGGGAGATGGATTTTCTGTAATAAGCCTTTGATTTCCCGGACGATTGCTTTGGTAATAGACAGTGTTACAGGCATTCAGGGCATGGGGGTCAGATTCTTACTATGCATGCAGTTATCCAACAGCTACTGAGAAGAGAGAAATGTAGTAGCATAGCACATTTGTGATGTACCTAAATGTTCATTGTGGTGACACCAAAAGATGGCTATAAATTCTAAACTGTGAACCTGTTCTCGTTCTTTTGCAGAATACAAGGTAAGAAGGGCTTTCCCAACACTGGAAGAACAATCAGATTCATCACTTCCTAGCAAGGTTACATGGGTTCCTTTCTTTTATTTTATTTTGTTAATTTTTGTCCCAGTGAAATATTTGTCAAATCAGGATGCAAGTATGTACCATTTTTTAGTAAGTTCCCCATACCACCATTTCCATGCCTCAGAATTGGATTCAGCTGGAGATCATATGCTCTTGTCTTTTTAACAGATTTATCCTTATGAAACACTTATTGTAACAAACCGAGTTCGTGTGAAATTGCCTAAGGATGTGGACAGGACCAGGCTGGAGGTAGGAATGGTATTTGCTCGACAGTTTTGCAAGCATTTTCTCCTGTTTGCTTACTATCCTTGAATATCCTTGTGTCTCAATAATAGCAACAAAGAAGAGAGAAGAGAGGAATAACATTATGTATTATATTTTTTTTCGAAAAAGTCAGTATGTAGGCAATTTAACTAAAAAATTGCCGAAAACCTGGCAAATGTCTGACCAAGTGGTGTCTTACAAAAATACTGATGAAACTCATCAGTTTTGGATGACTTTACAGGGTATTGGAAGTTCATGTGGGGAGTGGGAAAATGTAGAGTTTGTTTTGGTTTGAATTCATATAAAAAACATGCTCATAGAATAAACAAAATCTCACAAAAAGGCTCCATTTATTCTGAAAATACATGGACCTGTGTTTGGTCTGTTGTCTTATTCAGCCTCTCCTTTGGCTGTGTGATCTGTGGTCACTCTACTACAGCTTTTCTGTAATATCCACATCTCCCATAAGATAGAGAAATGCAGATATAATTTATCATAACAGAAAGCTGAGTTTCCGGAGATCAGATCCTGAAGCTGATGTTCAAGCAAAATTCCCAAGGTCGATTTTTTTGACTGATCAATGACAGCACTGAATAAAGATTCACCTTAACTAATCTATCTTTCTGTGAACTACTATTAATAAGAAGAGATAGCTCAAGAAAAAATCTATGGTAACAATTTTTGACTTTTAGGGAGATTTATATTTTAATAAATTTACTGTATTTTGAACTTGATAATATGACAAGAAAAGAAAAAAGAAAAATTACTTTTAAAACAAGAAAAAAAAAACTTTGAAGGAGCAGAAAGTTCCTCATTAAAGGTCAGTTTTTGAAAACAATTAATTTACCAAATGTGTATACATGTAGTATGTTTTGAAATTGGTGTTATGCTCTTGAATAATTGAATGTTCTTGTCACTTTATTTCCCAACAAGTAGTGTTGATTTGATTGTAAGGAAAAGAGAGCCTCAATTACGTGCTGTTTAAAGCGTGGATTATAGCAAGGCATGATAACAATACTAAAAAGGATGATGAGTCTGGAAAAAGGAGCAGGGAGTTGGAGGGATGCTCCTCTGGACATACCCTGTGAAGGATTCTTCATGTGTGTGTATGTGTGTGTTAAAGAATAGAGTCTTTGTTTAAACACAGCAGACTGGTCTGAACAGCAAGTGCAGCTCTAAATTGCTTTTTCAAGACAAGATATAGTTTGGTTTGGATGGATCATGCCTGCCCTGGCTGCCGTTATCTGTGACTCGTGCCCCGTGCTCGGCTGGGATCGCTGTTTGTTTAACTTTGGAGCTGTTCAGTCTGCCTCACACCAGGTGCAGCCAGGGCCTGTTGGCTCAAGGAGCCCAACCACTTCAAAGATCTCACAGAGGTTTGCAAAAAAGAACAATAAACAAGATCTGCTTCAAACCTGCACCAGAAAAGCAGTGAGGGGACCAGGCCAATCCTGCTGATTGCTGCACTATGCTAAACACATGTGTCTGCAGGAAGGAGTCCTTTGTAGGCTGTCTTGCATTTAATAGGGATTGGTAGTTTTTTAAACAAATTAGCAGAGTTTTAATAGCACTGTAACTACTGTAGGAACAGAGGCAGTTGCTCATCTACACATTCAAACCATATGCAGAGTTGAGTGAGAGGCACAAACCATTGCCTTCCCTGTCAGCCTCTTCCCCTCTTTCCTGACCGTTTCTTCTCTATTAAAGAATTGCTGGAAATAAGTAGCTTTGCACAGAAAAGCAGCTTATCGTTATTTCCTTTTTGTGGCAGAATTAGAAGATAGTAAATTATTGACTTGTACACTCAGCAGATTTCAGGCTTGGGCAGGACCCAGGACTCAGGGAGCCCAGGACTAATATGGTTTTATAGGTTTGCACAGAAGCAAACTGGGCTTAGAAATGTGGATACAGGCAACTGTCTGTCAGTGGAGAGCCCACTTAACATATCTTGGTATCAGCACTGGGAGCACTGAAAGCATCTACTAAGGTAATATTTCACTCTTTCTTGAGGTCCATTTCACACTTGCTAGAAGGTGTGATTCAATGCTTGGGATCTCTAAGAGGCAAGTGCTCTTTCCAGTCTGAATTGGTTTCCAGCTGATGTTCTGTTTTCATCCTGCACATCCAGTGTCACTTGTGAGAGGGCTGGGTTTTTCCTACAGAAATGGTAGCAGTGCTAAGTCCATGTATTATCCATACTGTAGAGTGATATATCTAGGAAAATCTTGTCAGAAAAAGATCCATGTTCTAATACACCAGTTTTTTTCTGATTATTGTGTGGGCTGAAGCTTCACCTTGCTGCTGTGAATCAGAGCAAGCTCCTGGGTGTGATGGCTGTGGCCTGGGTACAGGTGCTGTCACTGAAAGGAGACCTAGAGCTTCTGTGCTTCATATCAGCTGTCAAACCTGAAAAGAGTCTTACTGGGTCTGGTATCAGCAAGGTCTCTCTCACATGTGATGCTTCTAATTTCCTGGTCCACTTAGGAGCAGTAAGGTTGACTAAATTTCCATGAAGTAGATTTGTTCAACAGCTGTCTCACAATTTGACTTGAAGCAGCCTCCTCTTTGTGAAACAGTTTGTTGTGAACTTTGAATGATCCATCATAGGTGTCATGGAAGGGGCACTGTTGTTTGTCTATGAGTCATTCTTCCAAGGCAAGTGTCCTATATTGAGTGTTCCTATCATGAAAAGTGAACTCAAGTCAATGGTATTAGCTCCTGGGATCGAATTAAGGGAGGCTACATTGAAACCTTGGCTAATGTTCAAGGACCACAGGAGGGTGGGGGTTTAATGGGTGGTAGTGTTTTCGTAACTTCACTCCCATTGTGAGTATTTTCTAGATTACACTGTTGTGCAAAAAATTTATTTAAGGATTATAAAAAATATTTTCCTGCAAAAAATGCGTATTTTTCTAAGCCCAAGAGGTATCTAGAGATTAGGAAGGCTCAACTGGTAATAAGTGCATTCAAATAATAGTCATTCTTTCCTCAAAAGTACATGTAACCAAGCGTAGAAACACTCAGCATGGTTTTGTTTGCTTGTCTTAACGCAGCAGTGAGGCAGAAGTAGCCAAGTCCTTGATACCTTGTGCTTATCCAAGGAGATGTTTATGCCAGCAGTGAACTAATACATGCAGCACCTAGAACCGGTTATAATGAACAGCCTGCTGTTTTTTAAATACATTACTGGCACTTTGGTTTTTGAATAAATGGCCTGGATCTCACTTTTGTATAAGCTGATCAGAAATGAAAGGAATTTGCAGTAGATAAGGATTTGGCCAAGGAATTTTTTTAGGAGTTTCTCTCTTCCACAGTGCTGTTTATTGTAACGTTAGATGAGCAGAGCAGCGTTCCCGTGAACTATTCTAACAGGAAATGGTGAAGAAGAAGTTCATTCACATAACACTGCAGAACAGCAGAGCAGTATCACAGGGGTGGGCTGTACAGCCTGGGTGGAGAAGAGGAATTGCACCCTCACCTTGTCTGCAGATGACATGAATCTGAGGGGGCTGCAGCTGATGCTGAGGGTGAGCAGAGCCTCTGTTCAGAGGGACCTGGCCAGGCTGCAGGAATGAATGGTTGACAGACACTTCATGAAATTCAGTGAAGATAAATCCACATTCTTGCACTTGTGACCAAGTAACACTATCCATCAGAACAAAATGGGGAGCACAGCTCTGAGGAAAAGTGCCTGATGATGCTGATGGAAAACAAGCTGAAAATGAGTCAGCAGCTCACCTTCTAAAGGGGTTCTAGGGCAGAACATACCCCTAGAATACCCCTAGGGCAGAACCCACCCAGAAAGTGGCACTGGAAACCCAAGAGGCAACAGTCACAAGTTGCAGGGAAGGAAATTACAATTGGATATGAAGGGAATGTTCCTCACTGGAAAAGTAGTGCAGTGAACAGGTTGCCCAAGTGGCTGTGGAGGCTCTGCCCTTGAAGGCATGCAAAACACAGCTGGACAAGGCCTTGAGGAACATGGTCTGTTTTGTCTTTACAGGCTTCATGGTCTTTAAAGTTGGCCCTGCTTTGAAGACCTCTGTAAATCTCTAATTTGCTTAGATTGGTATATTCTGTGAAGATACAGTATAGTTACAAAATGTGATTATTTGGTGAGTTTGCTGCAATAGCATTTGAAAAAATATAGACAATTTGGTATGTTTTGAAACTTTTTTTTGGTAATGCAACAGTTAAAATATAAGTGTTCTGGACCAAACTTACCAAACTTCCCCATTTTGGACAACTTAAGTCCTGAGTTTTCAGGACTAAGACATCACCTTTGGATGGTGCACATTGGCACATTCCTTACCTGCTGCTTCTCAAAGGAAGTTTGGCTTACAGACACTTTCAAATATTTTGAAACCTCTTTTAAGTAGTTGAATACCTTTATCATTTGAGCCAGGGACTCCTAAAAGCATGAACTTGATACTTTTATCTTAAATTGGATATTGTTTGCCTGTTCTTCAGTCACAACAGTGTGGTTCAGTATTTGCACATTCAAATTGATAGTTTGTGCCCAACTGCATAGATTTATATTTTTTCTTCTTCTGCAGTTGCTTTTATCACAGAGTATAAGATTTCTTTTGTGGTCACAGGCTGGTAGTTTTGAAAGCCAACGAAGTTAGAATCTCCCACTTGGAAACCATGTTGTAGTGTTTTCATTTGATTTCCTTATCTTAATGTGTCTTAGGTTTTTAGCTGTTTCTTTTGAACGTCAAGGCTTAAAAGCATTATGCGTTCATGCCTATCAAATGTAGTCGAAAGTAAATTGTTCCACTTTTCGTTTGAGCCTGTTAATTCTTTTTTTAGCTCAGACAATTGCTAAGGAAAAAGTACTCTGGAATGCCAAGTAGCAAACTTTCATTTGCCACCTAGTTCTCTTGTAAACAGAAATGAGAGATTTAAACATGGGTGCGGTCTTATTTGAACAGAGCACTCACTTTAAGTCAAACATGCTTTTCCTCCTGGAACTGCCTGTCTGGATTTGCTTTAGGGATAACATTTTTTCCACTGGTTTTCATTCAACAATCACCCTGGGTTCCAGCCATTTGGGCTCCAACCATTTTAGAACTTGTTTCCAGTAACTGAGCCTGAATTTTTAAGAGCCCAAGCTCCTGGATGTCATTCATACAAGTAGCATTGTGTGTTCTACCTCCTGTGCAGCTCAGATGGGGAAAAGCGGAGCAAAACTGGAATGCTGTGTGTTTTACAGTTTGTAGTTTGGGCCTGGGTTTGAGATGATGGGCTCACTTCACAATAAAGCTCATAACCTGGGGTGAAAAAGTGTGGGTCACTGACTTCAGTAGAACTACTTCACACTGTTTAAGTTGAAAAATACATGTGTGGTGTTTCTCATTCTAGGCATGTGCTTGTGTTGTGATCAGTGATGCATGTTTATATCAGATTTCAAAGCCTTTTACAAAAGGAGCCATTATAAAATGAAAATATGCGTTAGATTTGATGTGATATGATGTGAAAAGTAATTTCTGTGTGAGTGGAAACACTGTAGGAGTGAACAGAGATTAGATGTGGAACATGTACATTATAGGTGTACCAAAGTCCTGTACTAAAGGTAACTGAAAAATCTGCTTTAAGAATAAGGTATTTTGTGCCTAAAACAAATGAAATCTTTGAAACTCATTATCTTCTTTATATTTGCATAATTTATTATGGATTCCAAGTTTCATTTTTATTTATAAATTATTTTCTTCATTATACAGAATTCTTTATCAGCTGTCAGCTGGAGGCAATGACTTATGTTGATAATGAAAAAGCTCATTTGAGTGACAGGATGGTGGCATAGATTATCATCAGAGATGTTCTGTGTATATGCTATTTAGATAATATATTCATATACCTGAGAGAAATACATTGTCCCAGCTTTTTCTAACTTTATGCATGACTCAGCTGGGAAAAATACTGACTATAGAATGCTTCTACAGAAGGTTTTCTGTGTGCCTTGTGGTATTTGCCAGGAGGTTAGGTTGGAAGTACCCTGCAGTGGTAGTACCTGAGTGCAATGCAGCTTCTCTGTGAGGCTCCTTGGTACCCCGAAATACTGAACGAGATACAGCCACAGATCCAGCAGCCTTGGAGAGGTGCTTGGGGTGATACGGGCATGGGGAAGGGTCTCAGACCCCTTTGCTCACTGCTTCTATTACACTGCTTTCCTTGGGAGCCTTTCTGGGGACCCACGGTGCTGTGTGGAGGGGGATCTAGGGCTCCTGCAAAGCTTGGCTGCACAAGGGCTCTAATTATTCGTGCTGCCACTAATTGCCCTTATCTGGGGTAACTGCAGGTGCCTGCTGCCTTATCCTCTGATCAGCAGAGCTGCCCTAGTGATCTTTTGATACCTTTTAAAGTTCATTAGGGTGGCAATTCATGCCATTTATTAACTTTCCCTCCCCGATCACATAATTACTTAATAGTTTAAAATATTTATTGAGCATGAAGCTTAATTAGGCCGTAGATGAGCATAACATTCAATACTCCCTTGGGAATGTGGCACATGGCTAATTACAGCTTTGTAATTAGCCATGCAGAAGGCTTAGAAGAAACCTCTGAAAAGCCTGCTGAGCCCCAGCAGTGCAACAGAAAGAGGGGTGAAGAGTGCAAACCTTGTGAAAGCAAAATGAGGATTCAAAAGTTAATAGAAAAAAAATTTCCAGCAAATTTTGATTGGCCATCTGAGAATTTTATTTGGACTAACCTTGAGAGGCATGAGAGAAGAGAATGGAAGGGCAGTGCAGAAGAGAAAAACTGGAGAGGGGAAGAAGCTATGATTTTCTACGTGTTGAGATACTTCTACAATCCTGAATCTTACTATAGGAAAAGACAGTAATCTCAACAGCAAAGCTTGTGCACCAACTTGAAGAGCTAAGGCTTGGTTATTTACATGAATGCTTACCTGTGAATAAACATTTCTCAATAAATCCCTGTTTACTTTGAGTATTTCTCATACTGAAATCTCTGGAGAAGATCCTATAGCTTTTATTTCTGGATTTGGTGAATCAGAACTTGGAAGTGTTGCAAGGACTTTGAATAAAAATGAATTGACCTAGACAGCTAATTAAAATTACACTCTATAAAACAGAGTGCACAGTAGTGCCTCAGAGAGACTGGCTGAAAGAGTCACTACAGATTCAAGCAAAGGCAGCAATGGCTCAGCTGCCATTTCCCATGACTTTAGAAAAACAAAGAAGCAAGAGAGACAAACCTGAGGTTTTAAATTCCTCTAGGAACTGGGACCTTGATTTTTCTAGTCTTGAACTCATCACCTGCTGCCATCCACAGAGTTCTTTCATTGCTTCAATATTGACTCATGAGGAAATAGGATATCCTCTGAGCTTCCTACCTCAGCAGGTTTTAACATGAGGACTCCCATCCAGTTACTGACAAAGAACAGAGATGCTTGTGAAGCACACCCTGGTCACCATGTACTGCAGGATGGCTGCAGGTGAACTGCAGTTTTATCTTCCTGTGACTTATTCATACTAATGCCATGTTCCTAAGTGCTGGCTTTGGCTGGGGTCATTTTCTTCACAGTGGAATGTGTGGGGCTGTGTTTTGGATTTGTCCTGAGCACAGGGTTGATAACAGGGAGATGTTTTTGTTGTTGCTGAGCAGAACTTAGGCAAATCCAAAGCCTTTTCTGCTTTTCCCCAGTCCAGCCTGGCAGAGAAGCTGGAGGTGAATGGGAGACTGGGAGGAGACACAGCCAGGACAGGTGACCCAAACTGACCAAAGGGATATTCCAAACCATGTGACATCATGATCAGCATATGAAGTGGGGGATAGAAGGAAGGGGGAACGTTTGGAGTTTTTCTCTTCCTAAGTAACTGCTGTGCATGATGGGTCCTGCTGTACTGGAGATGACTGAGTACCTGCCTGCCCATGGGAAGCAGTGAATTAATTCCTTGTTTGGTTTTGCTTGTGTGTGTGGCTTTTTTTTTCCCTATTAAACTGTCTTTATCTCAACACTTGAGTTTTCCAGCTTTCACCCTTCCAATTCTTTCCCTGATCCCACTGGTGGGGGAGTGAGTGAATGGCTGTGTGGGTTGCCAGTGGGGGTGAAACCATGACACTATGTATTAGTTTTGAGCATCTCCAAATTTCCTTAACTAAATTATTCTTGGAGAAAAGAAATATCATTGAATTAAATAAAGATTATAACTCTATTTAGAATTATTACTGGCTTTTTAGCAGACCACAGAAATAGAGATAAGCCTCATTAATTTATAGCAAAAAGCACCACTTCTTTCTGAGATAACACTGTGGGGCAAGTATTTGAATGTGCAATTAATTAGTTTTGTTCTGAGAGAGTAAAAAATGAGGTCATGTCTGTACTGCTCATGTTCATGTTTCATAGAGGATGAGGATTTTCTGTTCTAGTGGTTGCAATGCAGTGGAGAGGTTTAGCTCAGCCCTTGCTTAGTTCTGTATGTCCCAGTAAGAGGCTCAGATTAATACAATTTTCTCAAAACAACATGATGCCATCGTCCTTTCTACTGTAGCAGTATCACACTGAACTATATCACAAATGCTGATATTCTGATGTTGTGAGGTCCAGTATAGCAGTCATTGTAGTGAAGAATAATCTTTAAACTGCTTCTGTTATCTTTTAGCAAGGTTTTTCAGGTAGCATTGTGTTAAAATCACTCTGTAGCTTCCAAAATGACCTCATTTAAATACAGTGAGTTCAGAGTGTGGGCAGAACAGGACCTTGGGAGGTCCTCTCTACTCTCCTCAGTGTCTGCAATGTGCCCAACCTTGCTGTTGATGCTGAGCAGAGAAGGAGATTGAGTTAAGCTGCCTTAATATGGCCAAACTGTCACAAAGGGAATTAGGAATCACTTACTAGCACACTGTAAAACACCCAGACTTCCTATGTAAACAAGGCCAACTCTAGTAAAAAAAAAGGAATGACTGTTGCTTTTACTAGTAAGTTTGGCCATTCCTTCCTTTAATGGCCCAGTGATGCATTATTAACATAACTGGATATTTTAAGCTGATCCATTATTGAAAAAAGAAAAAGGAATTAATGTTCTTGGCCTTGTATAGCATAGCTTCACACATATTCTTTCATACCTCAAGATGAATATCTTCATACTCCCTGCTCCTAGTTTTCAATTTCCTTTCTTTTATTTGACTAATGAGAGAAGGTAACACTTCAGTTAAGACAAATTAATATTCCAATAGCTGAGAAGAAAGATAAATCAGTCCAGGATTTCTTACTGGTTCATTTTTTATGCCTTTAGGTTTGGGGACAGCTCTAGGTTTTAAAGCTATAAGGAATGCTGTTAGCAAAGTCCCAACCATAGTGCAGGGCAAATTTAGCATCACATGTACATAGAAAAGTGTGACCATAAACTTGTCACACTGGTGTATTCCTCTGGTGTTTAGACCCTTCAAATACTTGAAGATATTGTCATATTTTACCTTAGTCATCATTTGGCTGAGCTTAGACATACTTAGGCCTTTTAGTCTTTCCTCATAAATCATACTGCAACCCATGATTACTTCCATTGCTTTTATCTGAAGCTTTGCCAATTTGATGACATCTTTCTGGGACCAAGGTTTTATTCCAAATTTGAAGAAAGAACTGAAGTCATTGCTGCTTCTAGGGTCAGTCCCAAATCTAGAGCTGATGGTGCTTAAGAACAATACGGTGAAAGCTTCTAAGATGCAGGGACAATAGCAGGAAATATGTTACACTGGGGACAGACTGGCCTTCTCAGAAAGAGTTCAGACCAAAGGGAAAATGTTCCCTTCTACCAGAATTATTTTTGCATGTGGATAAAGCATTGATGGAGTAAGAAACTGCTAATATGGAAGTCAGTTTGTTAGTCCTTGAGATGGCATATGTGGAAGAAAATTAAAAGCAAGGAAACTCTCTAATTGAATGGATGTGGAAATAAGTGAGCTTATGCTTTCCCCATCTCAGTAACTTTGACCCTGGGCTGGAAACTAACAATTGCTTTCTGACCAGGCAGCACCAAATGAGACCTTTTGTGAGTAGGAAAAAAATGGTGTTGTTATAAAACAAAACTTAGGTGTAAGAAATAGAAAATGAGTGTATGCAAAGAATGAAGGTGGTGTCATCTGGGCACAGGTAGAGGAGCACAGTGCACAACTAATTCATTCTGGCTTGGATAGCTGCATGTGGATCAACAGCTCACTAAGCCTGAGAGCAAAACAAAAGCATTGGAGAGGGAAGGGGGAATTGCCCAGATTGTACTGAGATGGGTGGCAAGCTTCATTAGGAGGGGAAGATGTAGCAAATGTTTGGCACCCTGGAGGAAGGGGGTGATTTAGAGCTCAATGAGTTTTCCTCCACTGACCTTCAGTACTGGAACAGATCTGATGGGACCACAGGAGTTTCTCATAATACATGGTGTAAATTGCCTCAGGAAAAGAAAAATAGTGAAAACACAGTCTTTTTAAAGATTTATGTAATTTTCTATGGTTTTGGAAGATTGGCAAGGTAGCTTTACCTGTAAAGTTATCTAGGCTTTCTCATTTTCTCTTTGAGTAAGAACTACAGTTTGCCACTGCTTTCTCCTGAATGAGGAGATGTTTCAAGTCTTATCCACAATCTAGAAAGTAAAATAAAATAAAATATTGTGCACTTTGCTCATCCAGACTTCTTTTTCAATCCTACAGCCTACAGACATGTCCTTTGCTGTGGGAAGTTGCTAAAGATAAACTTACTGGCATTTGTCCACTGGATTACCAAGAAAATATTCTTAAAAAACCAATGCAGAGAGAAGTTACTTTTTCTTTCTGAACCCAATAGAATGAAATTCTGTCAGTGAGAGATTGTTTCTAAAATACGTTGTCAGATGTTGCTCTGATTTTCATGCGAAAAATTATCTCCTTTGCTAAATATGCATGGTGTGTTTGTTCCATGCTATGAGCAGCATTCATGGTGGGTTGCTGTCATTTGTCAAATGAAAAGTGAAGGCTCAGTTCCAAGATCTTGATCACTGTTGTTTTGAATATGGGGAATCTCAAGGGGAAAAAAACCCAAGGCTGGCTGTCCTTAAAAAACAAGGACCCATGATAATCATTCAAAGTTATTATATATAATGAATTCTTACAATTTCTTTAGTTTTCTTGAGTAAATGGCATTACAAAGATGAAGTCTTTGTTAGTAAATGGAAAGTGAAATTTTACTTCGAAATTCATTCACATATTTACTCTTTTTGTCTTTTCTGTATGGATACTAATAGTTGCTAGGGAACTGTTATCCTACCTCCTTCCAATTCTTAATGTTGGATTTCTTCCCTTTTTCCCATTTTTTTTTTATTTTTCTTTTTTTTTTTTTTTTAATATTAAAGCATGAAAACATCAAATGGAAGCATATTTCTTGGCATTTAAAAACCCCATACTTCCATACTTTATCCAGCCTTAACCTCTGACTAGAGTCCCTCCCCATGGATAAGCGCATTTCCGATTTCAGAATTTAGCAGTAGGCTTTCTCCTTCGTTACAAGGTTACTATTAGTGGACCCATGTGGTGTCCACTTCTCTCATTAAAGTTCAAGGCAAAACAAATCCAACTGTAAAATTACATTGTTATCAATTTCTTTAAAGTTCTGGAATAACTTAAATTTGTCTCAGTGTGCTCTGTCATCAGGCACCCTGGATAAACATACTTTTTCCCAAAAAACATAGTTTCTGCTCAGTTAGAACTTTATAGAAAATATTACTTTTTTTCAAGTTATTACTGCCATCAATAATTTCATTTCCCAACTACTCTGAGCTCATTTGGTTCAGTGCAGCCTTTTCCAGAAACAATTCTGGAATTTAAGTGCAAACCCTAATGCGTTGTTTTGTGGTGTGTTTTAAAACTTAGGGCAGAAATATTCCTGTGCACAGACAAGCTTAATGATATCTTCTGTATTTTCATTTTCAAGAGGCATTTGTCCCCTGAAGAGTTCCAGGAAGTCTTCAAAATGAGTATTGAGGAATTTGATCGTCTGGCACTTTGGAAGCGGAATGACCTGAAGAAAAAGGCCCTGCTTTTCTAAACCCTCCTGGATAAAATATGTGCTTAATCAAAACAAAAATAGTCTTGCCAGAACTATCACATGCACTTGCTGTTGAACCATTGTCCAGCTTCATTGTGTTAGTATGTGTCGGGGAAACAAGACAGATTAGATGGTAATGTGTTGGGATACAGAGAATTTGCTAATCTTGCATTTCCAGCTGGTTTTGTCAGTAACTCCTGGTCCTACCCAGTTTACAATGTGAAAAAAATCTAGCTTTAAATTTATTGTTGCTTGCATTTGTTGCTTGATGCAAATGGAAATTCTAATAGGAAGAGAAAAAAGTGTAGCTGTACACAGGAAATGCATCCAGCATTTTGCTCCATTCAGTTTTATAACACCATTTTTACAAAATCAAGTAAGTAATTGTTATAGAAATTTTCCAGCTGGGGATCAGATGCTACTAAAAATATGGTAGAAGCCAAAGAAAAGCATATCCGCAAGCAATTGTTGCAATCGTTTATCTGTGGTACTTTTTAAGAATGAAAGCAGAAATATGGAAGCACCTTAATTCTACTTCTTATATTTAAACACAGCGTACTCTTTAAAAGATCATATTTGTCTAGAAGGTAACTAGCTATCTTTAATTACAACATCAGAGTTTTTATTTTATTAAGAATATATTGTGACATAAAACAGTTATAATTACTAAAATGTATACAGACCTACTAAGATTTAGTCCCATTCATCAGGAAAACTGAAGCCTTATACAAAACTGGTTTGAGAGTGTATTGTGCCAGTTGACTGTGTTTTCCTACTAGTTTGGGGTGTTTGAAGAATGGTTTTTTTACATTTCATGCTGATAAAATACCATGTAATCTTAATTACTATGTAGATAGATACATCTATCTATAAAAGAATTATTTTCATTAATATATGTCCTAAGTGAAGGCATTCTTACTTTCTCAACTTTCCAGCTTTACACAGTAAGCCATGAGAGCTGTGATGGCATTTGATAGATATGGAAATGGAACAGTTCAGCATAAAATGTAACAAAAAAAGCTTGGTGTGCTCTATCAATAATACAGACAATTAGAGTCAAATACATAAAACCCTCATGCATTTCTATTTGCATGTTTCTGTACAAACCAATTTGAAAAAAAACAAACTATGTGATACTGGTGCAGTACCTTGAAACTATCTTAAATAACAAGTAAAGCTAACAAAATCTAAGCATTTAAGTGTTAGACCTTAATATCTCTTCCAGCTGAAAGACTGTATTAAATTTAATAGTTTCATTTGGTCAGAGGTATGGTTGCTGACAAAGAATGTTTTAAAGTGAGTTGCTAGTTTTGTGTGATACTAAATGAGCATTACAAAAAGTACATTTTTCAGCCATGTGTCAGTATTCTGCATTTTTACGGCCTTGGATGTTTGTACTCACCTCCTACTTCACTGTCTTTTTGCATTTCCTTAAGGTAACTGGTTAATATATGCACTACAACACACGATTTCAACTGACCCAGCATTGGAAAAGTCATAGCATTGAACATGCCTTCTTCCAACTAACTTTCAAAGTCCATGCTGTTGGAAATAAATATTTTCTCATGACCTAAATGTTTTGTCTGATGATACAAATGTTTAAAAAAATTCATTAAAACAAAGACGTAACTCAATGACTTTGCTAATGTGTGTATAATTTTTTATATCATATTGCTGCTCTGGATAGGGTCTTCCCGTGATATTAATGTAAATAATATCTCCTTTGCATTAAATTTGCTCACTGAGGAGAGCATTGAGTGTACCTCTGAATGTCAAGTTACTGTAAAGTTGGGCTTGATTTAAACAATCCATCGAGAAAATGTCACATCTTGCCAAGCAAAAGTTGCTTCAGTGGTGATGTACAGAACCATCAGCCTGTGTAGAGAACCCTTAGCCAGTTTCAAATGAGAATCCTGATCACATTAGACCACATCCATAATGCTCTGCAACCTCAGAGTAGCTTGTGTTATTTTGTGAAAACTGGCAGCCCATTGAAATGGGCCAATCCTAAATGTGACCAGCAGGGTCCATTGCAACTACAAAAACCTAAACCCAGGGGAACAATTGGCTGGAGAGCTATTATGAGGAAGTTTGACGGTGGTGGTGACCACTCTTCTCATCCATGCATTCCTGGGACATCACATTGATTACAGGCATCTTCTCAGTGAATAAGGAAATCACAGGTTGATCAAAGAAATCCATGTATCAGTGCCAATCAGGTTCAGTATGGATTTTCATAAATAATTTGAAAATTTCTTGACCACAACAGCTTTTGTACCAGTGTAGGATTCAACCTATGCTGTTAGGGAAAAAGAGCATTACTGAGCACCACAGGCAGTCAAGAGCTCTATGCTGCTCTACTGTTTTGTGCACCAGCAGAAGTGTGGCTGATGACAAGTGAGGGTGGTGAGCTCATGTGGGCTGTTTGACCTGTTTACACTGTCTTGAGACAGTTCATCTGTTATAATGCCAAGCCTTTAAAGTGTCTCTTGGAGGTCCTCGTCCTACCTGAGCTAAATTAGGAACAACTCTCATTTTAAATAGCTCATCTAGACTTTCTAGCTGACAAGCATCAGTTCTTCTCACAATGCCCAACCCTGTGAGGAGTTGTACCCCTTCTTCTTTCTGTATTTGCTGGCAAATTCCTTCGTCATTCTGTGCTTCCTTTTATGGTCAGTGAAGAGAAAAAAAGCTCTTCATTCACATCCTAACGTTCCAAATGTGAGATGAATTGCCCCTATCATATTCCTGTCCACTGAATATAAAGAAAGGCAATCCCTCTGCAGAGGTACACATTGCAGGCTATCTAACCTTGGATGAAATTAATTCTATGCCTACAGTCTATTGGGGGAAATAAGCCAGTTTTTACCAAGTTGGTGGAATACCAGTCTTGAAACCACTGGCAGTTCCTAGACCATGTTACCAAATCATTTTCAAGCAATCAGGAAAGTACTTTGAGTTGCACAGATCTCACAAAACTCCCTAACACAGTAATTTTTTATGCACATTATACTATTCACTAAACAGGCATGCATTCAATGCCAAACACACAAAAATGTTTTAGAAGACAGTCAGTTTATCAACTTACGTTCCTACTACCAGCCAAAACCAAAAAGGAATTTTGGCTTCCATACACAAAACCTTTGCTGACTTCAGATGAACAAGTAGTCTTGTGTGTCCTTACTTCATTTCCATGAAAGTTTGAATTGGTCTGTAGATGTCTGTTCTCTGCAAAGGTGGCACAGCTCAGTAAGATGTTCATTTTTCCACGTGATATGTGCCAATGTATTATATATACTCTATATACTGTATATATTCTGTATTTAAAGCATCTACTGTCATATGGTGCAGTGACCTATTCAGTTTGCTCTCTTGCCTAACTAAATTCACATTTACAGTACAATACTGTGTGCTGGATTGGGCACCAGCCAAATATACCAGTGTAAAAGGGCCATAAAGTGAGTAGCATTGTAATTTACTTCACTGCTAAGTTGTCTGTATATCACCTAAACTCCATAAACCAGACCATGGTATACCAGAGAATACAAAATTTCTGTTTCTAAAATCTATCATGTTTTCCCTGTTTAAAAATTGCAGATTGGAATTTCAGTCATGTAGTTTTCTTTCAGGAACTTTAAGCGTCTAATTAAATGTGGATAGACTGACATGTGCGTAGTAAATATTCAGGTTTATTTTAATAGGGTTCCATATGCTAATCTTATATAGTATTATGAAATGGAAAAGGCATTCAGAGTAATGAGATAAGACTTTGCCAGAATGTTCCATCTGATAGTGTGGTCTGGTGTTGGCAGTAAAAAACTGAATCTCGACAAATCATAGGCTGTTTTTCAGATAATGCTCTTTAGAGTTACTAAGTTACTGTTCTGTAGTCTTGTTTTCAAGGACATGCTGCCTTTCAGGAATTTTATAAGTATGGATGTGGCTGTGCAGCTCAAAAGGATCAATATAGCTCTTGGAGAAACTTATTTTGATATGTATACAAAAAGCAGGGGAATTCTGTCAGAGATTTCATTTTCATTCTTGGATCTGAGCTGTATGTGTCAGCTGCTCATGTCAACCCTATGTATGACCTAATTCTCACCTCATGTATTTTAAAGAAGACATGTCTCAAACTCAGCAATGAAAGAGCCAGCATTTCATCATCACAGTCTTTGAGACAAAGGAATATGTGGGGCTTTGTGGTTGCTGAAGGAATATCTGACCAACAATTCCAGATAGGAAACCAGGCTTGCCAGGTTACCATTATAGCTGTCTGAGAAGGCTGGACATTTTTGTCTGACCTTCTGCTATTTCTTTTCCTCGTGGTTCAGGGGAGAACTCTGGAACTTGTAATTGCAGAAAAAAGAAAATACATAGTTGTGAGACAGTACCTGGAATCTAATAAAGTTCTGAGACAAGGCTAATTTTACATGGGCAAAAAAGATATAATTCAGACCAAGAGAGATGCCTGGTCTTACAGTACCCATTTTGATTTTGAGGAGCCATCTATTTTACATTTCCCAAGTGTGACCAAGACAGACCAATTATTTTACTAACCTTTTCACATATCTGCAGGAAAATGCTGTTCTGTTATTTGCAGAAGAGCTAGATGAGATCCCAGGCACTTGTCTGGCACTCAACTCTGGTGCATGAGCTTCAGAGCATCCTTATATTCTCCTTCCCCTTTGATTTGTGTGTGAGGAAAACGACAGGGTCATTTTATAATCTTCCTAAGACTTCAAGTGACCTTTGACCAATGTGATTACTTGATAGGTAGCCAGTAGTGGCTACCATTTTTCATATATCTTGAGTATCTGAAAAAAAAAGATGACTTATTAATGTCACAGTGACAGATGTGACTCTCTTGTACATGTAAATTTATACTGGAGGCTTGCATCCCTTCATATCCAAGCTGCCTCTGAGGTATGGCTAAATCCTTAAAGGCTCATAAGAGATGCTGCCTCAGGCTTTTTGAGCCTTTGTATCCCTTCTCACCTTTTCTAGTGGAAAAGGTGGTACTCAGCAAGTGCATGGCCATGACGAGCAAGACCTCAGTATTTTAACTCCCAGGTAAAAAAGCACCCACAGCAAATTGCAGTTTGTTGTGTTGTTGCAACAGGTTGTTACTCCCTTCTCATATCTACCATCTCTGTGAGTTGCAGCTCAGAGAAGTTATAAATGCTGCTACTTTTCATGATTTAGGAAGCTTTCTTCCTTCCCCTCGGTGTTTGACAGCTGTGCACACAGGTACATGTAAGTAGGTAATGTTTGTAATGCTTGGACAGACGTCAGCAGCACCCAAGCGCTTGGGACCAGCCCGTCCTTCCCTGCCAGTCTGGACAAGCAGCAGCTCCAGAGTGATCCAGAGGAAACCAAAACCAGGCAAAAGCAACGTGTCCCATGCAGGTAAATGTATCACAATTTGGACATTAGTGTCCCAGCTATTATTTATTCACCTTCTGTCACAAGTCTGGATACCATTGATTTCTGGTTTTGAATCTCGTCACTTTTGTGTCACAGATGATTTGCTGTTGACCTGGTTTTTCCATTTGCTATGATACATTCTTTTATTACATCCTCCACCTCACCTCTCCACTAAAAAAAATGCAATGTTTTTTATTTCTTTCAGGATTAAAACCTTTCTTTGCCCTTGATAGTTCTCCTGCAAATTCCTCTCAGCCCATTGTACCTTGTGCACAGGAATGGCCTGACAAAATAAAGGTTTCCTCTTTGCTGTGTTATGTCAAGCACTATAACTTTTCCTTTATTTTTCTCATATTTTTTTTTTCTTTCTTTTTTTGTTTTATGTTTTGTTTTGTTTTGTTTTTGTGGTGGGGGGCAGGTGGGAAAGAAGAAACCTAAGCAGTTCTTTGGCTTTTTTTATTGCAAATCTACATTATGCTGATGCCTTGCTTGACCTAACCTCACTCTTGTGAATTGCTGGGGTTTTTTCCATTGAAGTGGACATGATTCTGAACTCTGACATGAGTCATTATTATTTCTCACACTACTACTATAATTTTTTTTTTTATTAACTGATAATTAAGAAGGGACATGATGGATAGCAAATTAAACAACTGAGGTTGTTAATGGTCTGTCTGAACTTCCTTTCAGTTCTCTGACCTGGAATAATTCACTTGAGGAACAGGGTTAAAACTCTTCATGTCACTTGACAATTTTGCTATTCAGACTTCTAAAAAAAATTCTCTCAAGTTATGGATGTGGAGAATAAACATTTTGCGCTCCCCATTTTTTCCCAATTTTATACTAAACATTTTTCATCTGACAATTAGTTTTTGACAGATGGAAGTGCCAGAAGGACTGCATGAGATGCGATATAAGGATTAAATTCTTCAAATTGCATTTTTTTTGTCTTAATCTCTGTTTTGAGTATGATAAGTGATTATTTTTATAGTGCAATAGAAACAATATAATAATCAAAGTCAACTGAAATAATTTACTCTATTTTAAATGGCACAGGAGACAATATAAATACAGAATAGAGGCTAAAATTCATCTTTTAATAAGATTCCTTTTTAGGCCCTATGTTGCTTGAATTCAAAGAAAGCAGGGGCAAGGAGTCAAGACTTAGAGGAAATCTTTTCCTATTGTATTCAACTTTAATATAAAATTTAAATTCATAAGAAGTAAAATTACAAGAATAGGATTTTTTTTTTCAAGTTAGCAATACCCAAAGGCAGAGCTACTTTTCAGTGATTCTGAGGGTTTAATATGCATTTAATAAAAGGATGTTAGCATAGTATTTTGAAAATGTCAGTAACTAAATGCCAATCCCACTGAAATCACTGGCATTCATACCTGCACCAGAGCACAAAGGTCAGGTTTTACAGAATTTCTTCCAAGACTGAAATGAGAAGAAAGGATTGTTTGCTTATGTTTAGTTCAAACAGAAGAATATCAGTGGAAAGTAACTATTTTTACCTGCACATTAGGATTCTGTAAAATGTATTTTATCCTTTTTTATATATTCCCTCCTTTGCCCTAATTCAAGATCAAGAACCTTATTTAAGGTATTTACATCTCTGTGAATTTGCTTGCAGATAGTTTGGTTACACAGACAACCTGTCTGTGTGGAGAGTAAGGAGAGGCCTGTGCATTATAGAAAAGCAGCATAATCCCTCTTGAAGTTTCTAATGCACACTTTTTCAAATTTGCTTTTTGCACAAAGGTAAATGGCATTTCTGCTGTGTAAGTCCTTTTGGGGCATACATGTACTCAGCACTGTAAGATTCCTGAAGCAAGTTGTTCAAGTGTATCTAAATTATAATTACCTTTCCTCCCAGTGTACCTGGAAATTATGTGGGACCCAAGATGAAGTAACTCATGACATTCTTTTAAAAAATCAAAAACAATGCTGAGTTTTAGACTCTTAATAACAATAGATTCTGCTGTAACAGGGTCACAGTATACAATAAGAAAGGGAAAAAGACCCTATATTTATCAAGAACTTTTTTTCTATTTGTAAAATACATTTATTCCTAGTCTGTAAATGCCTTGAGTGTCTGAGAAAACTGCAGAAACAGTGATGTGTTCCGTACTGAGAAATTACAGTTTCAAAGTAACAGAAAAAGATTTCCATTCTAAAAATCCGTAACTTGCCTCCTGCGTTTGAAATCCTGCCATCGATATGTTTTACTGAAGAGAGTGGCACTTGCTGTAATGTCACTCCATTTCCTGACAGCCCAGATTGCACAGTATTTTTGCCTGCTTTTCACTCCTCCCTGAGAGCATCCATCCCCCCTGGCAGCTGGGGACACATCAGGAGGCAGCTGCAGCAAGGCTTGCTCCAGGGAGCCTCACTGCCCCTGCCTGGCGCTGTCACAGGGCACTCTGGGGTCTCACATGAAGTCAACATTTTGCCAATTCTAGGCTTTTTTTGTCTGCTCAACCCCCCCTTCCAAAGGAAAGAAATAAACAATCCAAAGAGGCAGATGATTTTACAGTCTTTCCCATACCAAGTATCAAGAACATACAGGCTTTTCCTTACAGATATGATTTCATTTTAGGTTACTGAAAAAAAGGAACATATTCTTGTACAGGCACTTTGAGAGGTCTTACTAAAAAGTATTGAGCAGACTTTCAGGGAATATCAATCATTACTTATAGCATCCAGTAGGTTTTCTTACACTTGTTTTCTCAATAGGATGTTGCTGAATTTTTGGGGCCTCTTAAACTAGTGAGTTGTCAGGTTATGGACCCAGTCCAAGGCAGATTTGAAGTGGAATTGAGTGTATCTTTAAAAACTGACCCATACTTCTAAATGCCTCAAGTACTGTTTTCCTGCCTTTTTACATTACTTAAGTGAGCCAAATCCAAATTGCTTGGAGTACCTTACAGGACATAAATCACAACAAATGGTTGGAGATTTTTTTTTCTCATGCCTGTGTTTCTCAGATTTCATCCAATGTTGATTTTCCAAGAGAAAAAAAATCTTAAACTATGCATAAATAACTCTTTTAAGCACATCCTAAAGATAATAAATGTGGTCTGTCATTGTCATGACTTTTCTGTTTCAACACACTACAGATTATCTGATGGTTAAAGTCCCAGTCTTGTAAACAACTCTATTTGGATACCTTACTGCTGAGACTACTTGATTATTTTATTTTTCTTTGCTCTGATTATTTTCTTTTCTTCTGTGATAACTAGTGCTAAGAAGATTACAGGAAGATAAGGGATCCCTATGACTAAGCTTCACCAAGTCCTGCATAAAGCTTGTGAAGATTATTTCTACAGTAATGAAGTTAGCCTTGGTAGAGTGGAACTGTATAGTGAAATATTGGGAATAAAGACAGTTTGGAACTCTATGTGAATGTTTGGTTAATTAAAGTTTAAAAAGTGCTTTTTAAGACTGGAGGACATGTATTTCAAATGGAGACATTTACACAAATTTGCTTTCTGCTACTTTGTGTTAAAAGATTAGTTTAAGAAGTTTATTGGGTGCAAAGTATGACGTAGAGTTAATGTGGACCACAGATTTCCTATTAATGCTGTGACTTCAATTTCCATGCAAGCAATTCCTTAGGAATCACTTGATTTATTTTTGGTGATATTGTGTTCTAGGTGAATTATATGCTGTTCTTTTCAATTCTGTAAAATAGAATTTGCATTTAAGTAGTGTCATTAAAGATTCATGGGAAAGAAATTCAATGAATCACTAAGTTGTATTTTGCAGCTGAAGTAGCTTATGGAATGCATATGTACAAACTAAAAAGTGGGGGAGTAATGCCATTTTGAAGTGTAGCATTGTGAAAACTAAGATTTCAAATAGGAAAAAAGTCCTTTTGAGCCTTTCAGCCTGAGAGAATGTCCATGAAGAACAGCTTGTGCTGTCTGATGATTGTCTTCATTATAGATGGCCCATTATTTAGTCCTTATGGAGTTACCACCACAAGACATTAAGCCTTTTCCAATCTCTCCAACAGCCTAAAGACAAACCCTCAAGTTATCTCACTTTCATATCTGACAGAGGGCATAAAGTGCTTATTATCTTGCTGGTCTTGTGATGGCTCTCTCTCATCTGTATCTCTCTGCTGATCAGCTTCCTAACTTCTTCAGGACATTTCTATGGAGGAAATACTCTGAAGTGTTGCTAGAACCAAGTGCCCTGTTTACAGCCCACAACATGTCATAGGGCAGGCAGACACTGAAGTGTTCCTTAATGTGATGTGTGCATTAAAATTAAAAAAAAAACAAAACGAGAGGCAGTAAAGCCAGCAAATACTGGAAGTGCTCACTGCAAGCATACAAATCAGTGGTGCTGTGCAGGTTACACTGCTTGTGCCACAGCAGCCAAGGGCTGTGCTTTTACAGCAAAGTACTGGATTGTTCTCCCTAGAGATCATATTTTACAGGTCATGATACAAATTAAGTAGCTCGAAGAGAGCAATAGCTGCAAGCAACTGAACCATGGAGAAGAGGAGCTATGGTTTAATTTTTTCAAGTTCAGCTAAGCACTTTACTATTGCCTGAAAAATCACTACTTCTAAGTACTCCAAAGCACTCCCCACCAACTCCCAACAAGCAGAATACAAAAAGGCAGGTAGGAGCAGGCTGCAGCTGTAATAGCTCATCCAGTCGGCAAGTTCTTCCCTGCCCATACCCAAAGGCATACAAGAAAGAGAACAGCTGAAAGTGAGATTTTAGGCTAAGTAATATTTGTTGAAAAGGTTGGGCTGTGAATTCAGCTCTCCTGTTTCAGGCTACAGAGATCTCATGCATATCCTAAGTGGCTACACAGTGTACATGCTGACTAAATAGAATTTTCCCTGGTCAAACCTGTTACATTTGGTATCCCCTTCTTGGAATGACTGAGGATGATGAAACAGAACAGAAAAGCACATTAAAACTGGCCAGAATTTAAATTTTATTAAATTTTATTTTATTTTTACTGGCCAGAAACCAAATTTTATTAATCAAAATTTAAGGTGCTTAATAAGTCACATACTCTATGTATGGTACAAAGTAAGCTGCAAGCTTGTACAGAATTATGCACTTGCATGTCCCATGTTCCCCAAATATTTCTCACAAGAGCACTCTTGTGCATCCAGCTGTTAGAGCTGAAGTCAAAGGAGTTCTGACACCCAGCTGGACTAAAGACAAAGTTGCCTTAACTATTGTTGTCCTTTAGTGACATTCTTCTGTGACCTCAGATTTCCAATTTCTGTATGGACAGGGAGGAAAATTAATTTCTCACAGCTGTAACATGTTTACCCGGGTTGCCCCTATGCAAGCTTGCCCTGGTTCAGCAATTTTGTTACAAACTGAAGCCTGCATGTTTAATCAATATAAACCTTAGTCTCACCTTGATTTAGATCTGGCTTGTATCAAGCTAAACTAAGATGATGGGACCAGGTGTTAAATCCGTGTTTGGTCTGTGCATGATTTTATACCATTTCAACAAAAGAACTTAAATTTTAGATAAATGCAGACATGCTCATTATCCATGTAATGCCCCAAATCCATGTTATTCCTCCACTGCTCAGTGCCCAGGTCACAGCATCTCCTGGGCAGGAATGGGGAGGGCACGGGCTGCACTGAGGCTCTCGCTGTGATATCGCAGTACTCCAGCATTTACTCGGGGGACAAGCCTGCGTCTCCAGGGAGGCTTTATTCTGGGGCAAGAAGCCCAGGCTTGATCTGCCAGCATCTGCCTCGCAGGGAGCGATTCGGCTCACCTGCCCCTGCCCCGGGAATGCCGCGCACACCTGCCCCATCCTGCCCCTGCTCGGGGGCTGCTGTGCACACCTGCCCCAGCCTGTCCCTGCCCAGGGGCTGCTGCCAGCCCCCACCCCGCCTTTGTTCCGCTGGCTCCGCCTCAGCGCTGTCCCCTCCCCTCGGGGCGGGCCCGGGCCCAGGGGCGGTGGGAGCGGGTTGCTGTCCCCTCCCCGCTGTCCCCTCCCCGCCGTCCCCTCCCCGCCGTCCCCTCCCGGCGCGGCGCTGGCTGCGCTCCGCGGCAGAGCGGGGCTGCGGGAGGAGCCGCGGGAGGAGCCGCCGAGCTCGGCCGCTTTGTGCCGGCAGCCGCCGCAGGACGGCCGCGAAGGTAGGAGGGCTCCGGCCCCGCTCGCTCCGGGCAGCATCCCTGCCGAGCTCCGCGGGCGGAGAGGGAGCACGGGAGGGAAGAGGGAGGGGAAGGGCTGGATTCAGAAATGGGCTTTTTCAGCCGCTGCTCCGCTGCTGCTCCAGGCAGCTCCGTGCTAGGAAAGCTGTGGGCTTACTGGAGAAAAAAAAACAAACAAAAAACCCAAAAAAACCGAAAGAAAGTTAAAAAAAAAAAAAAAAGACTCGCTGCTTTTCTGGGCCGGGAGCAGCACATGGAAAGAGCTGGGAGGGAACCCGGTCATCGGGCGGTGCGGCCCCTGCCCGGGCTTTGGAAGGGCAGGAACCCGGCCGAGATCCTCCGGAACGCAGCCCTCTGTCCGCCATCCCGAAACTCGCATCCCTTCCCGGGAGAGGCACCGGCCAGGCGGCCGCGCTGCTGCTTTGTACCGCTGCGAGCTCCCTTATTTTCTGCCTTTTGGGATGGGCATGAGGTGGTCTCCCTGCAGGCTTGGCCATTTGATCCCCTTTTATCACAGCCGAGAGATTGCATCATGTTACAGTGCTGGAGTCACAGGGCAAAGGCGAACAGAACCATCTTTCCAGATCCATCCCGTCGGCTTCCCGGGCCGACCCTCTCCTTAATTTCCTGTTGAACGGAGGTTCGAGCTGAGGAGCAGCCTGCCATTGGAGGCTGCGGGGAACAGGTCACAGCGACGTGGTTTGATTTCTTCCACTGAGAGGTTTTTTGGAAACTCAAGTTTGTCGGTGCTACGCGCGGTATGAGTCCTATGCGGAGGGGTTAGAGGAAATCTGCCAAGGATTTAGGCGGTAGGAAAATAATGGGCGGCAAAAGAGGCAGATAAACGGCCAAAAGCAGGAGTCGCTCCAAAACCTGAAAGCTCTGGAGTGGCGGGAGGTGAGTGGATTCAGGCAGGCATCCCTCGGCAACGCAGGCATTCACCTGCCCTGAAGGACAGTGCAGCTGAGTAAATCACACTGAAAGGCAAGACGAGGCACATGTGAGAAACAGAGAAGTATTTAGCTCATCTCCCCTCTGGATCCTTGATGATCAGTTTGATGCAAACGCTTGCTGTGCCTGTTCTGTTTATTGTATTACTGAAGTTTGCGGCTGAGATCCAACTACAAAATGATAAATCTCAAAGCCAGAGAGATCCAATTAAATAATGTACTTCAGTCCAGGGCTTCTTAAGGCAACAGATTCTGCTGTTCTTTGTGCAGCTCTTTGTTTTGTTCCATGGGGAAAAGAATGTCACGGCATGGCTTGGTTCAATTCTCAGCGGTATCTATAACAATTAATGATGTTTCCATAACTAGTGTCTCACCCTTGCAGGTGATCTGCTACTGTTTACTCCAAGTGTTACGGGGGGCACTCTTTTCTTTCACGAAAATAATAGTATGATGAACCCTTTTTGTGTGCCTTTCTGAGAATGGTCGGTGCAGGGGCACAGGGGAACAGCTTGGCAGCCAGATGGATCTCTCCATCAGTGCTCTTCTATATGGGCACTTGGTGCCCTGCCGTCATCCCTTATGCCTCCTGGTGGTTTCCACGGGAAGAGCTGCACAATTACTTTCTTGTTTTGAACGAACCATTTTTCCTTTTAGTACTGGTGTAAAAGAAGAGCAAATGCTATGTTAGAGCCACAGGGAGAGTATTCTGTGTTTCTGGGGCTATAGAGCACCACATGGGTTTAAGAAGAATTTGAAATGGATTTGAAAAAGAGGGATCTACAGTTTTCTTTGTGTGTCAGCCAGTGATTGCAGTGACAAGCCGGCAACCAGAACAATGAGCAGATACTCACTGCCTTGGGTGATATGTGGCACTGTTTGGTGTTTCCTAGGAAATTTGTCATCAAAAATCAAAGTGTTATGTTCTGTTCCTGTGTCTTGGGTAGATTTTTAGATTAAGGGATTTGGAAGGTCTGTGGTGTTGAAATTGCAGTATTGAAGCTGTGCCAACAAGGAGGGGGTTAAATGCAAGTCTTCAATAGATCAACCACTCACACTATTTTAAAATTTTAAAATTTTATTGAAGGTTGATTTTCCTTTTCCTCTCAGAGCTGAGGAGATACTGTCTGAGACATAAAACCCAAAATCAAATATTGAAATCTTAATGGGACAGGCTGTGTTTGGTACATGTATGACTGACTGTGCTGTTCCTTTCAGTGGTGCAAAGACAACTTGCTGTAAGACCAGGAATTGTCTTGCCCTGCTGCTTGCTGCCCTCTCCTTTGTGACATTGCCTCAGGACAAAGAGCCAGCAGTTCAGGTTGATGCTGTCTGGAGTAGACCAGTTTAATTTCCATCCATTTTCAAAAGTTTTGTGTCTGATAGGTCAGTCAGTGGGAGTGTGGTATCCAGGAGTCTGCCTGGTTAACCGCTTTGTTCAGAGCTGTGCTCTTTGTTTCCTGAGGAGGGGTTGAGGAGGAGGAGGAGGAGGAGGAAGGGATGTACTGTGTGTTCATTTGCAGATCTGCTGAGGTGGGAGGGTGGGATGCAAGGACTTGCACCTCCAAACTTCTGTACAGTTTCCACTCCGTGCTATTATGGGTTAGTTGCAGTAAAGAGTACTGTGGCAATTTTTCAAAAAAATTATGCATCCCTTCCAGCTATGCAGTTCAACTGGTTTTAGATGTGAATGACACCTAGATGCTGGTATGGTTCTGACTTCTCTGACTCATCACTTCATTGACAAGTAGTGTTTCATCTGGTATAGAAACTGTCTGGGCTGGGCGGGTGACTGCGTTACACACTCAGTAGGTATTACTCCAGATTAATATACTTCTAATGTAAGGTGTTCTTAGGCTCCCAGTTGAACTCTTAATAGTCAGACCCAACAAGAGTAATAGAAATGTGGAAGTCAGCAAGAGGACTGCAGGTACTGTGAGCTCTGAGCTTTTAGTAAAGGACTGAAAAAGCCAGATCTTGAATGTACTACTCCATCTATAAGGATTGTCTAGGAGGATTTAATTTTAGGAATTAGTTTTCATACTGTGAAGCACCCTAAGCTGACCTCAGAGCAATTTAAGTTTTCAAGACTGAAAAATGCCCCAGATGTCTTTCTGGGGAGTGTCTGCATGGAGTGATACCAGGAACAGTCTGTCAACACAGTATGGGCAGTGCAGGTAGGATGACACGTAGCTGCAATGGCACGGGGGTGACCCTGAGCTCAGAGTGCAGGGGTTACACCAGCATGAGTGAAGGTCTGCCATTTGTAGTGCCTCAGTGCTCTGAAACATTATTAAATTGCTCTACAACAAATAAAACAACTCTAAAAGAGTTGGCTCTTACTCTACTAGATGATTGCAAAGGTCCCTCTGAACCCAAACCCCTCTGTGATATTCTGTGATCAGAGGTTAACTTGACTCTCCATGTCATATAAGACATGCAGCTGTGAGTAATGGTGATGAATAGTATTGCAGGAACATAATTTGGGATATCTCATAGCAGGTAACAGGCTTTTCAGACATAATCCCTATTTGCCAGAGATAGGGCAAGAAATTAAAACCTGAATGGCAGAACTGCCATCAGTTACCCCTTTGCCATCCTAGCAAAATGTCAGTCATGACTTAGGGTGAGTAGTAAGGTTTGACTGCCAGAGGTGCTGAGTACCCTTAACACAGCAATGTCCAAATGAACTGCTGGTGGTTATCTCTCTTAGAGTATGTCTTGGAGAATACAGGAGGCTGTGTAAAGGATAAATCAATACTTATTGTATATTTTTCCAGTGTTCATCAAGAAATCTAGGAAAGAAACTCCTAAGAGGATTTTTTTTATCAGCTGGATCTTGATAGATACTGCTTTTTATATGTATTAGTATTTTAAAAATTGATGGTGTATGTTTGGCAGTAAAAGGAGCAAACTGATAGGCCTGTCTTTTTCTAAATCTCTTTCCTAAACTGAAAAAAGAAAAAACAAAAATCAGTGTATTATTCCTTTTATGGTGACATAGTGGTGGGATTTTTTGACTGTCTGGGGGATTTCAGCTGCCAACATCTCTCTGCCGTTATGTAGTTTTGAGCTGAGTGATAAAGACTATCTTTCTCTAAGACAGATGTTGGTAATGGCCTTATTGTGCCAAAATCTTTGTGAGTACAAAATGCTGAATAAAAATATTTCCATCCATTAATAGTGAGTGCCAGAAAAGAGTACACAAGTGGTTTCAAATTTAATCTGTAATGTAGCTGATGTCTCAAAGATAACAACATCTTACCCCCAAGAAATACAACACTGTATGCGAGGTAATTGCTATGAGTTATGCTGAATATATATTATTCATTAGGGGACTGTCATTATATCATGCTTGTGAATTCCCCGAAGTCTCTTATCAGTGTCCTCATCACATCTCAACATTTATGGAAAAGAGGATTTTGGTGTCCCACTTGATGGACTGGTGCTCTGGCTTGCTAGTAGCCACTTCTAGTGACCATGCTGGCCTTAGTCATTTAAAATTAATAGACTTTGGGAAAGGAGCTTAGTCCATATACTCTCATTGTCAGAGATAGCACTCCTTCACAGGGAATATGTAGTGGTATGTTATCTCAGTTTTGCAGAAGAGCAAATAGTAAAAGCTCTTTCATACGCAGCTTTCATGCTGAACTACTCTGTACTGTCTTCAAAGTATAAAGGCTAAATATTTGGCCAGTTGCTGTAGATAGATTTTTTTTTTTTTTTTTGTCCATTAAAGGATGCTTAAGTATCTCTTTGAAACTTATCTGGTCTCTCATTGGTTACACATGCTTATGGCATTCCTGTTAGAAATTGGAAGAGAGAAGGTAAGGTAAGGACAGAATTTCCCTTTTATTAGCAGTTAGCAGACCCAGATTTTATTTTCCTGTACCATTTTTTACCAGGAGCAGCTGCAAAGAAAGAATTACACTGTGACCTTCACAGCACTTCCTAGTGCCGTCATCAATCAGATCTGGCAGGAGCTTTATCACATCTATCAGTGTGGCTCATAAGCCACATGCTGTCTAGTCTGGGGGGAAAAACAAACAAACAATGGGAGCTACTGTAGGGTTTGTTTAACATAAAACAACCAGGAGTGAGCTTTTCCCATATGTACCAATTTTGTAGACAGATTCTTATTTTTGCCGTGTTCTGTTGGGCTGATTAATAAAAGATGATGATTTTAAAGCGGTGGAAGAGACTTTCACTACATTTCAATGACAGTGGCAACTCATTCTCAAGGAATTGCAGCTTCAGCCTTTCTCAGATGCTCTTCAGTCCCATTCTAATCCTCAATATTACTTTTACAAAGGAATTTATGCAATTAGATTAATCCAGGTGTTTTCTACACAGGGAAATGTTATAGAATAAATAAGTGGTTTTAGACTTCTCTGATTCTTATATGAAATAACAGCTTTCTCAGATGAAGTGGTTTGCTTTTTCTTTTTGCTTTTTTTTTTATGGGATCATGTGTGCCTTTGCGGGCTACTCTTGGTCTCTTGCAGAGGCAAGTACATAATGTAGCAGCCAAGGTCAGCTGCAACCTCTCCCTTTTCAGCATCCAAAACACACCCTGTAAGTGGCTGGTTTGTTTTCTGCCTGGTTAGTTGGTTGGTTGTTGGTTTTCCCTATTGACCTTGGTCTGGTTATGGAGTTTTATTAAAATTTAAAACATTTTGTGTTCTTGCATTTTTTCATTGTTACACCAAGGTCACTGCCTTTTGCCAATTTCTTTGCTCTCCTATTTTTGCCATCTGCAATAGATAAAACTTGCTTGCTTTCCTTTCTTGGGCTCAGTACAGTGACAGTTTGACAGGTTGTCACTTTGTGCCTGCCTTGCCTGCTGAGAGCAAGAAGCAATGGGGACAGGCAGAATTGCTACTGTATGTGTAGTTCCTGCTGCCTTCATGGTGAAGTGTTTGTGTGTATATGTGATATATACAAATGAATATGCAGATGTAGATGGATAAATAAAGTGTGTATATGTGTAGGTGATATGTTAGAGCTGCCTTTGTCACACAGGTTTTCTGAGAAAAATGTCTAATTGCTAATAAATAAATAAATGTACTGTTATACTGTTGAGTAAAAGATTAAGGCCTTGAGCATCAAACTGTTGATGTTGATGGCCAACAGCAGGGTGTGATCTGTAATTTCTGTGTTTTTTAACCAGCCAGTTCTTGGCAGAAGCCATCTTGGTACCAGGTCTGAGCAAGGAAGTTTGAAAAGCCATATGAAATGAGCAATAGCAGGTGCAAGGAAAATGCCATAAAATGTGAAATACATTTAGCAAAAGGTTATCTACTCTGTCAGGAAATAAAGAAATCATGTGAACTAGCTATCTGGTTCTGGAATATTTACTTTTGTGCTTTTCCTCAGTGTGTGCTGTGTCAGTTTGACAGGCTTGGTAGCCCCAGATGCTGCACTGGCACTGGGCTGGGCTCTTGGCCCCTTCCCCACGGAGCAGCAAACCAGAGGGGCAGGGAGTTTGCCTAAAACTCTACTGCCTGTCCATCTTCTGCTTCCAGCAGCCAGGCACCACGGCTGCACAAACACTTGGTAGAGAGGTTTTAAGGGTCCAAAGCCATAAGCAGTGCCATTTCAGCAGGAGGAGGAGGAGAGGGAGAGCTGCCAGCAGGAACTGGTCTGAGATGCTGAGTCCTGTGTCATTGTCTGGGGGCTCCTTCTTCATGAGGATGCAGCAAACCAGCTGGCTGTGTGCTGTGGGTCAGACCAAACAAAAAGACATGGTTTCAGCCCTGAAAACAAGGTGGGCTGTAATGAAGAAGTATTGAAATGTCAGGAGTTGAAAACAGGAGAGAGAATGCAAAAGGCAGAGGGATGAGTTAAGGAGCAGGGCTGCTGAGTGTCACTGGGGCAGTGGTGGTTGAGAGCTGAGCTGCAGAGGGGCCACTCTGATGCTGTTCTGCTGATCAGCAGCAGAAATGTTCTCTAGATCAGAGAGAAATTGCACCTTGGAGAGTGGGATTTATTCATGTAATGCAGTCCATGCTAGGGAATAGAGTGAAATACTGTATTTGTCACTGGCTGTGAAAGATCAGGCTGAAGAAAGTGAGTATCTGAAAATGTTAGGAAGCTCAGTGGCTCTCAGCTCTGTTAATACATAGCATTATCAAAAGATTACCCTTTGGAAAATTAAAAGATCTGGTTCTTGGCAAGGGGAAAAAGTGTTCAGACTGAAGAGCTTCTGAGAACATACAGAACTCTTCTCCTTGCCTGAGCCCTCTGTCTGCACCATGTGTTTGTCATTAGGACCATGAAAAGCTGTGAGTCTTCTTAGAGGAGAATGATGGGTGCATGGTGGGTCCTTCAGGAAGAACCAGGAGAGCTGAGTGGAGACGAGGGGCTAGGTCAGGCCACAGCATTTTGTTTTGAGCTTAACAGGAATGAAATCCACCCTGAAGAGTCTTGGGGAAAATTCTGGGTGAGGGCCAGTATGAATAATGCTGAGTGCAGATGGGTGGGACCCCACCTGGTTACAAAAACAATCCTATTTCCAAGGTTAGATATTTCTGCTGAAAAAGGGGATATTTAGCAAGTAAGGTTTCATTTAAAAGGAAAAAAACAAAACAAAACAAATGGTTGGAGACCTTAAAAAAAACAAACCCTAAACAAAAAATCTTAAAGTCTCTCACTTCAGAAATTAATGAAAACAAGTCCCCAAACATGCAGACAGCTGAAAGCACACACCAAAAACCTCAGATAAACAAAACAAGTGTCCTCTGGGGAAAGGAAGAGTTGTTCCCTCTCTGGGAAAATTTGTCTGTTCCTGTGGCTTGTGAACTTTTCATCTTCTCTGGGACTTTCTGCTGTCCTTGGTTTGCTTTTTTCAGCTTCTTGGTCTTCTTTCCCTGGAGCCTAGAAAAGTGTTTATGCAAGCACTAGACTTTAAGTAAATGAATGACGAGTGCTGTTCCTCAGGGGTTGGTTTTGGGACCGGTCTTGTTTAACTTTTTGTCAGTGACACGGGCAGTGGGATTGAATGCAACTCAGCATGCACCAGCCTCTAGTCCTGCAGCTTGTGGCCATCAAGACGCCTTTCCCCTTGCGACAGCCGTGTCCTGAGCATTATTCCAGAGCTAGTCTGGAGCAAACTGTATTCAACAAGACCCTAAAATACAACAGTTAATTCTAGTCTGACTCAAGTTTCCATTAGTCTCCAGTTGACTACTGTTCCCGTCTGTCTGCAATGACTGAGCCTCACAGCCTCTCAACACTGCAATTTCATTCACTTCCCTTTGGATCTTCCTCTTTATTGTTGTTTGCAAAACACTGAGTCTGGATTTTGCATATGTGGAAAATCTTGCTGAGAGTTGTTCCCCCTTTGACCTCATTTTTTCAGATCTCTCATTTTTCTGTCCTCTTGCTTATAGTCCAACCATGTAACTTCTAAAAGTGGTCTGAGTGTAAAAAAATAAGTAGTAGTGAAGGCTTGTCTGTAAACAGTAGCTGTCTCTACAACCCAAGGGCAAGTAGATACGTGTGTAGAAGGCCCAAATGACTGACAGTCCCGAAGAAACAACTAAAATACTGATTAGATTCAAAGGAAAGCAGAAGTTGTCTTGAAGAGGTATGATGTTTGAGGATTTCTAGACTTCCTCAACCCTTTTTGAATCCTTCAAAAGTATTTTTTTCCACCACA
Source organism: Poecile atricapillus (assembly GCF_030490865.1). Taxonomy (NCBI): domain Eukaryota; kingdom Metazoa; phylum Chordata; class Aves; order Passeriformes; family Paridae; genus Poecile; species Poecile atricapillus. The sequence continues at coordinate 65,681,728 of NC_081252.1, read as the reverse complement.
ATGACATCTTTTAAAGTGTTATGGAACTAGCTCTGCTGTTCTTGCACTTGGGATTCCTGTCTGGTTTATGGTCAGCAAACCTACAGGCTCCAGGATATAAGTGCAAGTTCAGATTGCCCTGAAGTTTATTGTACTTTATGGGAGCAAAGGGTGAAATCCATCTTCAAGACTTAGGGTCATTTGGGCTAGATTTCCTGACATACCAGCTCTTACAAAAAAACCCAGCTGTTCTGGTGTTTTCTGCCAGCTTTAAAGAAAAACAACCAAATAAAGAGAAAGTACTCTGCCAAATAAGGATCAAACCTTAGCTTGGTTTGAGTGTGCTTTAAGTAGTCTCAGTCTTTGCATTGACACTAGTTAAGTTCTTCTTTTCCTTCAGGGAGGTAACTTGGAAGCAGCATTTGTGAAGGAGTCCAGCCCTTTCCCTGCACATTGCTGTAGGGAAGGGCTGTTTCCTATGGAGCTCCAAGTGTTTCCCTCTGTGAGAAAGGACCTGAACAACCCAGAGCAAGACTACATGTAAATAATGTGAAAGTAAAGATACATGGTGCTGCTTTCCAGGGTGTGATTGCAGAGTAGCTCTTGGCCAGGACGATGGCCCATCCTCTGCCAGGACCAAAGGTGCAGGAATATGCCCTTGCTCAAGCTATGGTTTGAGCTATGTATAGAGAGCAGAAGAAGCACAGCCCTTCTAGCAAGTTGTCTTCAGTGACCTACAAAGCACTTGGTACCTTAGAGCAGCTCTTTATATGTTAATAATTCATTTAAATCTAATGACTTCATGGAATTGGACAAGCAGTAGGAACTAGAAATGACAGATGCTCGGGGTGCAGAGGGAAGGAAAGAACCAACAGGCTGCCTGAATGCTTGAAAGAAATTCATAATAAAGTTGTAAGGATTTTGGTACACTGGTCACCTCTCCCATCAGCCCTGCTGATGCCTCAGCACACCTGAGATTTCAGTACAAACCCACAATCTTCTCTAATGAAGTGCAAGGAAGGGAGAGAAGCATGTAGGAATCCTTTAGCATATTTTCCATTTATTTATGTTACAACCCCTGCTTTTTAAGCTCTCTTTTTAACACTTACAATGCTAGTGAGTTTAGGAATACTCCTAAATTCTGGGATAAACAAGCTTTTATCTACTTTACCTGTAAACCTCGCTGACATAATGCCAGTTGTTACATCCCTAGGACCTTTTGCCCCGACACCTTTGAACTGTGGTTTGCAGGGGTTGCCTCAGCTGGCCCTTGTGCCAAGCAGTCTGCAGCAAACATCTCACCTGCTGTTCCACACTCCTCACACGAGTGGTGCACTCAGTGCTCTGCTGTTTGCCATTGAAATTACAGACCCTGCCCCTCTCTCAGTCAGCTGGCAGAGAAAAGCTGGGCAGGTTTTCTCACTGACATGGGATGTGCTGAGACCCTCCACACGTATGTGCTCTTCCCTTTGATTGCCTTCACCAGGGCCAGCTGTAAGAGCTGACAATCCCGGATCAGGTCAGTTCATGCCAAAATAATCCTTCCCCTATTTGTTTCAGCTGCACACAGTGCAATGAAGCAACAAAAAGTATGTGTATAATTCCAGAGGGCTCTTACCAGCTCTAGGAGGGGTGGAATGAGGCATGGCTCTGTGTGTACCATAGCACTTCATGGGGTTGTTTTGTTACAATCTGTAATAAAGAGCATTTTTGTATAGTTCAGTAATATAAAAGTAATATTGAGCAACTGCACCTTGTGATGAGAATTGCCAGGGTGTAACTACATAAAAGCAGACTAAGGGCATTACAAAAATGTTTTTGCTTAGATTGGAGAAATTGTTATTAGAGGCATAATTCTCCAAAATTGTAGTTGTTGGACCATCTGAAGTAAGCCTACCTAGGAAAATACTTAATTCGTTTTGCCACTGTTTCTTCATTAAAGTGAGAATTTCTTCCTGGTGAGATTTTTGTAAGGAGGAAACTTCACACACACCAGTGGAAGTTGTCCAAAGCAGAAGGGGAAAATGCCATTTCAAACTGTTAAGTACAGAATTAATAAAAGTTACCTGGAAAACGAAATGTTCATTGGTTGCCAATTTCACATATAAAGTGCATTTTCATATGGAATTATTATTTATACTAATAGTGTAGTATTTTATTTATTTATAGTATTTACTAGTAGTAAAGCCAGCACACAATTAAAACATTTTATTCAGTTTTTAATTTGGCATTATAACCAGGTGATGCCTCTTCCTTCCTATGCTTAAGAATTAACATTCTTGTCTACAATAACTCTTTGTCTGCCTGTAGGCAAGTGAATTTTTGTCATTGGCTAATACCAGAAAAATCAGGGATGTGGCACCCTAATAGTAGGACTGCTGGGAAACACTGAACACCAGCAGAGAGCCCTTTGAGTGGAGAGAATTGAGAATTTTCATTGTCTGCTGCCATTATCTTGTTTTACATTCTACTTGTCTGCCAGCTTGTTACTAGTAACAAAGATTACTAGAATCTGGGCTTTTGAAAATCCCGTTATTTTCCTTTCTGTATCTGAACACACCATGGAATTATGTCACTGAATTCAAATTCTGACAGCGGTAGACTTTGTGTCCTGGGTGATTAAACATTTTGTCAGCATAAAATTGCATGGTTTCTAATTTAAGGATCAAAGGGCTGCATCCCATCTGCTCAGTGTGAGGGCTAAGAAATAGCATTATTAAGCTAGCAAAACAACTGTAAAATGTGTATTAAGACTAGCAAGTGGATTAATTTGGGTAACTTCCTATTGCCCATGCTTCTTTATCTTCTGAGAGGGTTTTTCTACCTTCTTCATACATGCATGCCTTTTCAGAATCTCTCAAATCAAGAACTGTGTATTCTGAATAAACAATGTGCCACTGCTCTTTTGCTATATAGCTGTTATAGGATTTTTACTTGTTAGGTCAGATTAGTGTCATTTTCCAGATTAAAAACAGTAACTTCTGAAGGGAAGATTTAGAATGATGTATTGATTGTGACTGATATGGCTGCTTTTCCAAATATTCATCTATCAGCATCTATTCATGCTTAGGAACATAAAATGACTTTAATATAGTCACAAGTCCAAAGATGGCAATATATCTGCTTAAGCTGAAAAACATTAAAGTGGTTTGTCTGCACACTTCACTTGAAAATATCATACCCAAAACAACCATATTAATTATTGTTTATGCTTATGCTTGTTCTTAAGTCTGCCCCACACTGGAGATACTTTGGACCACATCTGAATGGTACCTATCCTCTATATATGACTTTTACCATCCTTTTTTAAAGCCTTGCTTTACTCTTTGATTGAGTCCTATGTCTGTTGTTAATTTTTATGTGTGATGAGTTTCGGATAGGGTCAGAATCCTGACAAATTGCTTTAGAAGACAGATGGTAAGTGTCCCTGTTGTAAGAAACGAGACCAAGATACTCCGTCATGAAGATTCTCTGTCCTTCGATACAGAATCTTGCTGTTGGGAACCTGCTTGGGTCTGCTTTCTTATCAAAAGGCCATGGGTAGAAATTATGTAGAGGATTAAATTTCAGGTTACTCTCAATCACTGTCCTTCAAAGACAGAATGCAACTTGACATGTGCAACTAAAGGCAGAATGAAACAGAAGGCAGCCAACTTGGACATGGATTGAAGATATGAATGACTGAAAATACTAATAAGCTGCTTATCTAAATCAGGTGTAGAAAAGCAGTAGTGGGATCCAGAGGGGTAGTAAAGGGATATTTAACTGCATTATTCAGTCTACTCTGGGGCTGGAACTAAATTTCTATGGCTGAACTGGTATTGGTAGGTTAGGAAAAGTGAAGGTACTGAGTGCAATGCAAGCCCTGCTTATCTGTGGCACTTAGGCATGGTGTTTGTTAAAGCCATTTTCAGTATGTTTGTGGTGGCCTGTCACGTTCACTGTTCTTGATAGATGGGTGTCAGCTTTGAGCCAAAACTGCTTTCTTTCTGTCCTCCCTTTTCTTAGGACAGTGGGATGAAATCTTTGAGTTATACATCACATCTGTTACGTTTTTCACACCAGTTTTGAGGCATGGACAAAAAGACTATGATGAGTCTATGACAGGAGGAAGCCAAAGTTAAAGTGAAATGAGAATGTATTTTTATGAAGTTATGTTACATTTACCAATTTTGAAGATCAGCATTTGGAAATGTGCTTCTTAACTGAGGATAAACAGTTTGTTTTAATCTCTTCACTTCTAAATTAGGACTCAACAATTGGTACTTGGAAGGCACTAAGAAAAGCACTCACTCAGACCATCTGTTGAGAAAATGGGAATATGAAATTAAGTATCATCGTATGTTCACAAGTCCTGCCTGTCCCTGGTGCTTTAACAGCAGCCTTATGTGAATGCTGAGTCTGAAACTGAGGAGGCTCTATGGGATCTCCACTGTGGCTCTCTGTGGTGCCAGTGAATAGGTTCTTCAGAAAATGCAAGTCTAGATATTTCTCTCACTTCTGTTCTCAGCAAAACTGGTTGAACACAGTTAAAAATTACGTGAACATGATAAATAATAATAGCAGAAATAAATATATGTGAGTATAACATATCACTAATCAACTTTCTAACTATATTTGAATATGTTGCTGTAATGAGAAAGCTCTTTTTCACTTTCATTTTAGTAAACATGGGATCAGATTTCCAAATGAAAGGCATGTGAAAGCTGATAGGCACTTAGAGTGGGATGCATTCTGCCTGACTTGAGCCGCACATGGCAGAGCAGGTCTGCAGCTGAGCTCCTTCCCAGCAGACCTTCTGTACAATCAGGGGATACAAATTGGCTTCTCTAGGATGTAATTAATCTGATCTATTCTAGACATCTATTTTAGAAAGCCTGAATTTCTCCATTGACTGCACATTGAGCCTAGGGCAGCTAGCTGAGATACAGATGACTGCTTTGTAAGCAATAGCATTTAGTCAGAGCAATGTCACTGCTAAAGCCTAAATGGTCTGCCTCAGCTTTCAACCCTGTAAAAGGAGTAATTCTTCTGAATTAAAGGAATTTATTCAGGAGGCTTAAAACAAGATAATCATTCTTTACATTTGCATATATTAAGTGTACTCCTACTTTGTGTTTAGTGCTTACAAAAAGTCTGTCACAACATCTTTGCATGGCTATTTCAGGGCTTTGATGGCTTATACTATTCAGGGAACGCATCTTTGGAAAGAGACTGGAAATGCAGGAAGGATGACAGAGACAGATTCTCAGTAAATGAGGTTTATGATATAAAATTCTTAGTGGTGTTCTTCTGGGCATTGCTGTATAATTTTAGTTTTTTGATTTATGAGTAGTTTACCATATTGGTCACATATAAAATTATTTGCATACCAAATGTGAGTTCATTCAGCTGTGAGATTTTTACTTAGGCTGCTGCTCTCTGTGCCTAACTAATTAAGATGTCGTGCATTTGCACAACTGAGGTTCTTAATCTTCAATAAACAAAAAAATAGTTTTATTGCCACTCTTTAAAATTTTAGAGCAACAAATAAATGTGCCATCAAAATAAAACATATTCTCAAGACAGGAGAAGAAACTGATTGTGTAGTGGCTTGGAAGCCATCACATGAGAAACTACAGATAGAATTTGGGAAAATTTTTTTTTGCTTGTGTCTTTGAAAAAGGTGCACACTTGAGATTGTAATTTCTGGGAAGTTGAAGTATCTGGGTTTAACCAATAATTTACTAATCTGTTCAAAGATGAATCTTACATTTAAACAATATCAAGGATTTGAGATTTTGATAGGAAACCCAGGGAGGACCATCGGCTTGGATTTATTTCCAAAACCTGATTCTTTTATAAGTATATTTCAGGTTTGGCCAGGAAGTATAGATACAGATAATTGAGAAATAGTCCTTTCTTCAGCAGAAATCTATATATGAAATATTGTATTGTAAGGTGATCTCCTTAGGGGCTGCTTTTTAATCAAACTCAGTTGTTTTGGTTTTTTATTATATACTGTATCATATTACATATTGAAAACATTTTTTCTATTTATCATTTTGAGGTAGTGTAATAGAGCAGTTATTTCCATAGAATGTAGAAGAGATTTAAATAGAGATGGATGGAAACTGTAAACTTGCAACAGCACTCAGATGACTCAAGTGGGAAATGAACACCTATAAAAATGGGTTTGCCCATGAGATGCAATCAGGCAGAGTTTGTTACACGTGTGTGTTAGCGTTGAATCCAATGGAAAAGTTCAGAGACTTAAATATGTGTGTTACCATGCCAGGAGTCTCAGTGGAACTGCAGATCTCTGAAGATGCAGAGCACCTTGTGAGCTCCTTCATTTGCCCCTAAGGCAGACAGCGCACACAACCCATGTTCTCTATTCCTTTGTTCATATTTGTTTACTCATATCAGCCTTTGTCTGACTTCTTGTTGCTGTTTAAATCTTAAAAATAGTTCAAAGTTTAATAAGCTTAAGCTATTTTTGTAAGGAATGTAGTTCTTCATCACTTCTGCAGGCTGAATAATTGCTGTGTGGCTACATGTTTGTATGGTGGGTGACCTCCCAGAAAGATTCATTAGTGTTTGGAACGTGATGATTATTCCTGTATTGTTTTACCTAAATAGTTTTTGTGGAAAGAAAGAGATAAGTTAAATATTATTAAAAATTGGAGAGGTAGAGTGTATTTTAGAAAGTGCTGTTCATAAACACATCACATTCACTCAGTGCAGACCACCACGTGGTTGCTGTTTAATTTAGGCAAGTGTCCATTTATGTGTTCTTTACAAGGGCTGGTGATACACTTTGCAGCTGGAGTTTATGTTAGCTTTTTATATTAACCAGAAAGGCAAGACAACTAAATGAGCACATCAAGCCTTGGCAGATACTGTGATTTCTTCAAAACTGTATCCAAGATCCCCAGCAAAATACCACAAGGTATTGCAGGTGTTGGTAGGAAGAGATTAGTTGTAAATATATTTACACAGCTCTCCTTACCTTTCTGTCCAGAGAATTGCTGGTTTCTTTGACAGTTGAAGACCTTAAATGCATCACAATGTAAAGGACTGGGCAGGGATGAAGGATTTTAAGTGCAAGGAACAACCCTCTGGAGATGTTTGGCTTTCACTGTTGACCTTGATTTAGAATAAATTGGTTTTACTAGCAACCATATAGCACATAGGTGCTTATACCTCTTCACAAGAATATTAATAAATACACCATTGGATAGGATTTCTTGACCTTAAACTAATTTGTAACTAGTCTTCTCCCCTGCAAAGTACTGAGGTCTCACCTAATCTAGCAAAATGTATTGCAAGTGTAGTTCTGGAATAAAACAACATACTGTTCAACAAGTTTACACTGACAGAGACTCTCAGCTGCAAAATAGTGGAAGCTTCTATATTTTTTAATTCAAACAACCTCATTTGCTGACCTGGGGAGAATTGACTGCAGCTTCTTTAAAGATGACTAGCTGGTGCTTATCACTCCTTTGTTGCTATCCTGATATTCTACAGAATATGCTTGCATCTATCTATCTATCTATCTGTCTGTCTGTCTGTCTGTCTGTCTGTCTATCTGGATGGATAGATAGACAGACAGACAGAAGTATACACCAATTGTTCTTCTTGGGTCAGTGGAGGATGTCTGAGAGAAGCCGTGGTGTGCAAGGACACTCAAATCCATGTCCACCTGTATGTCTCATCCCTGGCACTGAGATTCCTGTGTGACACACGCTCCTGCATCTTTCCAGGGGACCTGATGCTTCTCTGCTTAAATTTAGGAAAGTCTGCCCACTTCTCCTGAGTCCTGGTGAGGATTTTCAGCTTTTCCTGAGCCGTTGGATTTTCATCTAGAAACAGAAGCACTGAGTAAACTAGGTAGTGCTTCCAGTTGCTGAATTGGTTTAGCTGAGTGCAAGCTGTGGGGTAGAAAAGACACAGGTACTTAACTGTGTTATGGACAGCAGGTCATATGTATATGAATACAGATAAATACAACACGTGTATTTATACATGTATTATATATACAATGTATAGAAATACAATACATGGAACCTACAGCAGGGGAATTCTAAAAGCTTCCAGGAGAGATTTCTTCCTATTGCTTCAGATGCGTTTGCATTTTTCTCATGAACTGGAAACACCAAAACCTTCTACCTTTCCATACTCCATTCTTCTCATTCATACTCATTCAAAGTATGGGTTCTTTCTTGTTTTTTGAATATTGGGGTTTATTGCTTTGGGGTTTTTCTTGTGGTGATGGTGGGGGTTTGGTTTTGTTTTGGTTTTTGTTCAGTGCTTTAATTTTCCATGCTGCTTGTGGATTTCAAAACCTTGCCAGAAGGTATTTTTAAAATTGGTCATTCCTCTTGGTTGTCACATATTAGCACAAATGGAAATACTTGTCAACTATTTTTCCAATAAACAGCTTTATTAAATACATCTTAGAGTATAAGGGTATGTATGTAGTCTGCTTCTGTAAGGGTTGAATAATATGCTTGAATCTTATTTCTAGGAAAAGAGACTGTAGTAAGAGCTGTAATGTATTCAATTTCACCTGGAGAACAATGTCCTGAGGGTTAAAATACATCAAAAAATTAAATAATTCCCTTTGGAATGTAAGATGTGGATAACTGTGTGCATTCCTCTGTTACAACTTTTGTTTATCCAGTTGGTACTCTCTTCTATTTAATTAAGAGGTAGGAGCACAAATCAAAAATAGAAAAAGGAAAGGGTGGCTATGATAGCCCATTGGTTCATTATTTATGTAAGAAAATATAGTCTCTACTGATGTTGTATTTATTGACCTTAAACGAAATATCAGAAGGCAAAATAAATGATGTCCCTAATGTAAAACATGAAAGACTACAGGATTGTTTAATTCTCACAGAATTATTCAGAATGAACTTTCCCACTCTTTGCATGGTTGCCTTGTAGTCCTTAAAAGCACAGTGCTGCATTGTTATCAGAGAAGATCATGCTTTCCACAGAGGTGCAGGATAACACCCCTGCTAGGAATGCACTGCCCCAGGGAGGAGAAAGCTAAAGGTGAGTCTGCTTGCAGCTTTTGCTTTCATTTGAAAATAATTATAACATTTAGGCTGTTGGTGACATTGCCTCTGATAATTCCAGCAGGTTAGAGCATCTGAGTCTGTTCCACATGTAATACACGGAAGTATTTTGCATATATTTTTAATAATTACAATTTTTTCCTTCAGGAAATATTTTATATTTAGGTGATATTTTATTACAAATTTCTCTGTCCGAATCAGGCACGCTCCAAGAAGCTGAGCATACTGCATAATAAAAACAGCCTTGTTTTTGCTCCCACATAGCTACTGAGTCCTTCAGATAAACAAGGAAAACCCCACAGGAATAGGGGCTGTTCTCTGAGGAGCTGGGAGTGAGCTGCAGCCTTCCTGCCATACCCTGAGTGCCTGACCCAGGAGACAGAGATGTTTTCTCCCACCACTTGTCCTCTGGTAGCTGTCATGTTTCCACCCACAGCAACACGAGGATAGTCACGTATGTACATGTACAGCTGTCTGGAGATACATAGATATAGATATAGATATATGTACAGTTTCATACACACACATTTATGTGACATCTACACAAGAGACTGCTGTTTCACAGTGACTTTAAATCTAAATGTGGGCTGCTACTACAAAATACAATCCAGCTCATTCTTCCTTCCTTGCTCTTGCGCTTGCAGAGATACCAACACCAGCAGAAACACTGGCACATGGTGAGCAGGCTCCATGCCCTACTCTGGCTGACCCATGGCTCAGAAATGCTAATTTTGGCCCAAAGGAAGTCATGGAAATGAGGGGTCAGGGATGACATCAGTCTCTCTCAGCAGCAGCCCAGGTTAACTTTAACTTTCTGTAAAACCACAGCTTTCAGGAAAGGCAGGGATGAAAAAAAAGCCAAAAATAACCATCTGATTTGAAATACCTACTTGCACATTTCTGTGTGCTTCTTTCACTTGTACAGACCGCACTGAAAGTCATCTCAGTATCTCAGAAAGTGGCTCTCCAGTTATTCTCAGTGTTGGTGACTCATTTCAAGGAGAACATCCAGCCTGGCCTAAGGGATCACAAGTTCTCTAATCAGGAAATAGTTAAGATGAAAGCACCCTGCAAGTATCTCGGAGAAGGGAAGGGGGGAAGTGGAGAGAGCATCAACAGGAGTTTTTTATTTATATTCAATTGTGCATCTTGTCATCCCACAGAATATACGATTTATCTCATGCCAGTTTATAAAAAGAAGTAGAGAAATACCATGGGAATTTAAACTCTTAACAATGTCAGAATCACTTTTTGTCCTGAGTTTTCCAGATTTTTTTATTATTTGGATGGCACATTACAGCTACTCTCTAAATTAAACTGCCACTCTTTGACATACATTAAAGAGATTCCTTAAGAACTTGATTTTTTTTCCACTTAAATAGCTCAACAACTCAACATGATTAGATCTAAATCTGTAATCAGGATCACTTATTTCCTGTGAAAATGTATGGTGATAAGCTAAGAAGAAAGAAAAGGAGGATCTTAGGACAAGCTCTGCACAGACATCTTTACTGCTAAGCCTGTCAAGCCCTTGGTTAAGAGCTGATGTACCCTTCTTGGCCAGCTGAAGTTAATTCTACCCATGCATGGCTGAACTGCTTAAGATTCAGCTGCTGAACTGCTTGGCATTTAAATACTAACAAGAAACAGGGATCTTCTGCATTAACGTGCCTCTTCCAGCCACAGTGGCTCAGCAGATGAAGTAAGACTGATTCAGCTTCCATGCTTGGGGAGGAGGGAGAGGGATATCCTTGGCAACTGTGCCAAGGTATGTCCAAGCCCTAAGAAATCCTTGTTCTGTTGAGGTGAGCTGATTGTGAAGGGCCTGTATAGTGTCACTTTTCTTTTCTCCTGCCTGAACTTATGTAACAATTCAGGACTGACAGGAGCCAATAACCCATTGTTGCTGCTCTATAATTAGGCTTTGTCATGTGCCCACTTCTTTACAACTTCCTGATTTGTCATGTTAGCAGAGCTGTGTTTCCTCATCACAACTTTTTTTGTCATGAAAGGATAAGGTCAGCTGAACCATATATATATATATATATAGTCACTTCTAATACTTCAGGCAAACCCAGAGCTATTTCTTTGATTAAAGTGATGTGCAGTAATATCAGGAGGTGTTGGATTATGTCATGTTTTTTCCCCGTGTGCTGACACTGTTATTCAAACTGTGCTTGAGGTGTAGCAAGGCCAGGCTGAAGGTTGTTCCTGGGCTCCTAAGCACGTTATTTGTATGACCCACTTGCAAATCCTTCCCTTGAAAATTCTTCCTGTTCCATCATTCTGCTTTTCATAAAACTGACTTTTAGAACATGGGGGAGGAGGTGGCAGCCCTTCTGCAGGATCTTGGCATGTGGGAGGGGGTCTCTCAACCTGGAGCAAAGCAGTTTCTTCAGACAGCCACCAGCTGGGATGTTTGCAGCTTTTTTGTCAACTTGTCTCATGCCCGGATGACAAAAAGGTTCATTATTCTAGGCACTTAGGGTGAATGTTCCCCACATGTTTTTCATCTCTGGTATGATAAATTTGGTGATGAAACCCTGGAGAGCTTTTTAATGGTGTTTTTTTGCTTATGCAGAAGCTGAAGGCCAGTAGCATTATAAAATGTCATCCCTTCCCTCCCTTACCCATGTTTAAGTAATAGAAATAATTTAAGGTAAATGCATTACCTTCTGTGTAGTTGCATTACCTACAGAAAAAAATCAAATAACTGTGTACACTCTAAGGTGTGAGATGTGGTGGCCACATCCTGGCCAAGGCTGAATGACTGATGGCAAGCCTTTGCCAGGGTAACAGCAAACACTTTACTGGGAGCATTGTCTAGAAGAGATGTAACATAATCCTCAGTGCCCAAAAAACCTTGAGCAGGTCTCCTCTAGAGCAGTGTCTTGTGTGGGGCACAGTGCTTGAGGGGTAATTTGGGTCATAAAAGAGATTTCAGTACAAAAGCAAAAGGAATATTCAAAAGTTCTGAGGATGCAGCCTGTGAGAGTTTGGGGAAGGGGTTTCAGTTGTTTAGCAGAGAGAAGAATGAGGAGAGGCATCATAATAGTTTTCAGGTATGAAAACCATATTTTTTTTATGAAAAGCAGAATGATGGAACAGGTTAAGGCTGCAATAAAGAGAAAAGCAGCATGTTCCCAATATATTCTGTGGGTAGAACCAGAAAAAATGGGCTTAAGACTCAAGAAAGAAGATTGATAATGCATGTTAGAAGCACTCTTTCTTAGGTTAACAGTTTGGAGGTTGGGTTTGGTTGCCAGGTGAAAGGTTGGACTGATTTCCATGATGAATGGGATAGCTGGTCTCACATAGGATGAGAATGATAAATAGCATCACTTCCTCAATGTTACTTTCAGCCATATTCTTTGATTGTACACAAACTATTTATGTTGTGTGCATTTTCATATTTTTTAACCCTTTCCCACACAAAAGATTGATCTTTCCTCGTGCTAATGCTTAATGATGTCTAAACAAAGTAAACTTAAACAATAGTAAAGGAAATCTATTCATGAGGGTAGCTTGGATTTCCTGGCTGCTCTCTTCAGTGACCTGAAAGCTTGTTTTCCCATCTCAAATGCAGTATGATGGTCATACAGTAAGTAAGTAATGAAAAATAGTTTTGATCTCTTGGAAGCTTTAAATGCTAAAATAACATTGGTTCACTTATCATATTCATAGTTTTTCTCAAATCACAGTTTCATGTTCACCCAAAGCTGCCCTTCCATAGAACTTTTTATTTGGAATAATTATCTCTCCCTCCTCTTCCCTCTTCCCTCTTCCCTCTTCCCTCTTCCCTCTTCCCTCTTCCCTCTTCCCTCTTCCCTCTTCCCTCTTCCCTCTTCCCTCTTCCCTCTTCCCTCTTCCCTCTTCCCTCTTCCCTCTTCCCTCTTCCCTCTTCCCTCTTCCCTCTTCCCTCTTCCCTCTTCCCTCTTCCCTCTTCCCTCTTCCCTCTTCCCTCTTCCCTCTTCCCTCTTCCCTCTTCCCTCTTCCCTCTTCCCTTCTACAGTCATAGCAAAATTGACATATACTTCACCTATTCACTCTTGAAAGCAGCTGCAGGATTGGTTGCTTTGCCACCTTCACTCAACAGCAATACCTTCCCTTTCTCTCCCTCCCCTTTGCCTCTCAAATGGCCAGAATTTGAAAACCATCTGCTGTCAGGCTGGGATTTGCTTACTGTTTTCTTTCAGTTTTTAGTTGCTGTCACTTTTTGCTCCCTGGAGTGAGCACATCATTGTCCTGAGTCAGCTCCACACTCAGCCTCCTGAGCCCCGGCCGATGAGGGACGTGACTTGCAGGAGTCAGTCTGCTCAGAGTGAGGTAGAAATCTCTGCTTATTAAAGCCTAAGTCTTCAGGAGGAAAATACCCAGCTGAGTGTTCAAAGGAGGGAATGTTGGAGAGGCTCTGACTGAGCAGACATCTCCTGGCGTTGCGGTCTGTCCTTCCTCCCCCTGCTTCTGTTGTCTCATCCTGCTTCCTCTGATGGCTGCTGCTTCAGAAGTGGCTTTAGTACAAAAAGGGTTTGCTCTGAAGTATTGTGGAAATAGCATTTCTAAGAAAATATGTCCAGCAAAATCCCAGCTTTCTTTTTCAGCTATCTGGTTAGAGCACAGCACCAGTATCTGTGTTTCTCCTCTTCTGGTGGAATATGAAAACTTCCAGTGACTTTTACAGTTCAATTGCTTTTGGCAAACTTTGGTTCTCCATCTTAAACCCACGCACTTGTATAAACATAACTGGCTTCAAGCTGTGTCAAATAAAATCACTTAGCTACAAAAACAAAAACACCCAGATATAATTGCTAAGATTCTACTTTTTATAAACATTTTAGACTAAAAATGAGAATTTGGAGTGACAATCACACCCTGCTTGCTTTTCCCTTTTTGGTTCTTCCATTCACTTTTCCCTCTTGTCATCCTCTTTCTATTTACTAAAAGCACATTTTTTCTGCTCTGAGCCTTAGAAATGTATTCAGAAATGTGTTCTGCCTAAATTGTCTTAAAAAACACACAGAGATGCATGACAATAGGAAATACAAATCAAAAGCTGAAATATGACACCACCATTCCTTAGGGAGAGGGATACTGAATATTAAGTGAAATCCTGAAGTTTCTTGTGCTTCTGCCTAAAAGCAGCTTGATATGGGTGGTGAGCATTAAAAACCAAACTATGTTGTGGAAGGAACAGAGTCAGCAAAACAATTCAAAGAATGCATTGGCTTTATGTTTCTGTTTGAGAGTAAATATTTGTTCTACATTACAGTCAAATAGGAAAAAAAAACCAACTAAAAATCATTTTAAAAAAATCAGTGTGCTGGCAAAAACAAACCCACAAGTGGTGGGGCAGAAGAGATTGCAGGGTTTATTTTGAAGAGGATCTTGAGATATTTTTTAGCAACGCCTCCCTCCCACACAGTGCTCCAAAGCAATGGATCACGTTTGGCTTTGTTTGAAAGTTAAAAATACTAACAAAAAAAAAAAAAAAAGAAGTACCCTGTGCTTTTTTGGAAAATTGACACTAAAAGCGTGGAAATGCTGTTTTGTAGAAATGAGGTCTAAACAGCCCTCAGTCCCCTAGCACTACCCAAACTTGAGCTCTCTGAAAGAGTCTTCCTGAAATTCAGAAAATGCACTTGCACTTCGCATGAACATCACAAGCTGTAATAAGAATTCAACTTGTTTTATACCTGTCTGTAATTCCAGCCTTTAGTTTAAACAAAAACAAGAACAAATAAAAAAACCAAAAACAAACAAAAGAACCCAACAACTGTGCCAAACAGAAATATTAAGCCTTGTGTTACCTTCCATCAAGCTGCCGCTCCGAGACTCTTGAGACTCCAGGAAGGGCAGATGAACATGAAATATCTGCTGATCCTTTTGCAGGCTTCACTCCTGCACTTGCCCAGGTATTGTTTAGTTCACTTCCCCAACACACTTTCCAAAACCCTCAGAATGGAGCTTGGAGCTGCTTTCAGGGTAGGCAAGGAGCTCAGCAGAGGCAGATAAGGGAAGAGCTGAGTCGGGTCATTGATGTGGGATGCTGTTCTTGCTGCTTCCCAGCGAGGAAGGGGCTGAGCTACGGAGGAGTTGTTTCTCTACCTGTGCATTCCCAGAATTGCCTGCATGTGCCTGAAGGAGTGAACCTATGGAGATGTGCTCCCAAAAGCTCCTGCAAAGCCCATGTGGAAAGGCAGAAGTTATCTTATGTGTGCATTATAGAAGTCCCACACCTGAACTGGGTTAGTCCCCCGTGCAGTGCTGCAGATGTTCCTGCAGCAAAAGACATGTTCACTCCAATATTTGAGTATCATGATGGTTGCTTGGTTGATTATATGCAAGGTAAATTAACTACTGAACAGCCTGTAAATATTTGCTAAGCTGTAAACTGAACAGAAAACTGAAATATTCTGAATAAGAGTAAAAAAAAAAACCCTTGAGAATCTCTGTAGCTCTTCATACAAGCTGGGCATAAATCCAATTTTAAATTACATTATTGTCTTCTCAAATGATAAAAATACTCCAAATTTCATAGTAATATAGCTGAATTGTTGTGAATTCCAAAGGTTTGTTTTCTCTGTGGTCCAATTTGCTCTGTTGACAAAGAGAAAAGTGTGTGGTTAATATTACTAGAGAAAGTGCACACTTGTATTGATGGAACTGCTTTCATTTACTTGGTTTTGGAATACATGGGTTTACTTAGGGAAAATCCAGATGCAGATGATTAGATGAAAGGGAACACCACCAAAAACAATAGGATGAGACTGAATTTGTGGAGCCACCATAATATATCTGGGTATCTGGATCGCTATTTTCTCATAATGAGTAACAGGACCCGGAAACCCTTTAACATATGTTACATTCACAATGAATCAACTCACGGTTTTACTCATATCCTTTTTATACTTTTATAAAACAAAATTTGGATCTGGTTCCAGCAGTTTAGAAATGTTTTATGGCAACTGAGTCAAAGAATTTGGCAGGTTTTGCAGTTTGGAAGGCCACTGGAATGTTTTGAAAAAGCCGTACTAATGTCTTAGTAATAATGAGGTAAGAGTAATAAATTTTTCTTTGTTGAAAAAAGTAGGATTCTAATTTTTATTTGAATAGTTAGAGGATATTCACTCTCTAGGAGATTTCTGTAGTTTTTGCCTTTCAAATGATAGATTCTCTGTAAGGAAGGAGTTGTCCATGGGGAACCTTCTGACTTTTTCTGTATTTGCATGGACATGGATGGTTTGATTTGATATGAAGAAATGGACTGCCCTGTTTTGTTAATAGCTTTATTTAGATAAACTTGCTTAGAAATAATTGCAAAAATTTGTGGTCTCTTTCCTCATAAAATTACAAAAACCAGTTATAAATGCATACTGGTTTTCTACTATCAAGCTTAGTTTTCCAGGGAAGTAACAGACAATGTAAGATAGAGTTTTTATGTTTAACATAAGGGCCAAAAAGGTACCTAGTGCTCTTTGGAAATTATGAGAGTGTAATAAAATCAGAAAATCTTACCCCTCTGTCTTAAATATTTAAATGTCAATGTGAACCACCAGGTCAAAATGTTTAATGTGGCCTACATGATTCTGGCATAAACAACATGTTGTTTTTTCTATTAAGTTTGCTGCCTAGCAAAATATGTGTGTGTTTTTTGGCAGTAAGTATTAACAATTCCCAACAAACAGAATCTTGTCAATGATGCTGCAGTTTTCCTGAAGGATCGAGATGAGGAATGAAAGAACACACAAGTGCAAAGGGTTAAGGAACTGGTTTCTTGCTGCCACAGTATGGTGTTAAGTATTTTAGGAATATAGCTGGATCTTCTTGTAAAACAAAGTAAGGAGTAAATGCATGGAAGTTAACAGAATACTATGTGGTTAAAATCAGTGTCTTCAAAGTGTTAGTGTATTTACTCCATTATGTCAGCTAACATGGCACACGAGGGCTCGTTTGCACAGGAATTGTTGGTTCATTTTGTTTCTGCAGAAGTGACATGGTCAGTGGTTTGGCTCTGGTGTCCTTCCCGAGAAGCAGGCTGTGTAAAGTGTTTGATGTGATGGTTGGAAGAGGAAGGTTGGCAGCCTGACCACTTCCATCAGTAATCAGAGGACTTCAGCGTATTGCAACACTTGTGAAAAGAAGGTTGTACTGGAAGAACCTGAAGAGCCTGAGACTAAAATGTTGCAACCTAAACTTCCAGCCTCCCCTATCTGATTATTGAAGCCACTGGTTCCTGATTTACAGAGGAATGAAGCCTGAAAGCCACCAGGAACTCAGCAGGGTTATCCCATTTCTGGATCAGCTTACAGAGCTGGAGTTACACCGAGTTCTTGTCACTGAGGGTCACTCCTTGGCTACCAGCAGAGAAGCAATCCTTCTTTGGCTCTCTTAGACCTGGACACCGAACAAAAACCTTGAGATTTTGATTTTCTTGTTAAGTGGTATCTGTCTGATACGCATGCCACTGGGACACATACAGGATGCCTTTGGGGTTTGATACACCTTCCCATGTGCTGCTGTGATTAAAATACTCTTGTAACACTGGTCTGCAGAGCAGGTGTCCCATCTGCCAGGGACCAGAGGCAGCAGGGGCCTGGGTTTCATGAGCAGCAAATGCATATGGGCACAATTGTGCAATACAGAGAAGTGGTTTCTCATTGGGGTTTTTGTAAATTAACAGAACTCTTGGGAAAAACAATGTTTGCTCAGCATATTTGTATTTTGCCATAAATTATTAATGCCCTTAGTCCAGTTATGATGATAAATTATTAATTATTCACCATTTTGTACTTTTCTGTGTCTTCACATTGGATAGGTAGCTTGTTTCTCACTGGAGCATTAAGAAGGGAATACATCTGGTAATAGGAAGACTTTCATAAATTTGAAACAAATCAAGTTAGGGAAAACATAAAAGCAGACAATCTTAGACTATCTATTAGTGTTTAAAGAAAGCTGTATTTACTTCAAAATCTGTCATTTAAAATATATATTAGTAGATCATAATCACTTAATTTTTTGTTGTATTTTTAGGTTAGATTTCTCCACTTTTGGTGGCATAAAATTTGCAGTTATTTTAACTAGCAGTCACATCATTAAACAATTTTTGCACGTTTTCCATTGTTGCAATTCATATTTACCAAATACTTTTTTTTTTCTCTTAAAAGCCATTTACTCATAAATTATTTACTCGTTTCAAGACAGAATGTGAAATAGTCAGTGTACTTTTTCAGTACATGCTGAAGAAAAAGAAAGGAAAGTTGGACCACACAGTCACCACTGGCATCTGTTAGGATTATTATCCTGTATAACAGCTTGCTTTTACCAATTATCTTTGTGATTGGCCACCAAGCCTTTCCTGGGCTTTTAAAATTTGACAGTTGAGTCAAGCATGTAATTTCAAAGATTATAGTAGAAATTTAGAATTGGATTACAATTTTATGTGTGTTTTACTTGATGGCAATTCTAATTTTTAGACTGTTCTTTAAACTAATAAATCTAGTTCAGACAGATGCCCAATAAATGGCTTCTGCCAACCTGGCTACTTTTTTTTCCGTTTTACTCTCTGAATATGAAGAGAAGTATTCTGTTGGTGTTTATGTGAAGGGACACAGTAATTGGATACATACATCTATTCATCTTTAGGTTATTAGTTGAAATTCAGCCAACTTCAAAGTCATTAACATGACTGAGGCTGTTTCTGGCTAGTGTGAAATGAGCTAGAATTCTTATCTAGTTATTGATAGGCATCTATAGTAAAATGCTTTTGCTGCAACTGATGCAGAAAATATGTCTGTAGTGGGCATAATTAAGTATATAAATAACATATAATGTAACTTCCTAGGATGTAAAAAAGCTTTTTTACCTAGAAAAAACTTTGTCTGTATCATGTTTGACGTCTTCTAGAATGGAAGTGGAGAGAATATCTTTTGGAGTTTTCCCTTACGTTATCATGCTATGCCTGCTGGGCTTTTAGAAATAAGATTTCATTTTTCATGACAGAGATGTACTTCAGATGCAGTACAATAACCTTCAGTATAATTACAATGTCTGAGTGTGGGTGAAACCTTGAGGTGAATTAGCTTTGATCCAGAATGGAAGGGATGTAAGAGCTGAGTCTCTCCTAACATTAAGATAAATACTAGAGGTAGATGAGATTATATATGGAAAAAACAATCTGAGCATCTAGTCCTGCAAGGAGTGGTACTGTCTTTGTAGCTATAGTAAAACCTCAGTTTGTTTCACACTGTTTTGCAATCTTCTGGGTATTAGTATAATGAAAACAGTAAAAATGTTGTCAATATGTTGTAACTGTCATCAAAAGACTTGTTCTGCAGACATGGCGTTCTGCAGAAAGTTCTCTGTTTATAATTCAGTTAAATGAACTTATATGTATTAAACTTAAAAACACCCCAGACATTTGCTGCTGTAGATGCAAAAAACTGTAGAATTAAATGTCTTTAGAAATTTAAGTCACTACACAGGGTGGGGTCTTTTACAGCCATAGAGCATCTCCCTGGAGTGTGGAGTATTTTCCTTTTGAGGAAAGGCTGAGGGAGCTGGGCCTGTTCAGCTTTGAGGATACTGAAGGGAATCTTAAAGGTACATACAAATATCTTAAGGGCAGGTGTCATGTTGATGGGGTCAGGCTCTTTTCAGTGATGCCCAGAGACAGGGTAGGGGCAACAGGAACAGACTGAAACACAGGAAGTTCCATCTAAATATGCGGAAAATCTTCTTTACGTTGAACTTGAAAGAGGACTGGAACAGGTTGTGGTCTTCTCTGGAGATATGTACAACCTACCTGGATGCAAACCTGTGTAACCTACTCTAGGTGAAACTGTTTGAGCAAGGGGAGTTGGACTAGATCTCCAGAGGTCTCTTCCAACCCCAACCATTCTGTGACAGATGTTTGTGGGAGTCTTACATCACTTTCCAGCCACTAAGACTAAAGGAGATGGGGAAAAAGCTTCATGCAGAACATCAAGCTCTGTCTCCTTGAGTGAGGAGGAGCAGACAGGGTGATTGCAGAAAAGAAGGGGTATGAATCTATCAGTATGTGTCCTGCTGCATTTGTATGAAAAATGCCTTCCTGCCAGAATATATACCAGCCTTCTGAGGACCCAAAAGAATGTCTGAATCTCTGAGTAGCTGAGTCCAGAAGGAGCATGTTCTGAAAAAAGTTACTAGTCACATGAATTCAGATTATTATGGCTCAGACTGTTGTATTCTGCTTTATAGAGCAAACCTTGACAACTAGTAAGGATGAAGGTTCTCCAGGTGTTATCTACCCTGCAGCAAGTCTCTCCCAAAACCTCTCAGATCTAATTCTGTTACTGCTTTGAAGTTATGCTTTTCACTTTCAGAAATATATTTTTTTTTTCTTTGTTTTCCTTAGCAACTTCATCACTGACAAAAAAAACAAAAGCAAGCACTGGCCCTGCAGCACAGAGTGGTTCCAAGGCATGTCTGTGTCTTTGTGCACAAAGTGCTCAGAGGATCTGTAGGAGAGAGGCTCAGCTTCCAGCAGAGTTGTTTTGTTCCTCAGGAATTGCAACCTGTACCAACATCAGGTCTGTAGTTCCAGGAGACAGTAGCCTAATAGAAAAAAACACTAGCAGGAAGTATTTAATAAAAATCTAGAGGTCACTTCCATGGAGACAGCTCTGAATTTTCTATATCTTAATGTTAGGAAAGCATTCTCTTGAAATAAGAGTGGCTTGTTGAACGTATAGATGGATTTGTACGTGATTAAACCCAACTATTGAAAGGTCACATTTTCAACCTCAGAGTAAGACATTAGCAAGCACAAAAAAAAGCAGTTGGAAATTGAATTGCTTCAGAGTCATTTTAAAATTAAAGTCAGCAGCCCTGAAGATTACAGCACCTGACTGGATTGTTTTACCAGGGACTTGGTTGGCTTCATGATGGATGCACCAGATCTAACAGTTGTGCAGCTACAGGGTGAGATGGCTCTTACACAAGGAAAAGGAATCCTTCCTTTTGCAGTCAGTCCAGGTGCACTGCACTGCTGAGTTTAGTCCTGGATGGAGGGAAAAGCACACCTTGATGGTGGGAAAAGAAGCCCACAGCAGAAAGTGGGGACAGAGCACCTCCATCCTTTCCCAACAACCCACAGTCGCACTGGGGTAGGAGCAAGGAATTGCATTTTCTAGCCAGCTGTGCCAGACAAAAAAGGACCCAAGGTAACTTTTGTATTTGCTATTGGTTCTGCAGGTCTGTTCAGAGTGACATTTCCCACATGTCTGAAAGCAAGGAGGTGTTTTAGGACTGTTTCTTTTATTACAATTGTCTCTGATGTAACAGGGATTTTTTTTTCATATGAAACCATGTAAAAGTAGTACATTATGGCATTGACAGTGTGTCCAAATCTGTGGTTTTGTATTATTTAGAAAATGTTCCAAGCCAAAGGCAAAGTGCCCCAAATTAGCTTAGAAAAATTTAACTCAAAGAAACAATCGTCCCCTGGATAAAATCCAGCTCTGGAAACAGAATTAGATTGTCATCCTAACTGGCATGAGCTCCTGCACAGCATTTGGCAGATTACTTAGGTCAGGTTTTAGCTGTAGTGTTTATGATTAAGTGAAGAGGCTCTGGTTTCCAAGCAGGTTGATATACAGTGATATTTTAACTGATATTAGGGGCCAGTTCTCAAAAGTGCTGAAAACTTTGAACTTTTGGAGATTTTAAAAATGAATCAACAAAATTCATGTTTAGAAAAGTATGTAAAATAATGGCTGTAAAGACACAGACTTAAGTGTCTTTCTGTTTACAAAATTACTTTAAGGAATTTGAATGCCAAAAATTAATAAGCATTTGAAAGGAATGAAATACTTGGCTGTTAAAAAGGCACAAAATAGACTAAAATAATAGAGTGTTCATTTTTTACCCTCCAAAAATAAATACCTTGTGTTCATCATAAATACTACAATTGAGAAGATAGTGCAAGTTACAAAAGCTTTTATTTACTTTATTTTGAATACAATTGAATTTATTTCTGCTTCAGAATAAGAGTTGATAGGAGAAAAAAAGAAATTTCCTATGACGGATGATTTTAATTTGCTTCTAATAAATCTGACTTGTATTATACTCATTCTTCTGATTTTAATTGGAAACTCCCTGAGCAGAAAATTCATTTTTCCTGAAAAGTCACACTTCCTCCTGGATGTTAATAATAACATGTATGTTTATTTAGTAATTTATATTTTTTTTAACTAAATAAAATACCTCCTTAAATACACAAGGCTGCCAAGAATTGGATATTTGCCAATAATTTTCATGGTAAGTTTCCAGAGCATCTTTTTCTGACATATAACACTGTGTTAATCTGAGGTGTTATAAAATGTTCTTGTACTTTTAAAGCATTAAAAAATGGTTCTGAATTACTGGCTATAAATGAGAGGACCTTCTGACTCTTACCTCAGTACCTCAGGCTGGTGGGACACTTAGATTTTTTTCTTGATAGAAGTTTCTGAGCAGGTCTTTGGTTCTCAGAGGGGATCTCTCACTACCCCACATGGTATTTGTGCTTGGCATTTTGCACATCTCGTCTCTTGGTGTGGCAGTTTCTCATGATCTTGAGGAGAAGAGAGAAGAATGGTTGAGGAGGTGCATAGGAGCACTGGATCTTCATCATAGCATTTGATTCTTGCTGAGGAAATGGCCATTTAACCCTTCACAGCCATCAGAGCTGACCCTTGGCAGTGACCTGTGTGTTCCTACAAGCTGCCTTTCTCTGGAGGCTCTCACAACTGCTCAGTTAACAGGAAAGTGATTTAAAACAGGGAAACTTCATAGTTCTGGGATGGGAGCTCCTTTGCTTCCACCTCTCTTGCTGCTATGGTGAAGCTGGTGGCTCTGGCACACAGTTCAGCATCATGAAAAGCACAGCTGGACAGCTGTACTCCCACCAGACTATTCCATTAATGTTCATCAAAATTATACTTTACCTGCTTTAATGTACCTAAATCCTACTATAAAGGAGACCTCTGTTTTCAGGAATACAGCATATTCTTGTACAATGCCAAAATAAATAGAGGGTAGGAGATGGGGATGAAACAGAGCTAATGAGGATTTTCTGCTGAGTGAATGTTTGGACTGTAAATTTTACAGGGGTTTGGACTGTGTACACACACTTGTGTTCTAAGGATGCTGATCTCAACAGCAGTGCCCAGCAATAAATGAGATTTTGCAAAGAGAATAAATAAAATCTTGAGAAGACAGATGAGATTGCAGCCTGTCCAAAGGCAAAAGGAAGCAGAGAGGCTCATTATGAGGTGCTGAACCTATAAGAAAACATGAAGATTCAATGCTCTTAGAAAACGTTTAAATTAGAAAAGAATTTTATAGAATTAAGTGAAATGCAAAATAATAAGCAAATAAATTATGACCCAGACTATTCTTTGAACTCAGCTTCACCCATGACTTTTCTGCTGATTCACTGGCACCAAGACATGCTCCAGTGTAGGGGCAGAAACAGGGACAATTCGTGATGATGGAATCAAATATTGTTAATATCCTGCCAAAGCAGCTGCAAGCCTTTTCTCCTGTCTGTCCATGTCTGAGTGCTCTGTTGCCAGAGATCCAGCTTTCTAACAAATGCACAAAAAAGCATGCCTCTTCCCATCGTTTTGGTCGCCTTGGCACAACCAGACTTCTTGGAAATTCCTTAATAACCCCTGAGAAACAGGTAACCCTGTCTGGTCTGTGTCCTACCCTGTGGACAGAATTATTAGCAAAGATACATTCTTTGCATCCTTGCTGATATTTTATATTTATACTTTTCATTTGCATTTTTCAAGTTTCTACCATTCATATTGTATCAGTTGTTTTCTTTGAATGTTGTTTACTCTCTTTAAAGTTCTTATGTTATTTAGCTTCATATTTTTTAAGTGGGAAAGAGTAGAAGATACATATTTATATGTTCATTTGGAAAAACTTCACCATTACTTAGACCACCTAGAAGATTAAACCCTGCCAAGGTACCAATGACCTGTCCTGTGTCCTTTACTCGAAGGAATATACTATAATATATTTATAGGGTAAATAACAATTCCATATTGTCTTATGCAGGGAAAGTGAGAAGTAACTGAACAAATTAGGCAGAAAGGTTGGATTGCTTGCTGGCAGACCTTTGGGATTATACTCTGCTTAGCTACATTACTTCTTGTCAAGGTTACAGATTTCTGTAGATGAAAAACCACTTAACAGTTGGATGGCATACACAAGAATTCTTATGTTGCTTTCATGTGTATGTTTTAAAAGACATAAATAATATTATTTCTAACGACAAGGCGATAAAAAGCCCCAGAGGAGGTATCGTTCACTTCAGTGCATCTCATGGGTCCATGAAGAACCAGAAGCAGGTCTGCTTAGTCCTCTGGGATCTTTCTTCTAGTCCTCTAATTTTGGAGGAGCGGAGGTGTTGGGGCACAGTGTATTATCTCTCTGCTTCCTAGGCTTTCCATACAGGCTTTGTAGGCAGGGTTGCTGATTCTCCAAATAGGTTCTGAGATGGTATTGACACTCTTGAGGCACAAATATTGCCCTGGTGTGTGGCTGAGGCTTCTCTAGCTTACACTTGCATAGGTGCCCATCTCTAATTTCTGCTCCAGTGTTTGCTGCGGTGCTCCTCAGCTGCAAATTCTGCAGATCACAGCATATGGGTCTTGCAAGACACTCCCTGACAAAATGTTGTTTTCCAAAGTTGATATATATTCTGAAAAATGCCATCTGACTGTGATGATTGCCAAAGAGCAGCGTTTTTAAGGCACTGTTGTTGAACCTAAAATTCATGTCAAGAGCTCAATGAACCCTTTTCTTCTAGCTTTTAATTTGAAGCTCTGCTGACAGCAGTGCTCCATTGATCTGCTACATGGATCACTGAGCTGTGGCCTCGCAGAGCAAGCTTGAGGAAACTGTTACCAGAACTCGAAAGAGTGATATTATTAGCTCACGATTTGCTACACTTAAATAGTGCTCCCAAAGGAGCTGGGTACTGGACTGTTTTCAGAATTCTGAATTCACCTCTGTTTTTGCCATTTACTTTTGTAGTGATCTTGGGCAATTGCTTTTCTCCAGAGTCACTTACTTATTGCTCTTTTTACCTTAAAGAAAGATAATTTGTGTAAGGCTTGATGAGACTATGGAGCAAGAGCAATCCTCAAGTTCCACTTAGATGTTTGAAGCTGGGCTTGTATGCCTTGTTTTTTTTGTCTGTAGAGGGAAGATACCAACACTCAAACCTGAAGCCTCCTAATCTGGGAGGTTTAATGAATATTCATGCAGTGCTCTGAAGACTAAGTGCCTAAGAATTTTCCAAATAATAATTACACCTGCTGACTTTTATTCCAAGCCCCCTTCCACCCTTGCTCTTTCATTATTTCATATAGTCTCTCAGGGCTGTGGAACTGAGACCATTGGAATTTTATAATGAACATTTCAGAGCTGTGCATGTGGTTTGCTTGAATATGATGATAATTTTCACCTATCATTTTTTTTCTCTGTGTTCTTCTTGTTTCAGGCTTTTAGGATGAGCTGTTAGAGTGTTATAGTTTCACTGTAGCCTGTGATATGATTTTTTGCTAGTGTCATCGTGTCAGAGGGTGACACCAGCCTCATATGGCCAGGCTGTGCCCTGGAGTCTGCAGCCACCAGTGGGGGGTGATGTTTTGGCATGGTTGAATATTTTTATTCTTTCTCAGTATGAGAGGTTAAAAAATGAAATCCGAGTCGTTTTAATTAATCCATGCTGCAAATAATCTCTGGCTTGGCTTGCAATCCAGTCCTCTTCCTCCCTATTCCTGGAGCTAGGTAATCCATTTGCCTGCAGGCTAATGCAAGCCAGGAATGTAGGTCTGGGGCCCAAGGTGACCTGTGATTGTCCTTCCAGGCCAGACTCCTTGGGTTGGGGAGATTGGGTGTCCCTCTGAGCCCACACCTCCTGCTTGGCAGTGGCTCAGCATCCTTCTGCTCCATGTCAGGATAATTAGGTGAGGGGCCCCGGGGGCCGAGAGCGCTGCCAGGATGGCTGTCAGCCCCTGACTTCTCGCCAGCCATCTGAGAGAGTTTGGCACTGTAGATCGAGGAGAGGCTGGAAAGTAGAAAGTCATGAATGCTTACATGGTTCTGCCATCATCTTCATCATCATCACTGTTATTATTATTTATTAACATCTGCACATCTGGCCAGGCCATGCTGTGGCTTGTGCAGAGGCAGCTCCTGCCAGTGGGATGTGCCTCCATTCACAGGGCTGGGACAGTCCTGCAGAGTCAGGGAAACCTGCAAAGTTGTGTAGAAACTTCTTAATAATTTAATTTAAAGTTATTAAAGTTATTAATAGCATAATAGTAAATTCTATATGGTTTTAAAAGAAATATTTAATAATTTTCTAATGCAAATACCTACTGATTTACTATATGGGAGTTTGGGCTTTTTTAAGATTAACAAAACGTTTCTCTTCTTCAACAGGTCAGTAGGAACTTTCCACTGTATCCAGGTCACACAATTTAGATCCACATTTTCATTACAAAGCCAAAGACAAAAATAGACAACACTATCAAAAAAGGATAAAATTAGTCACATTATCTTGAGAGGACCACAGCTTGATTTGGATTTTCAGATGTGCTAAGAGTTAGATTATCTCAGCAGCCATTGACATTGGGAGAACTTTACCATTAATGGGAATCATTAGACAAAGGCTTTTTGGATCTGAGATTCCGTCTCAAACATTCAGTGTTACACATTCAACATGTATATATTTGGTCTGTAGGGCTAATTTGGTGCTATAGCACAGCAGTTAGACTGACACCAAATTTGTGGATTTAGAGAACTGCAGAGCATGACACTTTTTCCCATTTCTCACTGGTGTCCCCAAGAGGGTGTGCACAGGGTGTGCACAGAATTGCCCCAGCTTGCAGTGTGATTTGGGACACCAGCCCTGTCCTGTCACTGCTTGTGGTATGTCAGGAAACAGGACACAGAGGATGACATGATTCTTTCATTACCCCAGTATTGCCTAAGATAAAATGAATTTCAAAACAGCCTGAGTTTGTGACTACAGCCCTACAAGCTTTATGGAGCATTAATTTAGGTACAAGTAGGCCTATGGTCGTGTTCCACCATAAAGTTATTCCAGAATGACTGGGTATTGCTCTTAAAAACTGCATCAGACTCCCACTGTAGTCCATCCTGTGGCTGTGCAAGCACACATGCCAGCCCAGAGAAGAGGCAGAAATGCCAGCCTGGCTTTGGGGAAAGCTGTGGTTTGGGAAGGACGCCCATGGCTGCTTCTTTTGGTGGCAGTGCCAAGTTGTTCTCTGTGATGGGCTTTGTGGTACTAAGCCTGTCTCAGTTTCTCATCTGTAAAACCACAGAGAGTGCTGCTTTGTAACCCAGAAGGACAGCAGGAAAATGAAGTAGTCTCCAGTGCCTTGAGAATGAACATTGCTTTCTAAAAGTTATTTGCTCTCCTGTTTCTCCGACTTGAAAAATTGCAAAGGCTTTTTTTAGAATCCATGTCTTCATCATAATAATTTCTTGATTTAGCTATTTGTCAGTTTTCGTCACTTTGCCATCTGGAATGAAAAGAAAGTGTAAGCTGATTCTGCCTTTCTTCATATTTATCTTAAGGAAGATTGTGGTAAAAAAAAAGTGTAATCATGAGAAAAGAGATTAAAGAAGCAAGGAAGACAAAAAGCCTTACCCCAAGCACACATTTACATCTTTCCTATACACAAGCTATTTAAATGAGATAATTCTTTCTGTTTTTCTTCAAGGAATGCTGTAAAGGTTCATGGATTGTGAATGACCCATCTTTCTCTTGTTTTTCTTCTCACGTTTCTTCCATTTCATCATGACCACCTGGGCTTTTTGAAGCACCTTTCTGCCATTCTTAAATGCTTCAAAACAAGGGTTTATTTGAATAGTTTCTATTTTTCTCCTGGTCTTTTTTGCCTTTTGCCAGATGTCTGTCAATTTCTTGCTCCTAGGAGGTGAGCAAGGTCACCTGGCATTATTTTATTGCTAATGTATATATCTGTCCTGAGTCCCTGCAAATAAGGGAATAAATATGGGTTTCAAGAAAGGACTAGGACATGGTAGAACATTTTATCCTTTCTAATATTGTTTGGGTTTGGGTTTTTGGTTGTTTTTTTTTTTTTTTTTCTTTTTAGTTTTAGAAGTTTATTAGCTATAGCCATGGTTCTCAAACTGTAGCTTAGGAAAAAATGGTTGAAAACATTCATCTTAGCAGTTTCTTCACTTTATTTTCAAAGTGCTTTGAACAGGAGGGAAATGGTTTGGGCATTGTTTTTTTGTAGCTGTATTTTGCTAAAATTCACCTAAAACCTGCTCAAGTGGATTTGACTGCTCACGTTCTTATTGTAAATAATTTCTAAACTGAATGATAAAAAATACCTGTAGGGTAAAATACATTTTACTAGGATTTTTTATTTTAAAATGATTAATTTGATGATGTTTCTGTAAGAAGTTTCTAGTGTGTCTTCCATGGAAAAGAACAGATTTCTGTCTCAGATTATTGCCTCTGAAGCCTGTGAAATTAATACTTCTCTAAAATCAGTATGTTGCAATTTATGTATAGGGAACATCTCTCTGAGCCTTTCTCTGGATTAAAAGGCACAGAACTAAGATTTATATGAGAATTGTAACCTTAATATATATGCTTGATTTTTCTTACATTTTGCTTTTCTTCATGCAGTGCAAATCAGATGCAAATGGGGAACTATTAGGAATAAATGATCAAGATGATAGAATGCAATTTGACTTGTTTCCTTAACAGCCATGAACAGCCCCTAGAGATTGGACTGGGGGATGTAATTTATACAAGCAAGACCAGTCCTGAATTTTCTGTACTTTTGCTTGGGAAAGACCTTCTTATGTTCTTTGCAACAGATGTATGCTTTATTAATTTACTTTTTAACTCTGATGAAAGTGTATGGGGGAAGAAGAAGGGGAAAGTAAAGGAGCACAGACTAGGAGGAAGATTCAGTCCATTTGTTTCAGGGTCTACAATTTGGTCTCTTGATGGAGGGCAGATGCTGTCAGATTAGAGGCCACTGTCACCCCATTTGGGTTGCAAAGAGGGGTGGATGTAAAGTCTAATAATGATCTAAGGAGGACAGATGTAGCATTAGCTTCTGGTCCAAGCAGCCACTGTATTAATTTTCAAGTGAGCAGCAGCAGCAGCAGATGGTGAGATGAGGCAAGGATGCAAATGCTTGCCATGGATAGGTTTTATCTTTGTGCAGCGGCTGTGGCGGGTGCTGGGCCACCCCAGCTGGTCAGTCCCAGCCTTGGGAGGGATCCTCCCAGGGCTCAGCTGCCAGACACGGGCCTGACACCGGTTGTTTGTGCTATGATGCAATGGGATAACTTTTATAGAGAGTCAGCATATTTTTGGTAATAACCGAGACCAACAGATGCATCGGTCTGTGGTTTCCCTGTTAGGTTATGAGTCTGGAAAACAAAGCACATAAACTCAGGAAAATGTGCAAACTTGCTATAAACTCTAATAGTTTTGGTTTTTTCTCTTGAGGGAGGGTTCTGGGTTTTTGCCTTGGAGATCTCAGTGGCAGGACATTTGGCAGTGCATCTTCTTTGTTACTCAGGAATACGGGAAAAACTGGGGAACACCTTTTGGCAAATGTGGTTAAACAAACCATCCAGGATCTCATCCAGACAAACGAGGCTTTGGATTGATGGCACACCCAACCCTTGGTGAAGCACATGTTGATCAGGGCATTCCCCTAGCTGTGACAGAATTTTGGTGAGGACAAATGGACATGCAGTGAACCTCTTAGTCATAAACCATGGCTTCCCTGCCCAAGTGATAGTGCTGAAGTGTGCTCAGAGGTAATTTGTGCTTGCTGTGTAGTTTGAATACAAGGTTTTGTTCTGAACCCAGTGGTCCATTTTTACCTTTATGGTATCCATCAGCTGACACAAGTGGGCAGTCATGGAGAGAATATGCTGAGGATGTAGGTAAAGTGTTTTTCTCTCCTGTGGCCTGATATGAAGTTTTTAGATGCTGGAACAATGAGGAGCTGGTGTTGCTTGTGCTGTTTGGTCCCATGGCAGCACGTTTTACAAACAATAAATGATCTCCTTGACCAGAATAAATGCAGCCAGACTTAGAGCGAGTGAGATCTGCTGGTAATGGTAACATTTTGGACATAAGTTCTCAGAGCTTAGAAATATTCTTGGAATATGGAATAATAATTTTATTTTTTGTAAATACCTCCTCTCTGTTGGGAAGGGCCAGGTGTGAGGGGGAGGATGGAGCTGGCACAGCTGGTCAGCAGTGCCCATGCTGGTGCCAGGGTATGTTCTGGCAGCTGCTCCGGTCTCCCATCCTCAGAGCTGCATTCTCCCACTGCTGGCAGGAGGAACAGACGTCTGTTTGTCTGCTTTGCTCCTTTTGCATAGGAATGAAGTTAATGCCTTTTAGATGTTAATAACTAAAACACATTTTTTTTCCTCTCTCTGAACTCATCCTGCTGCTTTAGTTAGTGAAACTGATCAGAAGGATTGGGAGTTTTTTTTTACCATGGGAAAAAGCTTTCAGGGTCTGACCCAAAGGTAGAAAAAAAAACCAGCTGCATGACAAGACATGGTGCAATTGCTGCTCAAGGGGGAATGTGAGGATTATTGCTGAAGGGAATGCTGAAAGAAAGAGGGATTTCATGGGAGTGGGGGAGGCTGCTTGGCAGGGAAAGGGGAGGCTGTTCCAAACATATGGGGCAGCATGACCAGATGTAAAAGAACTAGATAATGTCCAGAAAACGATGCAAGCCATGGAGGTAAATTTTCCCTGGAATCTTATAGGTAAGTCTGACTAGCACAGTCTGTATTCCAAAGAGGTGCGAGGCTGACTGGATAGAGGGGTAAAGGTGGCTGGAGCAGCCTGAGAGAAAGGTGTTGACAGCAGTTTATTACTGTTTCTTAAACATATGTTTTCTGGGTTTATGATAAATTCAGAGAACAGCCATAATTAAAATGAAATCTCTGTAAAATACAAGTATTTGCTTCATGTCCAAGGCTGCAGTGAATTAGTTGGGCTTTGGTGAAACTGCGCAAAGGACGCCAGATAAAGACCCAAAGTTTTGAATAAGGGTTGTTCGGGGTTTTTTTCCCTTTTTCTTCTTTTTTTAACTTTTCTTTTTTTGTTGTGAAGAGAAACATTTATTTATTTATTTATTTGTCTTCTGAATTTGTCTTATTTTCTGGCTGATCAATACTGCAGATGAAAATCACCATCTGTCAATACTATGGATATTGAAAATAATTCAGCTTTCCAGTTAGTGTATTTGAAATGGTGCGTTGGTGACATGGTGACAGCTGACATCTCTGGGGTCTAAATCCAGTCATGAAAATTGTGCCAGAGTGTTTGTGCTCCTCTCTTCAGCGTGCTCAGTTCCAAGTCCCATCACAGTAGTATTGCCCATGTCCTGACAGGACAATCAGCCTCTCATGGGTACTGCTGCCATTATTTAAAACTCTCACCGGCACTTCCAGCATTCCATGTCAGAATATTTAAATGATTAAGCTTCTGTGTATTTTTAAAGGTGGGCAAATGAGATTTTGTGACAAAAGAGCATTTTGAGTTCCAGTACAGTCCATAGCTCAAGTGGCAAAGTGTCAGTTGACTTATTGGACCAACTATTATTAGTATATTCTTTAGTACCTCTTCTTTTCTAACAAATACATGAAAGTGCACTTGATTGAATTCTGATTCTCCTATTGTAAGAAAATATAACTTTGTTTCGTGACCTAGGTTTTCACAGTTTTCCGAAAGTGCTTTCTGACTTTATCATCTTTTAGAGAGACAGTGTAACCTTTCATCACTTATTAACAAATGGAGACAAAGAAGGCGCCTTTAAGGTGGCTGTGTGGAGCTCCATTAGCAGGTGTGGATCCCACTGGTGGCTGATCCCTTCCCTGTGGCCAGGGTGTTTGCTGTTGCCCTCCTTTGTAGCAGCCCCTGTCCATGCCCAGAGGCACCAGGACCAAATCCAGGCTTCCAGCACTCTCAGTGCTTGGCACGGGAGGGAACCTTGATCTGTCTTGTCTGGCATAGTGCAGAGGTGTGCTGAGTGAAGGAACTGGAAGGAATAATTTGCCTCAGGCTGGCTGAGCTCAATTTTTTTTTTTTTTTTTTTTTTTTTTTAGTTTATTTTTAATTTATTTTCAGAAACTATAAAATTAAAAGTTTATTTAATTTTCCTGTCTTCATAGTAATTGTGAGGGAGAACCAGAAGGAGGAAAAATCAGAGAGACCTTGAGGTATTTCAGAGAATTAACCTGAGGGGTAGAGGGAATTGAAATTCCCCATTTTAGAATTACAGCTTTCCTACTTCATCACAGCTAGCTGAAACCACTGTTGAAAGGCATGTATTGCTGTTTTCAACAGTGAATATATTTCTTGCCATATGATTCTATGGATCATGTGTGTCATCTATGCCAATAGACATCTATTAATAGAAATTTTCAAAAGCCTGACAAAAAAGCAGAACATGCTTCTCTCCTGGGGGAAAGCATCAGACAATAATCAATGTATAGCAGAAGTTACTCATTGCATAATGAGCCCAGCAGTGAGAACTGTCATATAAAAAAGTCTAGTAGGACAGAAAAAGAAGGGGTTCTTTTCCATCTTCACATACGAATGTGAGGACTTATGAATCTATTCTTATAAAATGCAATATTGTCTCATTTCTGGCTCTAATTTAGCTGCACACTGGAAGTTTGGAGCTCCAGATTCACAAAGTGAAAACTGTACTTCAGTTGTACTGCTCATATGGATGACATGATCAGACTACAGACTGGAACAATTTCTAAGTTTGCTCTTTGACATAGATAATAAAATCATATTGCTCAATACAAAAATACTAAATTATAATGTGCAGTTCCTACCATTGCCATATTTGTATTTCTGTGTCATTGTTTTGCTATTCTGTTCCTCCATGCCATTAACTTCCTTAATTTACTGTCTTGCATTTCTTCTGGACATGCAATTATTCATAACTTTGAAAGAAATTCTGCCCTAAAAAGGGACCTGTGTTCAGCTGAGGACCCGAGTGAAGAGCTCCCAAGGGGTGCTGTAGTGCTTGGCTCCGTATTTTCTGTCACAGGTCACTTGTGTCTGTGTGTCTCAGCCTTGCCTGAGCCCCATTTCCCCTGGGGTTTGGAGACAGGCGCAGACTTTCACCTTCTGCCGCAGATTTTCTGTCTTCATCATCGGGGGAACTGCTTTTATTTTGTGGAATCGGAGCCTGCTCATTAATTCTGTGGTGTCTGTTTATCTTTGGTGGTTTGGAGAGAAGGAGGAGGTGAGATAAGGCAGGAGCCAGCAGACAGGACCTGGAATGTCTTGTCCTGATGGGACAATGTCAGCTGGTACTTTCAGAGATGGTTAAATGCAAGAAATTTCAATTTCCTGCTGCAGAAGGGCAATGGGAATCCAAAAGGAAATCTCAGCCTGGGTACCCACAGAGAGCACAGAGGCAGGAGGGTGAGACTTTCTCAGCTTGCTGAGGGTGAAATTCATGTTCATGGGCTTTAAAAAGTATGTTACATTTATTTTGGGAACAAAACATCCCATATGGAAAACATACTTTTAGATAAAGTCTTGAACAACTTTCTAAAGTCCACTGCGAGTTTGTTTAGTTAGCTATCATCATTTTTTTTCTTTTTGGCTAGCGTAGTATGAGTTCCATGTAGATAATTGGTACTTAAATATAAATGCCTTTAACATTAATTATTTTTTCTTCTTTTTTTGGTTCTTCTTTTGTTATTTCTTTTTCCTCTTTATTTTTTCTCTCATTTTTTCATTTTTTCTTCTCTGTTTTTACTTTTTTTTTTTTCTTTGAGTCTGTGAACTTGCTTAAAAGCAGATGTTCCTCTCCAAAGTCTGTGGCATTGCTTAAACACTGGTCTGCACTTTAAAAAATAAATGCTTTCTGCATCTACGCTATGCTAATGGATTACACCCCAGCGTTGCTGTCACTCAGTGCATGGCAGTGGGATTTTTGGCATGGCTGTAGGATTCAGTGATGGAGCAGGATTTTTAGCTGCTTGTTTCATGTCCAAACATTCCTTAATGCCTTCCTGCCTCTTGTCTTATCACCCAGGTATTGTAACAGTAACATTTGGAGCTCTGATCTTGCAAAGGTTTTTTTGCTTTTTTGTAAAGCTGGTCTTGTAAAAGCCAATTCCTTGAGAAATGAAGCAGAGAGGAGAAAGAGGAATAAATGTGGGGTGTGGCTGAAGCAATCGCTTCACATTCATTGAGGCTGATCATAAATATGCATGAGACAGGAGGAGTTTTCAGTAGATGCATTTTGTCTCTCTTGCCCCAAGCTATCTGAAAAGAGCCAAATTTTAAACAAAATATGTTTTTTACCAGTTTTTAGAGAGGTGTAATTATTTTTTTGCTAAAGCACTCTAATGGAAATTCGTATATATGTTTTACTTGCTTCATACTAGTTCTTCATCTCTAGGTCTTCACTTGCTATTTAGGTTTCACCTATTTTAGGGTGAACTCTTTAATACCATGTATCCCCAAGCTGATCATCTGCCCTTTCTGCATATTTATCAGGTAGAATCCATGGCACTTTCACATTCTGGTTCTCAGGGCAGCAGAGAAGGATGAGTGCGACCAAGAGAAAACTCATCAAGTCTTGTCTTGTCACAGGGTGTTCCTCAAGCAGAAAGACTTTTCATTTCTTGGGGGAGGGGATTTCAATACAATTTTCAAATATGTCAACTAGTTTCTGGTAGCATATTGAAAAAATTAGAAACTTTTCCTGCAGCTAAATATGCTCTCACTGCTTGCTTTCAGATTTTGTGAGCTTCTGTGTGAAAATCTTCTCCTGGATAATGATAAAATAGTCATTAAAGGAGCTTTTTTATTAATTGCTGGATACAGGATATTTGTAACTGTGTTGTAGGATTGAGTGGAAGTGAATCAAAGTGATTTTGTATTGTTCTTCATAAAGATCTTTGTCTCCTTGTGGCTCTGCATTCATTGTAGTGTCCCTGATATTCATAACTTTATAAAAACCAGCATGGTTTCCTCAGCAGTAGGTTGCTATGACCTTTTTAATAAAATATTCAAATTACACCATCCAAAACTAAGGATAGTGACATTATTTCAAGAGAAATGGATATAAACATGAAGTTCACATTCTGCTTTTTGTTTTAAATGAGAACATATGTCTGGTTTCTACAGTGTTGCATGTGTACCCAAATACCATTGAGGTTTTTTTGAAAGATTGGGAGAGTCTATGTTTCAAGAAGCTTTTATATATGGGTTGAAAATTGGCCTCAATATTACCCCTTAATCCAATCAAATTTGTTTGGGGAAGTCAAGTGGGATCACCCCCTGTGAAACTGGGGCTCAAAATACTGACATAGATTTTTTGCTTTCCTGGAAGATGTAGTTCACATAAATACACATCTCTCCACAAACAGAGGGGTAGCAAGGTGAAAGTCTCTGGCCTGTATTTTATACAAGATCAGATTAGGTGATTTTTCATAGTGAGTTTCTGTTATAGCCTTCAACTTCTGAAAATGACAAACTAAAGAGAGAACAGTAAATGTAAGCACGGAAAAATTTGATTCAGCAGTGTTCAAGGAGCTGATCAATAGGATCTTCTGACAAATTGAATCTAAATTGCAATTCATATTTCTATGATAATTTGTATACTTACGTATTTTCATAAATGCAAGCATGGAAGTAAAGTTGCTCTGTGTGGGAGGTTTGTGCTGTATGGACAACACAATAATTAATAAACATACCTGTCCTCCTCCTCCTCCCTGCACTTGCATTTCTTTTTCTTTAAAAGTTCACTAATATATATTAGTCAACTGAAAAAAACCTTTCAGGTCATTTGTGCTATGGCAAGGTTAAGAAGTACTGTAATTGCTAGGACTGAGCAAAAACAATCTGACCATTTTTCTAATGAGCTCATTCTGGTTATTTCTTCTGGTTTCAGCAAACTTGAAATCATACATGTGATACAGAACCACCCCTACGATTTTTTTCTAATCAACTGGAAGTGAAAACTATATTCTTTTAAAAAATGGTTATAGGCTAGTACCCGTAAACATAGATTTGGAATAATTGCATCATCATGCATTTTTAGTCCCATTTGGTTTTAGTTCTGGTTTGGAACAAAATCTGCAGTGTGATGTAATTGCCTTTCTCTGATTATTTTTACCTTGGTGTATTCTGTTGCTGGCTTGTGTATATGGTTTTTATGTGCTGCCATTTGAAAAACTTTAAAATTCCTGAGAGCTGGTCTTGGAAACCCTTCTGGATTTATCATTGTTTTTTTATTTGTGCATGGCAATTACAGCGACCCATTAGGGGCCTATGACTCCTTTTGAGCATAGAATGGACTTCTCATCATTTAATATGGAATGTGATTTTGCTCCTCAGTCAAGCTAAAATCAGCTTACTGTTGTGATTGCTATCCCTGGGCTCCACCCTGCCTTTCACTACCTGCCACTTACCAGTAATTCCTTTGGAAATGAGAATACAGCCAAAACTGTCAAATAAATTGGCTCCTTTTTGAGAGCCTTCTTCTGATTATTATTCTTTCTTTGTGGTGATGTCAGATTTCCAAGGGTAATCTCTCACTGGAGGAGTATGTTTTTCTTTGGGACTTGCATCACCCGCTCCTTTTGAGTCTCCATTTAAGAAATGATTGCTTACAGAAAATATGTAGATTTTCTGTTATTCAGTTCCATTTTTTTTTTTTTTTGTTGTTGTTGTTGTGAGCACATCATCACATTTCTAGGAAGGAGAAAATAAGATTTTTTAATCCAGAAAATCGGCCAAAGATTGACAACAGGGAAAATTGTTTCTTCCCCTGAACATACAAGTTTATTTGTTGCCATCTTGGAAAAAAGAGTTTTCAATACTTTATTTCAATACACTCCATGGCAGTGTTTTTGCTCTTTCCTTAAGCAGCAAAAGTACTAACAGAGGAAAGTATGCTTTTGGGATAAGTGGAAAGAGTGTTTCTTGCTAGCTGGGAACACTGTTTCCCTTCTTTCCTTCTGGATGGTCAATATCAATGCGTATATGAAGAGAAATTCAGAACTTTTTTTCCTTCACACTTCACACTATTTATGATGCTATTAACTCCCACAAAAGAAAATACATCCTTAATTTAATCCTGGTAGAAACAATGTCTAAGTGTTGATGTCTAGCATTTTTTAACAGCTGCTAACAATTTCATTCAGTTGTCACACTAAAATAGTGAATTAGCATTTATGGCTTGAAATCAGTGTCATAGTCTTGCCATGCTGTGATTCCTTGGGGATGCACTGCTCGACCTGTGGGCTGCAGGGCTGGACACCAGGGCAGGGAACATGCAGTGCATGTGGACGTGTTGCTAAGGCTGTGTTTTGGCATGTTTTCAAGTATTGCCTCACCGGTATCAGGGTCATCTTCCCATCCTCTTACCCGTCCTAACCAAAGCTTTGGTTCTTAAATCCTCGCTGGGGCAATTAAATTGCTTCCAGTACCTTTGGTGGGCTGGTCATTAGGTCAATGGGAAGGGGTCTCCAGGGACTGCAATGCAGATTTCCTCCTAAGACACAGAGAAAAGCCACACATTTATGGTACAATCAGGAGAGATTTGGGCTGGTGCCGGCTCCCACAAATCTCTCCAGTAGAGGTTTCCTATCTCTTGTCCTCTTGCTTCCCTGTCTCCTTCTCTGGCCACTCCCTCTTGCCCTGTTTTCATTTCTCATTGTGCAATCCATCTGTTTATATTAGAATATAAGATCCTGAGAACAAGGATCTGATAATTTCTGAGAACTTGACACAGTTGTGTACACTTTGCATATCAAAGGTGTCTGATGCTTTCATCTTTTTTTCCCTTACTAGAAGTGAAGGTTCTCAGCAAAAAATGAGGTGACTGTGGCATATGGTATTCTTTGGTGAAGAGGTGAAGGGAGAGCTCCCTTTCAGCCTATTTAGAGTCCCTCGCCTTAAAGAAATCAGGAAACATGGCATTGCAAAGAAATATTAGTGCAGTAATATATGCAATTACTAACAGTAATTGTAATTACTAACAATAAATATAGCTGTAGAACTGCATGAAAAATATATATTTCTGGTACTGCATACTGATTAGGTTTCACAATGATTGCCTAGATTGTATGGTAATGATAGCTTTTGAAAGCATATATCATACCAAGTAACTATTAAAATATTCATATATTCTGTAACTAAAATGAACAATATTAATGCATTTTATATTCAAAGCATACTTTAAAGTTGGAGACCACTATACACAGAATGGAATATATATCTTATCTCTAAACTGTATAATTTGAGAAAAAATTAAGAGCTAATTTTTTGGTTGTTTTTTTTTTTTTTTCTCTTAAGGTCTTTTTATTTCTCCTAGAGTCTCATGATCACTTACCACTTTGCAAATCTGAACCCATGCCTTTGTGCTTCAGAAAGCTGTATGCTGTATATATGTTGCTGTTTCATAATTTGAACAGCTCTGGAAGTAGTAGGGTTATTGTGAAATACTTTGGATTTCTGACAGACTTCTAGGGAGCTTAGACAGTTATAAATGTGATGGCAAAAAAATTATCATTGTAGTCATGGAATGTTTTTAATGAGCTACATTATGAAGTGGCACAGACAGTCTTCCTGTTGTCTTAAATACCTTCTTTCTGCCAATATCTTGTCAAAACCTTTGGGAAATATAGTTTCTGAAAATGTGGACAGTTTATGTAACAGCATTGCTACTGCTCAGTTGAATAAAAGAATATCATCACCAAGAAAAACTTGGGCAGGATGGATTTGTATGTACAAATGAATAGTGTCTTTGAGAAAATTAAGGGTTAAGGTTCTGGAGCACAAGTCTTAAGGAGCAGTATCTAAGGGAGCTGAGATTGTTTATAGACTGGAGAAAATGGGATTCAGGGTGGACATTGCCTACAAGTACCTGAAAGAAGGTTGTAGGCAGGTGAGTGTTGGTGTTTTCTCCCAAGCAGCAAGCGACAGGATGAGAGGAAATGCCCTCAGTTTGCACCAGGGGATGTTTAGATTGGATAATATAAAAAATTCCTTCCATGAAACAATGGTCAAACATTGGAACAGTTGCCCAGGAAAGTGGTACACTTGTCAATGATAAGCACATCGATGTAGTGCTTCGGGACATGGTTTAGTGGTTGGACTT
Source organism: Poecile atricapillus (assembly GCF_030490865.1). NCBI lineage: Eukaryota > Metazoa > Chordata > Aves > Passeriformes > Paridae > Poecile > Poecile atricapillus. The sequence continues at coordinate 65,642,442 of NC_081252.1, read as the reverse complement.
AATGATCTTAAAAATCGTTTACAGCCTAAATGATTCTATGAAAATACTTGCCCAAGCGTACTTCTTCAGGGATTTCTCTGTTAAGATGTTTTCATGCCCTGGTATTACTGACTGGCACATCTTCTGTTCTTGCTAGCAGTTTGTTGTCTTTGCCAAAGCAGTCAGAGTGTAGGTACAGTCTCCAAATGCAAGTGAAAATCTGCGTTTTTTGGAGACAAGAATAGGCCAAGAGTCTCTTGCTGGAGTGTAGCTGACATCTGCAGGCTTCCCTGCACTGAGCTGTTCTCAAATGCAGGGTAAAGCAAATGCATCTCAAGCAAAGGCTGTTTAAACATCCAGGCACATTCTCAGAAATGGAAGAAAGGATTCCAGGTTCACTTGGGTAAACAATTGTATCAGAAAGGTTGTAGGTGTAGGGAAGAGCTGGTAAGGGAGTAAGCAGCAAAGAATGTACCTTTTAGAGGTCTGAAGGGGCTTAGCAGCAGTTTCCCAGTCAGACCTTGAAAAGGCTATAAAAACAAATGTGATTAAGTAGAGAAAAATTTAAGTGGAGGCATTTCGGAATGATGTCACAAAACTATAAGTAGTACATCCCCTTAAGTGAAGGGATCAGAGAATCTTGGAATTATGAGAGAACTGAAGCATGAAAATGTGGTTCAATACCCTGGGTTTCTTCATAAACCTGATGAAGAGGTATCATAGTTTATATGTATGGCCTGAGCTACTGCAGTTCTTAGGAAGATGCAAGACTTAAGGGATAGCTTGAAAGGCAAAAAGTAGAACTGTGCTTATGAAGTTCATTGATTAAAAAATTGACAAGCACTGGGAAAGAGAGAAGGAATGTAATTTTTTTCTAGAGTGAGTTGGAAAGCTTTGAGATCTGGAATAATAGAATAAGATAAAATGTGAAATGCATCAAGTGGAATCTGGGGAGTAATAAAAAAATGTGTGGCATATTGGGAGCTTGTCTCTGGAGAACATAAAAAGGAAAAATCTCTGCAAAAAAAAAAAAAAAAAAGAATACTTCTTCTTTCTTCCCACAGCAAACAGAAGAAAAAAGATGAAGGAAAGATTCATTAAAATGCCAATGAATACCAGATATAAATAAATTCTAGAAGCTTTACCAAGCCCTAAATTTATTTTGCAGTTTGTTAATGGGTGGGGGAAAGCTGAGTGGCAGAGAAAAGCCAGGAGCCACCATTCCTTGTGGAACTAGGAATAGTTCTACTGTTGTCTAACTTGTCTGGTGCTGGCTTCATCATGTGTCATGTGAAAAGATGTGTCTTTCAGTTTGGAAACAAATGTTATAAATGCCAGCAGTGCTCACTAATGGATTATTCTGTTGATTCTATTAATGTTTAATAATGTCAAAGTCTCTTTTCATTAGGGAGGACTATACATTTTAAAGAAATGCTAGAAAATAACTATGAATGTAGAGAAATGAGAATTAACTCTTATCCTTTTCTTCCAGTGGAACTTTTCAGAAAAAATATTTTCAGAAAAAAAATTTTTTTGTCTTTCAGCCATGGAAGAGTTAATAGTTGAGCTGCGCCTGTTTCTTGAACTTCTGGACCATGAATATCTAACTTCCACTGTCAGGGAGAAGAAGGCAGTAATAACTAACATTCTCCTGAGGATACAGTCATCAAAAGGTCAGTGCCGGGGTGTGTTTTCTCACTTGCAGAATGCACAGAATAGGTCTGTGCTCAGTGAAATAACTTTAAGAGCTGAAGACAAGCCCTAAATTGAAGCAAGACAGAAAGACTAGGTGAAGCCAAAGTGTAACTTTCCTGAATGCTTTCCTTTGTGTCCCACAGTAAAATACAGTAAAAGGCACACTGAGAAGTACGTTGGGTGCACATGGGTGAACCCAGCCACAGAATTATTTCCTAGGTAGAATGTTTTCACTTCTGCTAGTAGAGTGGCTACTTCATGTAATTTGTGCCAGTAATGCTGTTTGTGAGGTTTGATGTCAGGGAGTGCTGCCCACAGCACTGTTTCATCTGTGTCAAATGACCCAAATCCATCAAAAAGCTTGATACTGAGGTGGAGTCTGGTGCATAATTGATACAGGAGTGCCAAGCCAGGGATAGGAAATGGTTGTCAGAATGTTTGGATTGCATTTTGCAATTAGACTCACTTTCTTGTTTTCTTCCTATCTAAAACCATTTCTGTTGCACAATTCCTTGTCTCCATCAAGATTATGGAACTGAGTGCAACATAAGTGATTCACTGTGTACAGGAACCTTCCACAGAACTTTAGTGAAGAACATTCCTCATGATTTTTTCTGTTTTTCCCCTTGTATGTTTGACCACACTTTGCTGTGTGCAGTGACATCTGGGCTCTTAGACCTCTGTCTCCACTACATTTGACAGTACTGCCAGTGTAAGCCCCCAGTTTAGTTTTGAAAAATACCAGACTTTGTTGAAGAAAAATGTCACATTGTGAGCAGCTGTATTTCTCATGATTTGTTTCTTCTCTGTTGCTAAAAAAATATGGTCTTGTTTGATGCAGTTTTTCCCCCATTTATCAAAGAAATAGTTTTTGCCATGGGATTCAAGTCTAAGGAGATCTTTGAAGTAATGATTGTCCTCTTTTCCATTCTGATATTTCTTAAAGACCCACCACTATTTCTACTTCATATGGAGAGAACAAGGCAGATACCAGTTTCTCATATTGTTGAAGGAGTCTTTATGCTCCAAAAGCTCATCAAAATACACTAAACTCTGCAAAAATCTGTAGGTGTGGACCTGCAGTTATATGTGTTTAGAAACAGCTGTATTTTACTGGGGTTCAGAAGAACCTCAGCAGTGCTGAGCTGACCCTGCATGTTGATCTTGCAATCTTTGTAACTAGATTTATTAAGAAAAACATTTGACTTTTTCTAGAAGTCAGCTGTCACTCTGTTGCCAACTTTGAAAACATGGGGAAAGGTTGTCAGATTCTTTCTTTTGGGATTGTGGATGGTGTTCCAGGGCAAAAAGCACTTCATTTCACAATGCTGAGTATGTTTCTGGATTCTAGAGCTCAATTATTTATGCTATTAAATTGTGGAGTGATCCTTGCATTGGTTTTGCTGGTTGAGCTGACTTGTCACCTCCATCAGTTCCTAGGCATGATGTGGGAGTTAGCTTGGGCAAAGAGCTGCTCCTTATAGACAGTTCAAAATCACTTTGAGGGTGAGTGGTCTTAACTGTGTGAATATCAATTTCTGTGTGCCAGGGCACCGTCCTAGGTGTGTTCAGTCTATGTCTCTACACGTGGTGACAGATAAGAGGACCCCAGAACCATAGCTTTCCCCTATCCAGCACCTACCATTTAGGTTTTAAAGCCTATTGCAGACTCTGTAAACAAGATCCATTTCATCCAATTACAGGATCCATCCTTCACCAAGATCCCTGTGATATCCATATGTTAAGTGGTAGGGCTTGGCTCAGTGCAGTTGTTACTGGAACGTTTTACTCACCTCTGATGCCTTCATTCAGGGAGATCAAATGTAGACATTTCAAAGAAAAGTTGTAAAAGTGATTAAAGGATCCAGAAATATGCCTTCAAATTATCCAAAATGAGGTGTCATAATTAATGTAGAAAAGGAATGACTGAGAACAAGCTCCTAGACTTACACAACAGTAAGTGCAATGGTTAAATGTTTGTTTCAAAATGGAAATAAAGCACATGTTTTGAGCATTGAAGCTATGAACTAATGGAAGAACTTAGCAAGTTCTGCATACCATTGCTGGCATCTTATCAAGATGGAATATTTTGCTAAAAGATATGCTCTAGTTCAAACTTGAATTAAGGAAACCCCAGAGTTCAGTTAAATAAGAGATCATAGGACTATGATTTATATGTCTATAAACTCTAGTTTATGTAATTGAATAGAATTAAAGCCAGCATGGCCTCTAAAAAAGCATCCAGTTTCTCTCCCCAGGCTACTCATGTATTGCCTCTTCCTTTCTGCTAGCACAAACAATTACTGGCTTTTTTGCTGGTTTAGTCCTAACCAGTGTCGCTTCCCTGGTCTGGTTCAACCTAAGGGCACACACATGCTTTTGCTGGCTCAAAGGAGAGGTTGGTGCAGGGACAGGAACAAGGCAGGGAAGGAGAGGAACTGCCTCCTTGGGAGCTCTGCCATCAGCCTGGCCTTGAGCGTGTTGAAACTACCCAGGGAGTCATGTACTTTACTGGAGCCGACCCTGCTGCTTTTTTTATCAGTTGTAACATTCAGTACTCCCTCCCATCCCTTTGAAACTATTCATCTCTTCATTAAAATTAAAAGCAATAAAAGATGCATAAACCCACAGTACTCTAACTAAGATGAACTATCATTTGGAGTCTGTTTTTTGAATTGTTGTTTTACTCCACCCACACAGCTCCACGAGAGCTCTTGGGTTGCTGGCACAGTTTAAGAGGCTTGAGGACTATGCTGAGTTCAAGCTCTTGAGCTGTATTTGCAAAAATCAACAGGGTGAATCCAACGGGATTTTTTGATTACAGGAGAAAGCCATGTAAGATCAATGGGAAATGGTAATGATGGATCTGGGGAACTGGCTTTGTTAGAATGTCTGGAAATGAAAAATTATGTTTTCTTTGTTAAGGTGTAGAAATTATGGTAGTGGGCTGGTTGGGTTTCAATAAAACACTTCAAACTGAGTGAGCTCTTACTTGGGGAATTCTTTAGAAATCTTTTTGCCTTGTTTTGTTCCATCTCCCCCAAATGCCCACTGTTTTCTCCATCTAATGTCTATCAAGCAGAGAGAACTGGGCTGGGCAGATGTGTTCTTCAGGTCGTAGCTGCTTGGCCTCAACCTGCCCTGCATCCAAACCAGTGGTTACTCGGAATAGCTGGCAGAACTATCAACCTTATTTTTCTTCCTGAGCCTTGGCATGCTCAGTGTATTGTAGGTCTGAAGAAAACACTTGGCATTTCATTCTAAAACTCAGACTTTCTTCTAAAAAACAAAGACACAAAGAGTTTATTTTGGAGTAAGGAATGTTGCTGGATTTAGTAGTTTCATATGACTGTCAACATTGCCTGTTTTCCTAAACGGGACCTGATGCCCATAACCTGTAGTACTCCTTTTGCAGTGTAAATTGGTAGAAGAAATTAAATGTTAAAGAAGGTTCTTGTTTAAACACACATAGACAAAAACTGGGGAAAAACAGTTTTACAGAGTAAATAATATTCACTTGGAATAGTTTGGATTTTTTTCAGTAAAAATCCCTTCATATTTGACTTCTGGATGTTACGGAAAGCACGGGAGACTTGGATATGGGTGGCACTCATAATATGAACTCATCACTCATCCTGCATAAAGAACAACAAGTGAAAGTTATACTGGAAAAAAAAGAATAAGGAAGTGTTTCCCAAGACTAATTACTCTCTTGATTTGTAGGAAGAAAGAAGAATCTGTAGTCTTTAGAGACAGTTTAATATATCAGTGTTGTTTTTCAACCCGTGACTTCACAGCCAGTGGGACTGGGATATTATGACAAGAAATGTTTCATCATTGATTACATTTTTGAGAATTACATGATCTTGACCAAAAGGCATCCATTTGACTGTGTAAATACATATTTTAAAAACACAACTAAACACTAGGAACTTAATTTAGTCTAGGGTTAAACAGGGTACAATCCATGGACTGAATTTTTGCCAGAACGTTGAGGAGATGCACCCTAATTTTCTTTTGATATTTAGAAGAATAAACAATATCATGTTTCTATGAAGGGAGTTCAACTGTGATTTAAATTATTGTGCCAAAAACACAGAGTGAGTTGGTCATTCCTCTTGTCCCTGTGAGGGAGATGAAACAATGATGCAAAGGACCCTCAAAGCAGCTTTTACATTAATTCTTTTCCCTTTTCAAATTCACCTGGAAAACGACAATGTTATTAAAATAAAATATTAGTAAGAAGGAAATGGTGGGAAAATATGCTCAGTGTGCATTTCTGTTGATGGTGAATTGGTCAGGGCAGTGTCCCTCAGCAGTGTTCCAGGCTGGGGTGTCACAGCATCCTGCATGCCCTGGGACTTGGACTCACACCTTAGCTCCACCATCAGAGGTGCTGGTGGTGGCAGGGAGCCCAGGGAACATGGGCACTGGGGACTTGGCCAAAGAGCTGTCACCATCACTTCCAGGAAAAGCAGGCAGGCAGGGGCTCTTCTTCTACCCTCTTCTCCATTCTTGTGGCATGAAAGATGTTTTGGGGCTCTTTCTGCATGATGGCTTTTCCCATCCAAAATGTGCCATTGGAACAACTGTTGTTCCTCTCCACTGAAAAAAGGCAGCCAGTCACATACTGCCCTGTTGTATTCACTGTATGGTGCCACTGGGATGTTTTCAAATGTGGTGTGTTCCCCCAATAAGTGTTTTTATCTGGCAGGCACCTGGCAGCATGTTTGAATGTTAAGTCTTTGAGTTTGAGATGGATGGGCAGTTCAGAATGATTTCCTGTAATTTTTTTCGATGTCTGGTATTTGTTGATCCAAACAGCATATATGTCATTATCATATAGCCCAAGTATGTGTTTGTTCTGCTTGATTAAATTCCTGAATTCCCAGCATTCTTCCAGTCCTGCCTCGGTAACTGCACTTGGGAGGTGGGCTGTGATCAGAACTGCATGCCAGATTTCAGTGTGTGACAGGCAGACATACAATCCACATGTGGAGAAAACATCCCATTTGCATCCACCAAGGTATTAAGTGATTTTTGTTGCCCTTCCACAGGTTTAGAAATAAAAGAACATGTCCAGAAGCAAGAAGTCGCCAACAGTTTGCCGGCACCTCCTCAAATGCCTCTGCCAGAAATACCTCAGCAGTGGCTGGTGAGTGTTATATTTAATTTTATAAATATATACGAGAGAGAGTGTGTTTATGGTAAATCCTAACAGGAATGGTTACAAGGGAAAAGAGCCTGCAAGTCCAAAGAAATAATTATTCTTCTCATCTCTGCTTTGGTTGAGGGAATTCGGTTCAGCCTGCAGAAGAGATGTCGAAAAATTCCCTGTGGTGAAGTAAACCTGGGGATAGGTCACTTGCAAAGGCTCTGGAATGGGAATCCTTGTAGATTTTCAAAATTCAGACAAAAGTCTGAGCAACATAGCCTTAATTTGAAAGGTTGACCTGTCCTATGTTGCAGGTTGGCCTGGCCAAGCCCCCTGGTCCCAGACAGTTTCTTGCCCTTTTATTGGTAACATTTCCTGGAGCAAGCCTCAGGAGATAACTCTTTTAAGTAGCTGAAAAATTAAGGTACAATGTTTTAAAATGAAGGAAGAGTACTTCCTTATTTTGGAATAAAGTCTTTAGTGCCTTTCCTGCCTGGTCTCTGGGTAGGAAATTCCCTTCAGATCAAGCAGATGCACTTATTCTTAGAGCTGTTTATAGCAAAGATACTGAGTGAGATCTGTAATTCAATCCTCCAGTTGGGTGCAGCTGTCTTGTCATAGAAGAAAAACTGTAAACAAGTTTCAATGCTTCCCTCAAACTGACTTTAGTAGATATGATGAAGAAAGAAACATTTTCAACATTTTTTTAGAGAAGCGTAAGCATATTGTGGTTTAGCCTGTTGAAGGTTGAACTGATACTGATGAAGTATTCATCTCTTTACTCTTGTGTGGAAAATGTTGTGCAAAAGGATAAGGACGATCCGTGGAGACCCACATGCATTGAATCAGGAAGCACAGATGCAGCTTACAGGGCCAGAGTAACTGGATGGCTGATGTTCTGCCTCATTTTAGTGTGTTATTTTGTTATCACATTTATCCCTGGTCCTGAGGGATCTATAAGCCAGTAGCATCTCATGAACATAAGAACTAATTTATCAAACTGAACTCCTGACCAGCCTTTTGTAAAATGCTATAGACTGCAGAAAAAAGTAGAAAACAACAAACATGTCTTGTATGGAATACCTTAATCTTACTTTCTCTCTAAGCAATGCCAGCTTTAGGTTTGTGACTGTAAATTAATTATGCATATATTTAATGGATGCAAAAGAAGTCTTATTGATATGCAGCGAAACTTAGAGAATCCATTTCACGGTTAACAGTGCCAGAAACTGATTATTTTTATTAATACACACAGCATGAATTACAAAGGAAAGGGTTCAGAAGAGGCAGTAAAATTATGCAAAATGCACATGCCTTTGAAATGTAGACTTCAGGTACCACCTTCATAAACTGAAACCATCTGAGATCCTCATTACTTTACATTTGTGTGGGTTCAGTTTGGCTCTGAAGATTTAAGCTGTTTTTCTTAAGACAATCCATCTCCTTTTCCTTTCTCATACACTAAAGTGTAAATTCCCCTAAAGTTGGTACAGCTACAGCAAGTGAAACAGTGTTAAGTATGAATTAGGTCCAGGAGGTCAGCACTGGCTTTTGCAGTAGTTCATTCTGGATTTTTTCATAATGAAAATATTCCTCTGAGATACTGTCTGAGATATTGGCAATCACCTTGGAAGCTGACAGAGTTGGAGCTGGCTGGTCTGCAGTGTGGTCTTCCCATGTTGAGCCTGGCAAAGTGGAGTTTGAGCATTGCTCAAGCTTGTGGCCCCTCCCTTGTGCCCTGCCTGTAGCACTGTGGATGTTTGCACCTCAGTGAATTCATCAAGTTTTTCCATGGTGTTAGAAGCCAGGGTTTCTGCAATTCTGCTGCTGGTCAGGCAATGGTGGATTTCACGTCCCTTTCTGGTGTCAGTGTCATTATGAGACGAGCCAGGAGATGTCCCAAGCCTCTCATTGACTTGCAGTATCCAAATACAGGTTACAAGTGGTGCTATTTTAATATGGTAGCACATTGTAATTTGTGAAAAAGATGACAGACTGCTGCTAACCTGCTAAAGACCAGAGGAATCAGAAGGGAAAGACAGAACCATCAGCTTTTTATTCTTCTAACAGAAGTCAGACCCCAGTCTGACTTTGAATTCTTTTCCTGAAGTCACATTGGTATAATGAAATTGATCATTAGCTGTTTCCTGGAAACCTTTCACTGTTAGATGTCTCTCTGTTAAATCCTTATTTTTATTGATACATTCAGAGATCATCATACTATCTTTCTCTTCAAACACAGGACATTAGTGACAGTGGCCAAGATCTAATACTCCCATACTGCTCTTGTATGGTGATTTTCCATCCACCCTGAATCAGTGGAGTCCTAAAAATTTGTAGCTGATGCCAGTCTCTTAATTATACATGATTGTAGTGATAAAAATACTGAGCTACCTTTCCTAGCCATTTTCATAGACCATGTTTTCAAAGCTGAGTGGAAAAAAATCCCTGGGCCCACCAGAGGCTGGAATATCCTGCTGTTGGTTGCCCTTCTTCACATGGCAATTCAGAAGTCATTCTGTATGGCACCTCTTTCTGACAGCTATTCAGGACAGAAAGTTTTTTTCCACTTGCTAAGTAATATCTAGTGATGGTCTCAGCCTCCAATGAAAACACATTGTGCTGATGAAGCAGGAATTTGCTGGAAGTGGGAATCAATAACTTCAAATAAACTATACACTGTTTTAAAATCTCTGGTTTAGCCCATCAGTTATTGGATGTGATGAAAATGAAAGGTTCATTTACACCACTTTATTTCACTCAAGGATTTCTGCATTCAAAAATGTTTAGTCTGAATTGGTGTTTAAGTTTCTACTTGTGTAAAGATGTGTGGGTGGGAAGGAATTCAATACTCCTTAAAGTAGTGCCAGGAGCCAGAATTATGTGTGGGCAGGTGCTGTGCAAGGTTTCCTTTGTAAATCTGTAAATAGACCTGCATATTTACTCAGGCCAAATCTTCTATCAGTTTTATTATTCATCAGCCCATGAACAAAGAGGATAAAATTCATTTTATGAAGAGACATACTGTTAACAGTTTAAACAAAGTCTCCAGTTATTAAAACACATTAGAGCCTGGAGAGTTTTCCTGGACTCAGTGGGCTTTGAAGGGCCAAAGTTGAGGGACAAAGTTGGGCCTTAGGTACACTTGAATTAAGTAAATCACTGAGCACACAGTCTCTTAGTAATTCTCTTTTGTATACATTTCCTTGGCTACATTTGGTCTAGCAGACTTTCTGTCAGGCGCAGAAAGCCCAAACCCCCTCTTGCTTCAGTCTGTGTGTGCAGCTCTTTTAGGTGGCTGGCAAAGTAAAGTGCAGATAAAGGATGTGAAGCTCAAGGGCAGGGCTGAGAGCCCAGGTGTCTGGGTGCATGACTCTGCTTGCCAGCAGGGATGTGGTGCTCTGAAGCTTTGTGTGGGTCAGCTGCAGAGCAGGAGGTCACTGTGTTTGAGATGGGTCTGTTCTCCTTTCCTGAACCTGCTCACTGCCAGGGCTTGTCTTCAGCCTCCCCATCCACCTCTACATCAGCAGCTGCCTTTAGGGCTTTCCCCTGCTCCGGACAGGCATGAAGCAGCGCTCGAAGATGGCTTTGGGGGAATAACACAGCCAAGGCTCTGTGCATGCTTCAGAGTGCTGCTGGTGGTTTAACACCTGGGATCCCACCATTGCACTAGCACTAAGCTGCTTGAAGTACATTTTCCACTCAGGGAGTAGGATAATATCTGGTGTGTCCTGCTGCTCAGATGTGCCTGAGGATTACTGGCATAAATGATGCACAGCATGACAGTGACAGAATACTTCCAGCCTCCAAGCATTTGGTTGTCATTTTACATCTGACAGTTGGTGATTTCATTGCACTGTGCTGTCCAACAAAATCAAACACAAACAGCACACTTAGCTATTTTGCCTGATTTTCACGGTGAAATCAAATGTATGTTTTGTTTAACTTGGAATATTGACAATTTAATAATTATTTAACTGCAACAAATGTTTAGCAAAATTCCAGAACCCTGCAGATATGAATCAAAAGAATGGGTCATCTTCCTCCAACCCATTCCTGCACAATGCACAGTCACTCTGTAGGAGTGCTTCATATAAATGGGTTTTCTATTGTGGAGAAATGATTTGACAGCCTCCCTTTATCTGGCTGCCTGTCAGGTAAACTCTTAGATATTTATTAGAAAATGCTGAAAGGAGGCAGTGTCCTTGGAGAAGAAGAAAAATCACCTGGAAATTTAAAGGATTATTGAGGTGATATATTACCAATTATATTAATCATTCTTTGCACAGAAACCAAAAAAGTGCCAGTTTTTGAGCTTTTTCTAAAGTGTGCCGTGAGAAAAGTGCCATGACAGAAGCAAGGGGTCCGTGTGTCAGGAGGGTACTTGGGAATCCTGGTTTCATCTACCTTTTTCTTCTTACACTGAAAAACAGTTGTTATCCGCAGTTCCTCTTTAAAGATGATCTTAAAATAGTGTTAATTTTTAGATTCTTTCCTTAAAGAAGAGTCAAAAGCCAAAAAAATAAATTTAACAAATATTAATTCGTTTCATTCAGAGCTGTCTATACCTTCAACTTGAACAGATCTGAGCTAATTCTTCTATAATGAAGTAAAGAGGCCTTTTTAAATTATCTGTGCAGTTACTCTTACTGCAGGCAATGATAAAATATTAACCCTTTCAGAAACCTATCAAAGTCTATTTACTAGCATTTAAGTTTCTTTAACCCACAATTTCAAAGTTGTTCCACCATCCCAGTGTTCATTGCCAGTCTTTATGTTTAAGTAGGAGCTTTTCCTTCGCCATGGTATGTGTGCTTCAGATATCCTTTGTAATCCCAATCATATTCCTCTCAGGTTTCATTTCATTCTGCTGTATAAGAAAGGATCTGTCAGTTTTATTCTGAGTTATGGTTTAATTCTGGTGACCAATATCAGTATTTCTCCCAAGTGCCTGCTATCAGGATCATGTACTTTGATCATATGTGACCAGAACAGCAGTCTTCTGGACATAGAATCATTTAGGTTGGAAAAGACCCTTAAGATCATTGAGTCCAACTGTTTTCCTAAAGCTGCCACTAAACCGAGTCCCCACGTGCCACATCTGCATGACTTTAAATAGCTCCAGTGGTGGTGACTTCACTGCTTCCCTGGGCAGCCTGTTTCAGTGCCTGACCACCCTCTGCTGAATACATTTCTCCTAATATCTGAGCCTCCCATGACTTGGGATTGTTATATTTGTCCTGTTGCTTGTTACCTGGGAGATGAGACTGACCCCACCTGGTTACATCCTCCTTTCAGGTGAGGGGTCGGGTCCCTCCTGAGCCTCTTTTTCTCCAGGTTAAACACCCCCAGCTCCCACAGCCTCTAAAACTTGTGTTCCTGACCCTTTTCCAGCTCTGCTGCCCTGGACTCACTCCAGCACCTCAGTGTCTTTCTTGTGAGGGGCCCAAAAGGATTTGAGGTGAGGCCTCACCAGTGCCAAGTGCAGAGGGACAATCACTGCCCTGCTCCTGATGGCCACACCATTGCTGATCCAGGCCAGGTGCCATTGACCTTCCTGACCACCTGGGCACACTGGGATAGTGGAATATAATACGTGATTGCCTAAGGAATGAGGATGAAGAAACGTGTACCACCTCTCTTTTTTGTTAGCAATGTCTTGCAGGACTCGATTTGCCATTCCCATTTTCCATGGTTGAGGTTGGTGAATTATTGTTGATGATTTATTTCACATTTGCAAATGGTATCACAGAAAGGTTTTAGTTAAAGCAATTACCTTCTCAGTTAATTTATAGTATACCTTTATAGCAATATACATCACCATATTTCAAAACTTTCCTTGTCTAAGCTGCCAGAATGAGCTGTTCTCAGCTGCCTTTAATTGGAATTTACATCTAAACTGGATGAGTTAGAGTAGAATTGAACTTCTTTCCCAAATTCTTTCTATGATCATTGTGGAGCTATTTGCCCTTTTGTCTTTTTTTAACTAGATACTGATTATCTTTGACCTTGTAATGCCACAGATTTCATAAGATATTGTCCCACCATTTATTGTAACATGCTTAGACTTCTGACCTCAGGTTTTTCATTTATTTTTTCATGCTATACCTGTCCATAAATCCTCCCCCCCCGACCCTGTGCCGTTCGTTAGGGGTCACATTTTTTGTTTTCTTGGTCATACTCATTTATGTTCTTTTTACAGATACAGGGGGAAGGAATTAGGCTAGTAAGTACCAGGTCTCCTCTTGTTTTAATTTGATACACTGCTCAGGCCCTTAGACAATTGTGTTCCAATGGAAATGGCATTGCCTACACTTTTATCACTGTACTGCCTTGTCTTCACTGCCATATCAAATACTTGGATGAGTTTATTAACTCCTGGAAGAGAAAGGTGATTTTGTTTTTTCTGGGGAATACAGACACTTCTTTGAGCACAGTCACAATAAACAACTCTGACTGAGAGCCCCATGATGCTTAAAATTCAGATTAATCTTTCTCATGTAATATGTATGGAAGTGTTCCCTAGCATTAATTAAAGCCCATTTCATTTCTTGGTAGACACACTCTTTGCTTGACATGAGTCAGGTCCATTGTTTTGTCTGAGTGATGCTTCCAGCTGGCTGTGTAATAATATTTTATTATAAATTATGAATGATACAGAAATACCTTGGTTTTGTTTCTGGCTCATTTGCTTTCACTTTTAATTATTTTGTTAGATCTTCTGTTCCTCTCATTGAGTCTGGAGTTTATTTTCACTCCAGTCTTCCACAGAGTTTGGGTGTAACTCTTTCCAGCCACCTGTCCTTTCAGTGGTGCATTCCATGCTCCAGTCGTTTTGGTTTTATTTACTGTCACAAATGTGATTTCATACAGCAGCAAGAACTGAGACAATTTGTGTCTGGACACAGACTGACAGTGCCATCAGAGACGAAAGAAACAACTGGGTTTTCTACTCAGTCAATGTACTGCGTTATTCTGTTTCCACTTGTTCCTCTTCCCTGCCATCTTTGCCTTCCCGTTTCTTAGGTGACGGGCTAATTCAGGTATCCAAGCAGATGTTCTGTATCTTGTGAAATAGTAACTCAGCTCCTCCTGAGATGCATGTGTAAATGCTCTCCAGACAATCTTCAGATCAAACTGTGGAGCCATAGGACGCCCTGATTCATTCTTTAATGCGAGCAAGTCTGTTCAGATCTGTTTCCCATCATCAGGCTGTGCTTTCTGAGGCTGTGATCTGTTTGTAGTCACTGTACATACTAAGCACATGTCCAGTGATTCCTTTAATTAGGCTTTCACCCCCGAGTCAGCAGACACGCTCTCAGGCTGTGTCAGATGTTCCTCCACTCCCTGAAGGACAGTGTGCCAAGTGTGTGCCTTCTGTTCTTGACCTTAAACCTGCTCAAGTCTCTGTTCAGGATCACCCCCTAAGGAGAAGTTCCACTTGAGCTTATACTCACCCTCTGCCTTCCACTGTTTTCCCCCTTGCCCTCATCTGTTCAGCACTGCAGGAGCTGGTGGGTGACCAGTTCTGCTCTTCATGGGATTCATTTTACTGAGCCTCCCATCATGTCAAACTCTGGTTGTTGATTTTTCAGGGAATTCCTTCTGGTTTTTTTTGGGTTTTTTTCTGGTAGCACTGGCATTGTAGAGATGTGTGCTACAATTGCATATGTGCAGTCAGAGATGGTCAGGTGGGACTATACCAACAGCTCATCATGTGGCCCTGTTTCTCCCTCTGGTGGGACTGAAGTCCTTTCCAAAATGTTGAGTTTTGTAGCTCAAAAATGGCTGGTTTTGCGGTCTTTTATGCTCAGAAGTTGGGGAGATAAGTTGCTAGACTTCCTTCACATTATTTGGCTTCCAGTTTTGTGGGCTCCAGCTGACAAGCTCAGAAATAATAACCATAGAATACAAAGCAGAGGTCAAATGAAGAATATTTATCAGCTTTTCCTTGTATACACTCAGGCTAATGTTGCACAGCTCAATATGATCTTAATGTCCCTCAAAGTCAGCACTTTTGTCCTGAATAAATCCAAGGTCCATCCAGGTCCTCAGCTGCTAGCAATGAACAGTGATTTCTCTTTAGCCCAAGTTTGAATTTATTTAAGGGCTGTCATACCAAGTGCATGGCAAGTACTGATGCCCAGTTTCCAACCCATACAGTGTTACAAAAAAAGCCTGATTGAAACGTATGCTCAGTAATTTTGTGAATTGCATTTTACTCAGCTTGTTGGTTCATCTTGCTCTCTGGACATCCATTTTTTCACATGTGGAATTAGGGATCATAGATGTGTGCATACTCTTCCCACACCTCCAGGCTGAAGATGCAGTTGGGTTGTGCAGGGTCCAGTCTAAGCTCCAGAGCAAATGACATGTGCCCATGTCAGGGTTTCTTCTTGACAGCCCAACTTTTCCTGCTGGCTCCTGAAGAGCTTTCTTAGACATCCCCAGCATATGATCTCTTTTCTGTTCTCGTGTTGCTGCCTTCAGCACTGATGGGTGATGTGTCAGCTGGCTCCACTGGATCCGAGCTGCTGGTTGATGGAATAACACACATCTAAGTGTGGCACTTGAGCTGCTGGCAGTGTTTGCCTGCAGCACAGGTTACTGACACTGCTTTGCCCAGGAAATCTCCACATCTTAAATCATTGCATAAAGAAAGGTATTTCTTTCTATTTTCTACGCAGTGTATGTCATCACAGGGGTATAAAGTGGTTTTATATCCTCAGGCTTCTATACTCTATACATTGTCATTTATTTTCCTTTATCTTTCAGACTGCTTTCCATATTGTCACACTATTATCAGATAGATCATCCATAAAATGAAAGTTACTGTTGATCTGGCTCAGTACCCTTGGACAGAAAGGGGGAAGTAAAGTAGTGTATTTCTTAAGATAAAGGAAGAGTTTATTTGTGGTCTGTGGAACACAGGTGGGTTGGTGGAGGGGAAGATCATAATATGCTATTAAATTAAAATGTCCATATAAGTCTGTTTCAGAGTCCAGTAGGATAACAAATTTTACCATTTTGTTACTCTCTCTTAACAGTCAATCCTATAAGCTGGGATTGGCCACGGGAAGTCTTTAATTTCATCACCAGTCTTTAGTTTCATCAGAGATCTCAGCTCTGTAGTGTAATGATCACCTCATCTGCTTGGTTTCAATTAAAGCATCTCTCAGTTGGTCTCAAACCCAGGACCTGACAAATGTCTTTATCAGTACTGTTTAATTATTGCTGTTATTATTCTGGACAACAGCATATTACATCTTTGTTCCTTTTCCTCCAGAGAGATAAAAGTAATGTCAATTTCTTTTCTCAGTTCTTATTCCTGTGACTGAGAGAAGTTTATCTTGAGAGGCAGTATTCTCTAGGTTTCTTCTCTGATGCCTGTCATTAAACAAAACAAAGACAAAAAACAAAGCAAAATGAAACAAACAGAACAACCAAAATATAAAACAAAATCAGAGAAATTCATGTTAATGCCTTCCTTGTAGGTTGCCAGGTCTTTTTTTCCTGATACCACTCAAGCTAAACATGTTCTAGTGTTTTTTTAGACTTAATCTTTTTACAGAATATGTAAATAATTTTTCGGGTTTTATAGCCTTTTTATTTTTTAGGTAAACTATTGAAAAGTTATTGAATAAAAAATTCATAATTCATAACTTCATCAAAATTCTTCCACTGAAAGTTGCTGAGTGGAAAGAATGAAACAATACAACTAGCAATAGTAAAAACATTAAAGAACTATAAATGTTAGTAACCAATACCAGAATGCACACATATACGTTTTTACATATCTTGGTGGTCAGACTCATATACTCCATAGCTGCCAGAAGATGTAATGGTTTATGGTACAGATTTGAGTGAGTTATTTTTATTTTGTATTTAATCAATTTCAGGGTTTTTTTTAATATTAAAACAGCCCTTCTTTTATCAGAAAGTATTTAATGTTGGATGTTTCCGTTTCTTCCTTTAAAAAAAAAATAAATTATAATTGTTTTCAACTTTGTTATGGCAAGCACTGCAAAATGCATTTCAGAGAGGAGGGCCCAGTTAATTCAGCAATGGATTCCATCTGTGTTGACGTTGGCTGCACAGCCCAGCCCGCCCCAGCTGTATGAAGTAACTGGTGCTCCAGCAGGGTCAAAATCAGACAAGCACCATTTGTGTTTCATTTCCTTTTTTCTTTCTTTCTGAATAACATTTTGTCTAAAAACAAGGATTTTTTTTTTTTTTCTCCTGATCTTTATTGGAACCTCTCATTTGTCCCCGGATAAAATACAGCTTTGAAACCTTGGTGCTGTGTCAAGTCAGAATTGGAATGACTCAGGACATGTATTTCCTGGGTGAATGAGGTTCAGTAATGATAGGAATTTCATATATTGTGTACACCTGAAGGAAAAAATTGTTTAAGGCTAGACCAAGAAATTAATTTGTCTAATGAAAAAGGTGGTATGAATCTATACGGCCCCAGGAACAAACTGGGACCCCAACTAATGAGAACAAGGTTCTACCCATTTGTGTGAAGGGGAAAAATCAACTCTTTGCAGGCAGTTCTGCCTCTTGTGTCTATCACTTCAGGCTACACAGAGGTGATATGTGTAGAGAAATTCATAATTGCGGTCAATTTTCCAACAGTAATGAACATGTAATAATTTTTAATGTTCCTAATGCCTGTTGTGCAGCAGTAGCTAACCTTGAAGGACTCATTTATTTTGTCATGATGTGCAAGTTGTCAATTTGATTTTTTTCAGCAAAATTACAGGGTCACTAGACTAAAAATTCTATTTTTTTTTTTATTTTGCTTCTTCGACAGATAATTTCTCTAGCAAAGCTGGTCTGTGAGGAAATTGCATTTGGTTCACATTGTAGGTAACAGTAATTGCCAACTGTAATTTGTAATTGATTGTGATGTAAGAAGTTTGCTGTATCATTTGATAATGGAAGTAATTTTAGTATAAACTTCAATCTGGCCAGGAGTTTCTGTGTTCAGTCATGAATCAGTTCATTGTTCATGGAAAAGTTTCTGATTTTGCCTGGTGTGCAAAGGTAAGTCCATGCTGGATGAGCTGAAGGGCAGGGTTAGTCACGAGCTCCTTGCCTTCCTGCACACTGGGAACACACAAGCACTTACCTGCAAGGTGGAATAACCCACTTGATAGGAGTTTTAACTACAGAGCACCCTAAGGCTCATCTTAGTGATGGTGTTAAGAATTAGGTGACTGGCGTAGGTGTGCAATCAGCAATGAGATTTGGAGATGTCTAGCTTTGAAATATTCAAAGATGAATCCAGCCCTGAAAGTAATTACCCACACGAGTAATTTCATTACAGTTAATGGCAGATGTTATTAAAGCTCAGGCTCCTCTCAGGTAACTTCAGGTCTGTAGCAGAAGAGGAGCACAGTCCCTGTGGCCTCATCTGTGTGATGTGGAGGCGGGCTCTGCTAGACTGGTCAGCCCACCTGAGGTACAGAACAAAAGTGTCAGTACCTGAGCAGTTTCTCACTTCAGTATCTCCATTCATGCCCTTACACTGGAGCAGTCCAGTGCAGACAAACACTGTTGCATCTCTGGCATTGCATGGAAGGGAAAAAAAAAGAAACAAAACCAAATGTATTGAAAAAGTGTTACTGCAGAAATGAGACTCTGCTTTCAAGTTAAATTTTAGTAATCATGCAATAAACCATTGGTGCTTAGAAAAGGCTTCAGTATTTTCTCTAACACATAAATATGAAACTAAAAACCTGCAGCAAATAGGAATGAGTTCCATAAAATACAGTTGTACTTGTTAAGGAAATAGAACAGTAAAATAATATGGAAGAAGTCACAAAGTACTGAATTTACCTGGTTATTATATCAACATAGCAACAGTTGGTCAGTTTTAAATTTAAAACAGGTTTATATTTAAGAAAAGCATTTTATAGTTTGACCTAGTATTTGATATATTTATTTTATAATGTAATAGTTTCTTGATGCTTCAAACATTTCCTTGTTTGTAGCTCTCTCTAGAAATAGCATTATAAACATTCATACATATATTAAGAATTGATTTGCCATTGAAAAAACACCTATTGTGAAAGTATGGTTAAATTTTCTGTTCTTTGTCTCTCCCAGCCCAGAGACTGTTTCTGCTGTAATGTTAATAATTTTAGGTGTAAAATACTAGTAAATAAGCCTTAACACTATAAAGTGGTCTATGTACAGAAATCTCTTGCCCACATAGACCATTATAGACCATTATATTTCCAGTTCTTAAATGGAGAACTATATATTTTCAGAATTTTTATCACTTAATGCTGTTGTAGAGAAAAATTCTTTTAATGTAGCTGTTACATTGATTTTGCCATCCTTAACAATGACAAGTAGGATTCTACAGTGTTTATCATCTCCAAAGGACTCAGAGGAAATGCAAGAAGGTTTTGTTTCCTTATCATGAGCAGATGTAAAGGTCTGGACAATAATGACACAGTTAAAAATGTATCAACATGTTATGAAGCATAATTAAGTTGCTTAACTGCTTCAAGTCTCAACCTTTACTTATTATTGTTTAATTATAACAACTTATGAGGAACCTGAGATTTGGGCTTGCTTCTCATCTAAAAGATGCTACTTGCAGAACGTCTAATTGAGCCATCCAGAGCCTTGCCTTTAGAGATAGTTAACATAAGAAACAGTCACAAGAGCAGGTTTTATGAAGCTGCTTGCATTGGCACTGATCATGAGCAGATGTCCACGTTTAATTTAACACCTTGTTGGTCTGTAATCACTTTTTCTTTCTTTGTTCATTTAGCCACCAGATAATGGGCCTCCACCACTGCCAACATCTTCTCTTCCTGAGGGCTATTATGAAGAGGCAGTGCCACTTAGTCCTGGGAAGGCTCCTGAGTACATCACTTCCAGTGAGTAAGATATTTCCAGGCAGTTTCTGAGCAATTGGCAATTCCAGTGTCCTTCAGCTTTTTTAGTATTTGAGAACCCCTTTTCTGTTGGTGCTGTGGTGATGTGTTGTGTTACTTTGACAATTTGGGCCAGTTCTGTTTGTCTGCTTGAACCACAAGCAGACAACTTCTAGACTGCTTTGAACCTCAGATGATGGGGGCATTGGACCAGGAGTCCAGAGTTAAATATTGCCCAGAGTAAACTCCTGTAAACTGATCACACTGTGGATGTAGAGGTCTCAGAAACTGGTACTGACCTGCACATCTCCCTGCTGTTTCTCTATTGCACTGAATGCTTACTAAAATAGACAAATAGAAAGGAAAAAAAAGGAATTATTGGGAAGATGTGATTTGCAGGATTTCTGATGACACATTGTGGGAAGGGATGAATTGCTGACAGCAGCTCCCACAAGCCATGTGTGAAGCCCATGACATTCCTTTTGTGACCACTTGTTCAGGGCAGTAGAGAGAGGGCTGCCTCTGGCTGTCTGCCAGAATGTCCTTCTGCAACACCCAAATGTTCTTTTTCACACACAAATACTTCCCCAAAGACCTGTGCACTTCAGTGGAGCTGTGCTGAGAGCACCCTGATGAAACACTGAAATGACTGCTGTGACCTTTACACAGGGTCAGTCAGCAGCAAATTATGTACCATCTTTTTGCTGCTTTTTTATTGGCTGGGGTAATTTATTACTTGTGTGGGGCTGATTTATCACTAATCATTATTTTCTATGCTCCAAAGATTAAAGGCATATCTTCCCCTATTTTATAGCCATTTTAATGATTTTAAATTATCTCTCTCTGTTCTTAAAATATGCATAGGAGTCACCTTAAAACTCAAATACTATTCATCTGTACACTGCACAAACTGATGTTATCTGGCAACTTTTAATTAACCTAAGAAATTCAAGGTAAGAAATAGTTTCATGTACTGGAAAGCAAATGAAGGAACATACAGACTTAGAAGAGCAGCAGAATCACTCTCCTCTTCATTTCCTCCTTTGAAATGCTGCAGGGTGCTCCTGCTACACCCTGTAACCCAGTGAGATCCTGACTTGGATTTTGTTGTTAAACAAGACCATGCTCAGGCAGAAAAATATTAATAGTGCAAACATTAATACCACTGCTAAAAATCACCAAGGGAAAAACAAGACTAAGTATAAAGCTGGTTTCTTATTGTACCTAACCATTTAAATGCAGAAAAATGCTTAGGATATCAGCCTTAAAAGTTCATTAATAATTCCATAATTTATGTATCTCCAGACATTTAAAGCTCTGTTAGTGTGACTTAGCATCTTGCCTGCTGAGATTTTGTTTTATTTTCTTATGTTCTGAACTTTATCATACCTTAAAAATTGTGTTAAAAGAATTCCTCTCTTCACTGGTAATGAAGTTGCTTTTAAATTCAATGTGCAATTAGTAATACATCTTCACTCATTCAAAACATCCATTAAATCCAGTAGTGTGGTAATTAAAAACAGCTACCAAAGAGTATTAAAATATATGACCTTAGCTGTTTGGAGTATTTGAGATAGAGAAGACAGTAGAAAAAAGTACTTGAAGTAGAAGCAGTGCAAGAATACATCTGTTGTGACAGATATAATTATCTTAAGTAAATCTTCCTATGGAATATTTTTGTAACATCATTAGTAGCAAGAAGACTTACATACCATGTGTCTTACCTGTAAAAGTAAACAAGCACTGAAGAAAATTGCAGAACATGGCCATGAAAATGAAATATCCATAACTTTCCCCAGTTCCTCTAATTGGTTTGTAAATAAGTGCTTGCATGTAAATGAAAGTGAGAGTGTGTATGACTTGTCCAATAATTCTCTCTGTATTAAAAGCTACTGATCTTTACAATACGCCTAAATTAATACAGACTAGTCTTAGGAATACACTATTCAAATTATATGAAAGTTCACTGTGATTTTCACCCCATAACTGGGAAATTTTTCTGAACATGAAGGTGAAAACCCAGTGTCAGAAGAAGTCAGATTAATCAGAAAGTGCCAAATATGCAAAAACTGGTAGATTAACAGCACTGGAACATGTTGTATCAGTGCATCCTTACCCTCTGAGACTTAACAGACTTCATAAATGCACTTTGTTCTGGGGAGAGACAGATTTTTCTCCACATGCTAGTTTCTGTCTTGGAGCCTGGAAACCTTGTTTTGGATGTGATAGAGCAGTTTGGAGAACAAGCAGTAGAAGCAGGATGTGGTAAAGGGGAGCCAGTATCATCAGGGATGATATGAGCACTTCAGGGTGGACATCCTTCTGGTGTGAGTCACACAAGTTCTTCATCAGCCAAGAGTCCCACAAACCAAGAAGGGAGACATGAGGAGTGTTTAATGGGCAGGATATGACAACAGGTCCCCAAAGATCCCATTAGCCTGGGTCAGGATGGGAGTCTCAGAAACTCCTGTTGGCTTTCATCTCCTAGAAACAGAGATTTGGATAAAACTGTGCAGTTCCAGCAGAGTCCCTGTGCTGAGCATACAGCTTATGGCTAACAGGAAATCTGCACTTGGAATGCTTGTGAGCCACACAGGAAATACCTGTAGGGTATTAAACATGCAGAATTTCAGTTTCTACTGTGAAGTCACAATCAGCACTTTTTACAATTATTTTTTTCTGGAAAGTGGTAGAACTTGCTGTGAAAAAATAAATAATAGGCTTCAATGTTGTGAGGAAGAAACAATTATTTAACCAAGTAAATTTGCTAGTAATAAGGCAAGATTGTTGCATGGGGTTTATAGTCAGAAGAAAATCAACTTTTCTCTATAGGGCAAAGGGATGGCCTGTAATTTTATCCAAGGTGAAACATTCTTTACTGCAATATGAAAAAGTTAAATCATGATCTAAACAGAGAAGAAAAACAGTGTGTTGAAACAGATTCAAATTTTTCATTCTTTTGATTGATGCACTTAAAAATGTAGTCCTCTCATAGAAAAGTCTCTGTCATGCAAACTGTCCTGGGGTGAAACTTCCCATCTTCAGAGTGCAGAAAAACAACCCAGCTCCACTCTCTTGGGAAGAATATACTTGGAGATTGTCCCCCCTATAGAGTTAAGCTTCAATTTCATCTGATAAAATTTATCCCCTAGACACTCTTGCATTCAAAAGGTAGTTTCTTACTGGAAAAATCTCATTAGTAATGACACAGAAAAATTCTACCAGAATAGTGCATCCATATCTCAACATATGAGCAGTGAGTTCTTACTTCTGCTTCTTATCTAAAAAAAAAAACAAAACCTGTTTTAGAATAATGTTTTTGCCAAAAACCAAGGCAAAATCACAAATGAGGGAAAAGAATTCTGTAGAAAGGGACCAAACATTGATGTGAACATTGTGACACTGCAACAAAGAGCACAATTGAATATAAGAAAAGATGAGGAGGTTATGGGCACTAATTACTTTTTTGAAAAGGGAAAGCCAGGAGCTGCAGAAGAAGTTCCCAGAGAGATGGCAGCTTTAGTTTATGGCAGCTTGTCACACAGCCTGTGCCTCTGGCAGATCTTGAAGAAGCTGATTTACTGATCAGACCTTCCAGTTTGTATTTGGTGGCTCCCTGTGAATTGTTTGGTCTCAGTGCCCAGCAGGCTGGCACGCTGCTGCGTGTTTGTGACTGGTCAGCGATGGCTCAAGCATATCCTGATGTTTCTGGGTGAAAGTTTGTGGAAAGCTGCTCTGAAAGAAGTTGGAGCAGGGACAATGTTTTGGTTTGGTTCTGGGTTTGTGGAGGGGGGGGGGTTGTTTAGGCTTTTTTCCTTCTTCAAGGGTAGGAAGGATGAAGCAGAAAGTTCTACTAGATCTTGTATATTCTTTTAAATACATATTCAAAAATAAATACTTGGGAATAAATGTTTCCAAATCTGTCAGTTTAAATATTTGCCCTAAGTTTTTCCATCCTCCTCTTGATTTTTGTAACGCAAGTGAAAAATTGGAATGTTTTCCCACTGATAATCATCTGAGGCTTTTACCACTTGCCCATATGGAGCTGCCCCAAACCAAACACCCTGTAGCATAATTGACCAGAAAATGGCAATTCAGTTTTACAAATAAGCTTCCAGGACTTTTAAGTTTTACTTTCATTTCATTTTGGGCTGAAAGTATACTGTTTCATCCACTTTTATGAAAACACAAATTGGATCAGAGTATCTTATTTTGATTCAGAGATGTGAGGTATGTTCCATTCTGACTGTGCTCATAGGGAAGAACTGATGCAGAATCAGCTTTCCAGCAATCCGCTCTCTTGTCCTCTTCCCAGTCATTCCAATTCTCCTTCCTACATCCCAGTTGTTTCCTAATTACCTAGCTTCTGGCCTAAAAATATATCAAAGTCTACATGAAATGTTTAGATGAAATTTTTAAAACATTCCAGTCAGTTTTCCTCCATGTGAATGTGTGCCAGTGGATAACAGGCTTTCTGGTGTTACTGTCTGAAGGGCTTTTCATACATACACCCACAGAAACAAGTATGGATGGTGGAAGAGAGGGTTCTGTAATAATGGCATGACAGTTTGCTACTTCAGGGTACTGCTAGATCTTTCTGCATTGTTGAAAATGAAAGGCCTGAAGAAAAATTGTTTAATTAAAACAGAGGTTTGCCATTCCATCACCAAACTTGGAGCAGAATTAAGCAGCTGAGGCTAAGCACAGAACAAAAGATTTTTCACAATGCTTTTACCTTCATCAAATCTATAGGTCAAGGGACAGCATTGTCTATTAAACACTAATTGAAACAGTATAGGGGCTGTATTTGGGAGTTATATGAAATGT
This sequence comes from Poecile atricapillus, assembly GCF_030490865.1. Lineage (NCBI taxonomy): Eukaryota > Metazoa > Chordata > Aves > Passeriformes > Paridae > Poecile > Poecile atricapillus. Next base: position 65,617,890 of record NC_081252.1, on the reverse strand, counting down.
TATGGTGGGTAGATACTGCCCCATAATGTGTTTTTATGACCTTTGCCATATGGGGTGTCTGTTTCTCCATGCGATGTACTAAAGCAAGATGAAGATATTTCTCTGTGAAAGAATTACAAAAAATGAAGCTAACTGTCCAATAATATTTTGAAGATAATGAAAGACTATCTGAAATTCTAGCTATGTATTCCCCAGCTTACAGTTTCATTAAAATTCACAAGACGGGTCTTCTATAAAGTTTCATGTTGGCCAAGTATCTTTTTTTTAATTAACTTAATGCATTGATATTACTAAGCACTTAAACACTAACTTGTTCATGGCTGACTTTCAAAAGCTTTCACTTAAAATGAACCATCTTGAGGTTTTCAGTTATTTCAATGTTCTTCATGGCTAAGTGTTTTAACCTAACACTTTTACACTTTTGTTAAAGATTATGACTCAGATGCTATGAGCAGCTCTTACGAATCCTACGATGAAGAAGAGGAGGATGGAAAGGGGAAGAAAATGAGACATCAGTGGCCTTCTGAGGAAGCCTCTATGGATCTGGTGAAGGATGCCAAAATCTGTGCCTTCCTTCTTAGAAAAAAACGATTTGGGCAATGGACCAAACTACTGTGTGTTATCAAAGAAAACAAACTACTGGTAATTCTTATTTTTAGCTAGCTATATTTTTTTTGTACCTTTTAGATGATGTATTTATTTTTACAGGAATCTGATTTTTGGAATATGTTCTGCAAACGTTGGCCAAGTCTGCAGTAACCTTACCAAAGAGTTCAGTCATGATTTACCCAAGAAGCACTGAAATTATAAGTGTATCATTTAGCCACTTAGAACTTTGATTTTTATTTCACTTAAGCTTGAACCCAGCAGCTCTCTGATAATGGAAAGAATGTCTGGCCCATTATCTTCTAAAATATTTAATTTGGAAAAAAAAGTCGCTGGAACTGTAAATCCAATCTTTCATTCCCTGCGGACAAAAAATCTCATAGGGAGCTCTGTGTGTGAACTGTTGGATCAGACTGCTGAAAAGAAAAGTCCCTTGTTGGACTGAGAATTCACTTGGCAGCATATGCTGTGGTAATGTATACACTTTAAACGAAACCTTTGCCATCTGTTCTGCAATAATTACGATGCAGCATTCACATAATGCACAGCTGCATTATAAAAGGGATGGAAACAAGTGGATATATTTATTTCTTAAGCAAATCTGTTATGCTTCTTTCTGATTGGAGGCAGCAGTGAAACACTCCATGAATTACCCGCTCATAGATGTGTTTTTGTTTTCTGAAAAGAGACCATAATTGAGGGAAACACTTACTGTGTGTCATTATGAGCAAACTAATGCCTGTATTAATCAATAAATTGGGGTCGTTGCTGCTCTTGCCTCCTGATATGGTGCTTCCAGCCACTGTACTGCAGTATCCCAAGTGTTAAAAGCTGATTAACAGGTCATGGAGCATTTTCTGTAGAACCTCTCTATTCTGCAGTGGTACAATGCAGTTTGGGTGTGTTCACTTTACAAGTACATATGTGCAGTATGCAGTATAGATCTATATTTTCTATGCAGTATAGAAAATAGCAGGATATGAAATGCAGGTAGGAGATTTCTGAAAATACAGCTGGAATGAATTTGCTAGTTTGCAGTAGCTTTAATTTTTGTATCCTCCTGTATTTAAATGTTGAAAAAAAAGTACATTCTGATTCAGCTTTTATTATATTCTTATAATGCCATTATCCTTAGTGCACATTTTTATCACCACATATCAGGATCATATCAGATTTCAGGACCATCTGATAACAGCTTGAAGAAAGGAAAGAAAGAGACAGAGAAACAGATTTTTCCCTGAAGTCATACAGCATTTGTTATACAATTACAATTATTGTTCCATATAAAAACATGTTATTTTTTATATTTTCATTTCCTTTACCCACATGTGTGGTCCGAAAAGCTTTTTTTTCCTTATAGGGGTCGTCTTTCAGTAATTCTATAATGGGGATTAAGAAAATAAAAATCACAATAGGAGTCTAACGACCAAGTTACACAAGATTGGTTTATTGTTGGAAGGAGGACTTGGACAGTTAACTTATGATATATGCAAGTAAAACAAATATGTGTTCTTAGGGGTTAGTAATTGCTTGTGACAGAAATGCAGCTGTCATCATAAAACAAAAATATTTTAATTAGAATTAGACATTAGGAATAACTTTTAATAGGGAATTGCTTTTCTCTTAAAGTCCTTTAGGGACTCATTTTTCACTTAATATATACATACTTCAGTTTTAGTAATGTATAATTATAAATAAAATATTTAGATTAATATAAAAGGAATTACAACCTGTTTATTGGTTCTTAAAGTGAATAATGTTGTACATCTTCAATATTTCATAGCTTGAAAACTTAGTATTTTTTAAATGTTGCAAATGTAAAATGTGTGAAATTGGAGAAACTTTGGTATAATGGACTTTGGAGAGGGAAGGCTTATCAATGATCTGCAGAGGCTGGTTTAGAGTTGGCTGAATTTGCTCAGCCTAACTTGTAGTGTTTATAACATACTTTTATCAGCTACTGTCTTCCTGACAGTTGCATCCTGGCTTGAATACTGCTGCAGACATACAGAAGTTCATGTGCTTTTCTCTCTTCACATAAATGCTCAGCTATTCTTTGTATGTAGATACTATTCAGTCCTGTTGATTGTCAGAGACCCCTTTGTTATCAGATGACTTTTGAGCCTTATTTGTGTGAGTGAAAGCCCAATTTACACAAGTATATAAAATAGCTGGACATTTGTATAGAGAGCTAAACATTGTTCTGCAGTCTGGCACTGCAAGAGCTTTGGGAGCCTCAGATGTACTGATGTGTTCGAAGGTGGGAATGGAGACTGGGTCAGGACAAGTGATGTGAAGAGGAACCTTCTGTCTTCAGATCACCATTTCCAGCAAAGAACAGGTCATGAGTGACCCAGCATGAAACAGCTGCTCATTGACAGCACTTATTAGTGAGGGAAAAAGTGTAAGTACATCACTGTAGCCAGGAGCTTACAAAAAAAAAGTAACATGGAAATTTGTGCAGGGACTATTAGACTTTATTAACTGAAAAAGTGTGACTTTACCCACTTTCCATGATTTTTTTTTAACCTATCTCAAGAAAATGAACAGGTGAGTAAGGCACGTGCCAGCGTCTTTGCAATTGCAGTGTGTAGGCACTGATGTAGATTTGCCTTCATATGCTGGCTTGTCACTGGAGGGCAAGGTAAACATCTGGGCTTTAAAGTTGTTAAGTTACAAGTTTGTTCTGCTGCTACACGTGAACAGATATCCTAAATCACCTTCTCCCTACCTGACCAAGGTCAAGGTTGAGTCTTAAGGATAACACAGAGACACTTAATGCTCTCCATATGTTGTACCTGCCCTGCAATAAAACATCTATTATTGTCAGTCTGGAAGTAATTTAGCTTTATAGAGTGGATGAGTTCATTTTGGCTAAACTCTGTGGTATGTGGTAAAGGGATGTGCAAAATATAGTCAAAAATTTATGAATTAAAAATATAGCATTTGTACATAATAAGAGATTTCCCCCAAGGTTCAGAAAGGTAATATCTAACTCTGGAACTTTCCTTGTTTATTTAGTGTTACAAAAGCTCCAAGGACCAGCAGCCCCAGATGGAGCTGCTCCTCAATGACTGCAGTATCACCTATATTCCCAAAGACAGCAAAAAGAAGAAGCATGAGCTGAAAATCTCTCACCAAGGAGCGGATGCCCTGGTTCTGGCAGTGCAGAGCAAAGAGCAGGCAGAACAGTGGCTAAAGGTAAGGGGGCTTTTCTGTCCAGGAGTTTTTCTACCCACAAAGGGATCACATTGCTCAGTTGCTGTTACAAACAGACACAGACAGCACCTTCCACACAAATCTATACCACTTAAATCCCATCTTATTTGGGACTGCAGAAACACACTTTAAGTTCAGGCCTTGAAGCAATTCCCCAGGGTTTACCCAGTGCTGCTGCTGTGATGGTTTTCACTGCTAGTAGCACAATAATCTGGCACAGAGAGGAGAGGTGGCGAATTCCCTTCCAACTTTTTCTCCAGTTGATTTTCCAGAAAGATTTGATGGTTAGGGCACACTGCTGGTGAGACAAAGGTTCAAATTCCCTCAGGTAGAGGCAGCTGGCACCCATGTTATTCTGGGCATGGTGTCACCGTTTTAAAAAGAAGACTCTCTGAGGAGATACCTATTTTACTTGCTCTGGATGGAGAAAAACCCTTTAGCTTCCCAAAGGCCATTCAAGTTTCCTAATTCTGGTTTTGCAACATATCATCTGTTATGGTTTGTCCTGGGAATGCAGACTTCTGAGAAAACGGGATTTTGTCATCTTCTATTCCTCTCTGTTCAGTGTCTGCAAACATGGAAAATCCCAAGGCAAGGGCTACAGTTACAGATCCTAACCAGATTACTAGTATTTATGTAGGGCTTTGCCAGTCTCAGAGGTGGAGGTCAGTGAAGTAGTGTGGGAAACTATCACTGCAGTTGCAGTAGCAACTGTTTATAGACCTTGAAATCCAGCCTTTTAAATACATGTATAACTCTGAATGCATCAGACTCATTCTCCATGCTGTGCTCTGATCTAACCTTATATGGTTCTTCTTTTTTCTAAGAATAAATTGTATTTTTCCAAATACAATTGAATTAAACACATAGGAATTTCCTGATGGCAGATAGTTTTTCTGCAGAAGAGGGAGACATAAAATTCAGCTTAAGCGGTATAAATTCTGCTGTGGGCTAATGTACTAAATGGAAAATTAATCTGTAATTTCCTATTTTGCAATATTTGAATATACCTTTTGGGGGTTTGTGGTTTGTGTGTGTTTGGTTTTGCCTGTGACTTTGTATCCCAGCTTAGAAAATGCTCTCTCTATTGTCATTTTAATAGCAGCTAATCCCAGCCATGTATTTGTTAGGCTTCTACTAACATTAGTATCTTGTTCTAAGTTTTAAAGTCATGCAAGTGTCCCACTAGTTCAGCTAGCATTTCAAAACCACTGATTGGAATGAAAAGAAGTTCATAAGTCATATTCCCTTCCAAGGGAATTCCGCTGTAATTAGATCATAGTAACTGCACCCTTATTTCCTGTGTTGTTCTAAATTCGGGTTTAGTAATGCTGAATTCATTGGCATCTATCAGATGTTCTTTCATAAAAATTGCTTTATTTTTTTAAAATTGTATATAAAGCATCCCCACACAGGCAGACAGAGCAGTACTAGATTTTTCCATTTCCCAGATGCATTCCAGCTCCTTCAAAATGAGAAAAAAAAGAGGGATTTAGTTCAGTTGCATGTTCACACAGTTGTGTATTCTGTGTGTCTGCAAAGCATTTGGAGACAGTCTGACAGCACTTTATTCAGCTCCTTCATGCTGCAAAGCTCCCTATTAATGAAATCTTTCAAGTACATGGCAGTGTTACTGTACTCAACTTCCAAGTCCTCAGGGCTGCTTCCGCCCTTTGCTTCTCCAGTACAAATTGCCTGTCCCACAGCTAACCAGAAATGATCTGTGCAGCTCTTGCAACAGCTCCGAAAGAAGTATGGCCTTTGGAGAAATAAAATAAGCATTGCTTTCTGTATTTTTTAAAATACACCAAAATGTAAGGATTTTTTTTTTATTATTATGTAAGCAATTACATTTGATCATTCAAGCTTTACTCAAAATTAGCTTCTGAAAATCATGTGTGGCTTTGTGTAGGACATTCTTACAGTGTGAAAGAGGTCACTGCTTCATCTTGGGAGATTTTAGCTTTCCCAGCCTGTCAGCCAGAGGGCCAAGGTGCTTCCCAGTGCTCTGCCCCTTACATGTGATTTCTATAGTTAATAAAATGGGCAGATCCAGAGACTGCCAATGAGAAAGAGCTCTGCAGCCACAATTTTAGAGCATAAGATGCCTTCTTGGTCAAAGATACTGCACCAGTATGTGCCACTTGAGGCAGATAATCACCCAGAAGCAATGGGTTCTCATGAATTCCAATGCTGAGTGTCACATTAAAGCTTTACATTTAATCCTAAAGAGATCAAAATGTTTTTGGAGGCCAAATTGTCCTTTGAAAGCTAAACCAAATTATTTTTCTTTCCACTTCATGCATGTCATCAGTACAGAATATGTTTATTAAGTAAATAATTTAAAAATATCTATTGGAAGACAAATTCTAAATCTATGTAGAATACTTTAGACCCTTTTTTTTTGTAAAGATGACACCAAAAAAGCCCCAGCTGATAAACATAGTGCAAATTGAAGTCTAGACTGGAAACCACAAAGGGAGTTTCAGGTTTACCAGCTAACAAATGCTTGATGAAAACAGATAGCTGATGTCACCAAAGACCCTGTCAAGATTTCAGAGGAGGGAGCAAAGCTAGTATAAATTCAGGCTAGAGCTGAGGTCATCTTGGTAATATGGTGGGCAACAAAAAGTGGTGGAATTTTCCAGACTTGAGTCCTAAAATGTTCCCACAAAAATGTACGTGAAAAAAATGTATGCAGTTACACACTCTGACCCAAAAATGATCTTTTTCCATACGTGCTTGACTATATGTGCATCTGTGCGCCCTTTGGTGATCAAATAAGGTCTGAAATTTTCCTGTTTGTCTCAGCACATCCAACTGACTGGTAAAGCTACACTTATTGTCAGCATCCCTGGGAAATGCTGCATTAAAAATAAAAGGACTAGTAAGACCATGACCGTACAAGAAGATGCTTGTTCAGTGGCTTCGTTTATACAGATGAATGTGCTCTGTGTGCAGAACCCTCAGACTAGGCCACAGAAAACTGTACTCAATATTAAAAATACATGGATGCCAAATAAATTAACTTGTAGAAGACTGGTAGAAGAAGGAAATGGTGACTAGTCCCACAGGCTTTTCTTTCTCCTAACATTCCTCTTGAAAAAATGTATTTCTGATTTATCATGCATGAAAATGTAATATATCATTCTGGAGTACTGGCCTTGATTTTCATTTTTCCCTAACATTAGGCACCCTTTGTTAACTTCTCTTCATTTTACAGTGCTGTGCCACTGTGCAGCAATCTCTTCAGCTGAGGGTCTGTAATTGAGCTGTGAATCTTTTACAACGATAAGGAGACATTTCTTCATCTATCATTTTGACAATGCTCAGTCAGTTCTGAACTTGTCACGATAAGGGGGATGTTTTGCCCTGAAGAGAGAATGAAATCATGGTTGGGGCTGTATCCAGTCATCCAAAGGCCCTGCAACATTCCTTGTAGGGCTGTTTAGCTGGTTCACCTACCCAGTTTCTCTCTCTGATGAACTGCATGTTGTCTCTCATGAAAGTCTTTGAAAACATCTCTTATTTTTCACTGCCCTGAGTTTAGTGAAGGGAGTCAAGTAACTTCTGGCCTCCAGTCTTTATGTGGACAGTTTTACTGAAGAGTAAACTACTGACAGAGCTGTTCTTTAGCCAGTTTATATCAGCATAAAATTGAGCTTGTAACTGTAAACATTGTGTGGCTCTTCTTTCTGTGGGAATTTCCAGCTAGAGATCTTCAAACTTCAAGCATTGCTTTCTTGGCTTATGTAATGTTCCCCAAAGAGGTTATTATCTCCATTTTGTAGCTGAGTAGAGTCAAGTGCTGAATGGTAAAGCCTTTAAACTGACTAATAAACAAGTGGTTTTGGGGATGCATACTTGGTACTGGTGATTTCCATGCAGTGTTAATTTGTAACAAACTTAAGGAGTGTACTATAACCCAAGACAGACCAGGTTCTTTCTCCATTGCCCATCACCACCAGCAGTGAAGGCTGTGCAAACTAAATTAAATAATAAATAATAAATTCCCAGGAATTACACCCCTGTTGTCCCAAACAGACGGTTTAAAATACCTCAGTTCAAGTCACAGCAAGGTCAGTGAATTTGCATAAGAGCTATTTAGGGCCTCACCTGCAGAAGTGATGGACCAAGCTGTACGTGGGAGTTCTGACCAGTCTGGGACGAGCCAGAGGATCCCAGCTTGGCCGTGAGCCAGTTTGTGTGTGACCAGCACCATGGAAAACAATACATTATTTAAAAGAACCAGATGTGTATGTAAATTAAGAAAACCCAACCAAACCACCCATGAATACAGAACCACAAACATCCCACTTACTTGTTTTCTCAGTGATAATCTTCCTTTGGGTTTCCTGCCTAAAATCACAAATGCAAGCTGTCACCATCAGAGCAGAACCCAGGAGGGCTGGGACTTTCACCTTCACTATTCCTCCTCTCTCCTGCTCACAGCTTTGGATGGAAAATTGTTTAAATCACACCTAGCTCAGACTCACAGCCTAAAGTGAGATGTGCATCTCTGCACCATCCAGGCTGGGGATGCAGCTCCCCTGGCACAGGACACCTCTGCCCTTGGAGCTGCAGCACCTCCTGCCACCCTCCCCAGCCTCTGGGGAGTGCCTCCTCCCTGAGCTCTGCCTGATCCAGCAGCCATGTAAAGCAATAGACTTCATGGCAATAACGCAGGAGAAATGATGCAGGCCTTGTCTTGGTTGAGTAAGTCAGAAAAGTATTTCTAAGAGGATGCACAGGCACTAAGGACAGGCTGACTGACTGCTAGTCTGCCAGAATCTCATCCTCACTTTGCTCAGGCAAATGGCAGTAAGGCAGAAAGATTAATCTTTCTAAGCTAAGGGATACTTGAGAATAATGTTTTCCAGTACAGAAGGTAAAGGGGGTTTCTTTCTGAGACTTAAAGTGTAGTCTATGATGGGAATAATTTCTGCCTTTCCTGCCTAGGATTTTCCTTTAGGTAAACTCCTTGGGGCATTTCTTCTCTGCACAACACTAAGAAGAGTTTTGCTGCTCTCCGAAGAAGGAGGGTATTGACACTAATGTATGTCATATGAAATAGTCCACAAGAGAGAGAAAGTGAGGATATAGTCATGCCAAAATGACAGAGTCCCAGAAAGTCAGTAGTCTTCCAGCAGTGCAAAAGGAGTGTTTCAGGAATGGGAAATACTGACTTACATCTGGAGCCAAACCCTTTTCCCTCTGCTGTGTTGTATACTTAAGCAGATTTCAGCTTTGCCATATTCCTATTTCCAGAGTTAAGTGGCAGAGCCAAGGGATACAGCCCATCCCATTTCTATCAACTCCAGTATTTGCAAAACATGTGGGCAGAGAGGGACAAGTGGGTGGGTGGCTGGGTGGATTTCTGGCCTGATTATATAAAGTAAAGTAAATGTGCAGTCAGGCTGCGAGCTTTCTGTCTTGAACTTGGTCATACTAAAAGTGTGAGCTTCTCATGTGAGTTCCATGAGAACAAGATGATATAAAATGCTGTAATCACATCCCTGTGGCAGGGAGTCTGTAGCTTGAGCTCATCCATGGTATTCACTGGCAGAGAGGACTGCAAGCTCCTGGAGCACAGACCAACTTTTAGTCTTATTCCTTATCAGGTCCCAAAGAAATCAGCCATAAAGAACTATCTATAAATGTACTTTTACTGAGAATTTGTTTGGTTTCTGTGTGGCAGGGACTGGCTGGCAAGCAGCTGGCTTTCTGGTTTTGCTACAGAGCCAGTGCTTTTTATCTGGAACTTGGAACTTTATAAAGCATCCAGAGGAATCTAATCTACTTTTTCTGACTTTGCATGTAAAAGAATAAATTTTGGGCAAGTATTTTGCCTCCAGTCCCGGTGTGTCTTTTAAAATAAGGTACAAGAATTATAGAAATTTGTATGTAGGTATGAAGTTTTTTACAGTAAATGTTAGTGCTTCTGTAGTAAGCTAGTTTAAAAGAGAGAACTATTCCAGACACACCATGTGGCAGAAACTTCACTGACTCACCCATGGCTCAGGGCAGGGAATCTTTCCAGCTTCCTACCTACAAATATTTCCCCTCTGTGCCTTATGTCACTGCACTCAGTGCCGTACTCTGATGTATGTCCTGATCCACCTGGGGATTCCAGCTCTAAAGCCCAAGTGTGATTCGGAGCAGCTGAGGGAGCTGGGGCTGGTTAACCTGGAGAAAAGGAGGTTTAGGGGGAACCTTTGTGTTCTCTACAGCTCACTGAAAGGAGGCTGTGGCTGGGTGGGTATCAGTCTCTTCTCCCAGGTAACATGTGACAGGAAAAGAGAAGAAGATCTCAAGTTTCACCAGGGGAGGTTTAGATTGGATATTAGGAAAAAATTCTTCACTGAAAGGAACTGGCTGCCAAGGAAAGTGGTGGAGTCAGTCCCTGGAGATATTTAAAATACTGTGTAGATGTGGCACTTGGGGACATGGTTTAGTGGTGGATTTGGCAGTGCTGGGTTAACAGTTGGACTCGGTCTTAGGGGTCTTTTCCAACTAAATGATTCTATAATTCTATAAATAAGGAATAATAATACAGTTCAGGTTGCAGAAGCTTTTTCCAGGTCTGCATTTGAAAGTGGCGCTTCTGAAGTCTGCTGATCATAACATTGTAATGCTAATTGTGGTACTTAAGATTCTTGGAATGGAATGACAAAAGATTATTTTAAACTAATTTAGTTTTGAAGCTGTCCAAAGAAATAAAGGGTCTTCAGTTTTCTGATTACATTTGCTCAATAATTTTAAATATTTAATAGTTAGTCTGTTTATGATCTCAGTTTGATTTTCCTGGCAGATGACACTGTGTGTATGTACATGTAATGTACAAAGGCATTTGTGGTGAGAAAAAGGGAATTATTTCCTCTTTTTAATGTGTGAGAAAACTTAAGCTATTAATGGAATATTTGCCATTACAAGGTATTCTCAGTGCAGCCTTCCACATGATGCCATTTTATTAAAAATAACACTTTTGGGGATTCAATTTTATTTTTCCTTTCTGGTTTTGAATCTATTGAGATATGTTTATTCATATTTTTACACATTTCATTGCAATGGATAAAAGTTTGCTGAACTCCATTCCTCACCCTCACAATTACTTTTTAATGAAAATAGTGATCTTTTGTTTTCATATAGCTCCAGAAGATGGAACATAGAAAAAACTGACAAGAACTTTTGAGTCTTGTGATTGAAATTATGCAAGTTGGCAGTACTGGTGGAATGTTTTATCCTTAAAATTTTGAGCTAAAGTTTTACGCATGTGAAAAGCAGATTTTTAATGGCAGCTGTCTGCAAATCTAATTATAGAGAGTGCATCCAGGCAACCATTATATATTAAAGACATTTCATCCTGGTGAGGTGGAGAAGAATGAGTTTTGTGCTGTGCGTTGAACACAATTATATTGCACACAGAAGGTGATGAGCAAGTCTTTGCCAATGAACCTTTTGAACCCAAATGAAGTGTTGGACCCTTGAATATCCATTTACTTTAGATCCTGCCACCAACTCCCTTTTGACAATCTATCATTTTAAAAATCAAAATTTAATTACAACCCAATTAAACACTTCAGTTTCTCCTTAAATATGTGGGGTATGATAAGAACCGGATTTACTTGAGTGCATGACTTAGCACATACTACTCAGTTAGTGCTGCCAAATCATTTCCCTCTGTTCTGTCTGTAACTCCCATTACAATCTGCCTTTGCCAAAATTAACTAACTGTGTGGTGTGAGCAGATGCTGAAAACATAAGCCATTGAATCAGGGTCATGCAGGAGACAGAAATGAATGTTCCCAGAAACTGTACAGTCACATTTCTCTAGGAAGAAAACAGCAGTGTATTTATTCCATACTGAGGACCAGTGATTGAAAAAAAACAAAACAAAACCAAAAACCAGACACATTAAAAAAATCCTATGATTTTTGGGAATTCAGGGCTTTGTTTAACTCTGCCACAGATACATCTACATATTGTGTTACAAAGGACACCAAGAGCCATGAAAGGCTGGTCTTATTTCTGGAACAAAATATAGGACAGGTCAGACAGTCAGGAAAGGATGCTGAAGTGTTTTGAGACTCTAGGTCACAGATTAAAGTGCAGGTTCATCTCCCAGCTTTGCTTAGGTTTTTTTATGTGTCATTGAGTGAGTGATTTCATCATTCTTTAGATCCTGCGTTCTCCCTCTGTAAAATGGGGCTGGTGCTCCTCCTTTCTTTATGGTGTATAATGCCTGTAATTCATGATGTGCTCCTGAGTAGCATAAGGGTCTTTGTAAGCCCATAAACACTCTATTTGTTTTAGCTTTAGCCTTAAAGGGAGCATAAATGCTGGGAAAGGACTGTTTGGTGCCATCCTGGGCTTTTCAGTTTCCATTTGAAACTCAGCAGGAGTTTGGATTGAGAGCCTGTTCCCATCAGCACAAGCAGTTTCAGGCTGATAATGGGCTGGTGGTAACCTCTCAAGAGATAAAAACCATGGGGAATCATCAAACATCCTTACTCATTGTGTATTTTTACATTTATGTAATTTCAGGTTTTTAAGTTCTTCAAATTCCATCAAAATACTAGCAAATTCCTGGTTCAAGATTTTTCTTTTACTTTTAGGAGCAGAAAGTGCCATTTCCATTTGCTACAAACATATTTACAATTACTTTGACCTTTAACTCTTAAGTTAATGTGCAATTATAATAAAAAATGCCATGAAATATCACTGTGCAGTGTTAATTCTAAGTTGATCAGCACTTCATTAGTTCTCTGATAGCAAAAAAAAGAACATCTGTGTAATGTATTATGCAAAACTCTTGTCCATTGGCTTGAGGTACCTTGGATCCCATTTTCTCATCATTGGAATGAAATTGATTTGGTGATGTCAGCTGAGTTCATACTGCAAAATTAGCTCATGGAAGTCAGCAGTGCTATTGGTTTCTTCACTTAGGAGAGCATTGGAGCTTAGTCTGTCTAGAAACTGAAACCTTCCACCTCTAGACTTTGTGTCTCCTTCAGGTCATACATGAAATGACTTAGGGAGGGAGCATGGAGAAGTTCTTGTAGTGTCAGCCTGCTTGAGAACTGCCAAACTAGTAATGTCTGTGTGATTCTCCTTTCCATTCTCTTTCACGTATAATATATATAATATATATATGTGTATATATATAATATATATAATCTATAAATAAAATATTATTTAATAATGATTATTCATAATACATAAACATTTTAATTTATAGATATTTTTATATGCATATATATGTGTATAAATTTTCTAATATCTCTGATTTGTATTTTATGAATAATTAATAAGTTTTGCCTTGTCTCCTAAGGTTATAAAAGATGTGTGCAGCAACTGTACAGGAGCTGTAGACTCTGATGGGCCGTTGTCCAGTTCTCCAGTACACAAAGTGGAGCTGGAAAAGGTAAAGTTATCAAAATGGTGAATGCAAAATTCCTTTTGATTACTCAAAGAGGCACTGGATGTCAATCCCTTGCTGCCTTGTGTTGCTGTTTCAGGCACACAGTCCCTGTGTTGTGTTGGTTTGGTTGGATATGTGCACACATCCTGCAGAGCTGAGGTTTCTGCCATGTCACTTTGTTTGGCCGTGAACAAGCAGCAGGCTGGCTTGGGTCCAGCTTCTCTTCAGCCACAGAAGGGTGCAGATTAATGGGTCTGATACATGTGCTGAGATGCAGAGATGGTCTCCAACAAATGCAAAGAACAAGCAGGGGTGTCACTCTTGAGGAAGAGTAGATGAGGGTTATACCGGGGTTTTAAGGGAAAGTCTCTTATTTTGGGGGATTTAGTCCATGAAGAGCTCCCTGGGCATGCTGAGATCACTGTTTTGGCAGACCCTTCCAAGCATTTGTGTCTCAATAAAGAAACTTGGCTACTCACACGTGGTACTTGGCTACTCCACTGCCTTGACTCAGCAGGATGTGAGAGCACGAATTAGGGAAGTGAGCAGCTTTGCAGGGAATGATTGCTGCATGACCAGCACCACTTTAAACCCCTGCTATGTTAAGGCATCTGTGTGAGCAAATCTCTCTGCAGCCCCTGCTTAAAAATCCCTCTGGCAGAGGTTTCATCACCCAGTTCCTGTTGGGAAGTGCCACCCCCCTGGTGGAAGTGCACCACTGCCTGTGGCATTATGTTGCTTTGATCCTGGGAACTGTTCCAAAACAGCCCAGACTTCCTGGTTTCACAGGCAAAAGCTGTTGTGTTTGCATGTTTGCACACACCTGTACAGTATTGACAAAGTAACTTTAAGTGTTGAGAAGTAGGGTTTTTTTTCTAAAATGCTTGCCATGAAAATGTGTGATTTATTTTGTCATTCATTCCTTTTTGCAATTGCCTTATTGTGATAATCTTCTTCATGGCTTCACCACTTCTGAGTAATGTGGTCATCAAAACTATGCTGTCATAAGCTCTATCTGCTCCAACCCAGACCTCATGATAACCATTACAGAATAATCAGTGCTTTAAATTTATTTCAAAAGCCTTTCTTGCAAATATTGAAAGTACTGAAGCACCTTATAGGAATACACTATTTTCTGATAAGTTGTAATTGCAAATGCATATACGGAGCATTCTTTTAAAGATACAGCTTTTACCCTACTCATATCTGATCCATGTAATTCTTTATTGCAACATTTAGAGTCTAGAAATACATTAAAATGTATGGTGAATAATGAATATTTCACTGTTTTTAGTATACTTTCAAATACATACTATTTTATTGTTTCTGTGATTTTCTAAACTGAAGTTTTTATTGTCTTCTAATTTTCATCTAAGTAGATGAGAGCTTGAAAGTGTGTTTTATTTCACAGTAAGTATTTTTTTAAAGGGGACTCATGACACTTGATTTTATGAAGGTGCAAACATTGTGTGTCAGCTAATCTCTTTGCCCCTGCAGAAGTTGTCATTTGAGAGGCCCAGCTCAGATGGGGAAGGTGCTGTGGAAAATGGCATCACTACTGTGTGCAATGGTAAAGAACAAGGTATGTCTGGTGTAAGTATTGTGTGCTTAGAGAAAGAGAAATATTACCTTTTATCTGTCCAAAAAAGTAAAGTTTTTGGATGGTTTTATTTGGATTCAGTTTAACTTGAAGGCTCAACTATGTCAAGAAGGATTCCTTAAATTTTAGCAGTAACAGAAGGCATTTGATGTTATTGTGCAGGTAAAATCAATATAATTAATATAAGAAAACAGAATATGGAAATTTTGGTTTGGCCTTTTCTCTGTTCAAAAGTACAGTTTTTCAGAGCTTGGATGACTATAGGCAAGTAACAGAGTTTTAGTGACTGTATAGTAGCAATATAAATAGTGGTGTAAAACTTCTAAGCAAAAAAGCTATAATTAAATACTAGAAGGAATGAATCATGCATATATATATATATGTATGTTTTATATATGTGTGTGTGCATAGATACCTTCATATATAAACTATCATATTACATATGATTTTTATATTAAAAAATATATATAGTCATGCAGTATCAGTGTATTTTTGAGTACATATGTATATAGTTTTGCATATGCTACTTTGGAGTCACGCATGTTCTGTAGTCCTTACAATCTAACAAAGGTAAATCCTAAATCCAGGGAGAGTTCTGGCCAAGTTATATTTAATACACTCAACCTTTATGCTCTCTTCTCCATCCTGATCCCTGCTCCACAAAGCAGAAGAAATTCTGTGGGTTCCTTGATGTGCCACATAGCATGGTGTAGCTCAGATAAGGGATTTTTCTGCTGTTAAGTGCAGGGTAATGTGAGCTGCAGTGAGCACAATGTCAATACTGCCCTTGGTGCCAGCACTGTCTCGCCTTTTGACTCATTTCCCTTATCTCCTCCCTGGGTCATTTTCCAGCATTTCCTGGCTGTAAAGATCTCTGAACAGTATGGGACAATGTCATGGTTTGTGGTTTTCTGAAAGTCGTGGTACATTTTTACTTTTTTTTTTCCACATTTTAAAATCTTCTATTAAGCTTTCATAAAACTCCAAAACCTGTGGAGTATCATTTGTGACCCAAAACCTGTGCTGTCCACGATGTCCAGAGGTACCTGGTGGTTCAAGTACCCTGCAGAAGGTGTGATGATGCAGCTGGAAAAACAGCCCAGCTGAGGTGCCTCAAGGAGGGTCATTTAAAATACCATTGGCTTTTGAAAATTGACTTTCAATAGATAGTAGGAAAAACAATGGGCATTAATGACTGCAGGAAGGCTGAAGTGTCCTTGAAGAAGTTAGCTGTGCATTTTTGAAATGGATAGAAGGTGTTTAAGGGAGTAGGTGGGAAGGGAGGCTTCAGAGAATGATCATCTCCAGCTGGCACCAACCACCAGCCTTTGCTCTGCTCTTAACCAGCTGCTTACTTTGCTGTGGGGAAGGAAATGAGAATAAAAGGCATCTATGAAAAAAAATCACTGGCAGTTGGGCAATTAGTATATTCTTTAGACTCAAAAAGATTGTCATGAAGGCCTTATTTCTGCTGCCTCTCTGCTCTGCAGGAAAAAAAAACAGGAAAAAAAAGGGAAGACAGGACAGAAAAACAAACACTAGAATGGCCTAATTCCACTGTTGGCCTTGGCTGCTGCTGTGGGGGATGGAAACCTGTCTGAGGACAGGTGCTGTGCCCCCAGGCAGGGGTTCATGAGCTGAGTGGATGGGTGGCCTTCCTCCCTCCAACAAGGGAGCCTGTTTATGTTTAGAGAGCACAGTGAAAGTTGTGAACACCCTTCCCTTGAAAAGATAATTAGACCTGGATGTGTTGGAACTGGCTGGGGGACAGCTATTGGCACTTGCAGAGCTGTCTTACGCCCTCAGCACTGCCAGATTTGTACAGTCATGGCTACAGATATAATTTCTAAATAATGTTCTATGATTGCTAACAATTAAACTAAATATGATAAATTATCCCATGGTGAGTCCCAAACTGCTTCTCTATTTTCCATGCATTCTTCTTCCCAGCTCATTAGTTCATACAGTCATTTCTCATGTGAACATTTTCTCTATTTTTCCCCTCAGTTTGTGCAAGTCCATAACCACTAAGTGTTCCCTGTTGCAAAAGGAGTTTATATGTTGGGGATAAAGATAGAGCAAATCAATTAGTAACTATTTTAAGTTAATTGTTCATCAAAATCACATGTCAGGGCAAGTTGATGGAATTTTTGCTGCCTTTTCAGTTAGCAGAGACTTTTGCTCTGTTACCAGAATCCCATTTAGTCCTCTGAATGCAGTTTCTGAAGTTTATTTTGTTTGTTCTGTTTTGCAAATAAAAGGCCTCTTTTTTTCTGAATCTGTTTAGTCTTAGAAACTCTTCTTTAAAAAAAAAAAAAGTATTAGGTTTTTAATCTGGTAGACACTTTCTAAAACCTTATCCCTAGTCCTTGCCATATTGTATTCAGCAGCTGAACATGCTTCAGGTCTCAGTGGTAATATTTCTAGTATCAAGTGAATTTAGTGGAAGCATAGACTGGATGTTAGCAAAATACTTCTTTTCAGCAGAGTTTTTTCTTTCCAATGGTCACAAAAATGGCCAGCTTATAGCTATTGAATATTCATACTGATCCCACTAATTTCTGAGTAGTTAATTCATAGTCTTGTCTTGTCTTTTTCTAAAATGTCCATTGTGATAAGATGTCTTAACCTAATTCTACATAGAAGTAATTTTGCTAAGCAAGCATCTTGCTATCTTTTTTGTGTACCTAATTATTGAAGTATTTTAAGAAAAGTGTTTAGGAACATTGAAGAAAACAATGAAGAAATGTCTGAATGGATTTTTATTGCTGTGTATATGAGGTGAATACAGGTACTTCAGTCATACTCCTAAATTAGATGATGACTTCTGTGGAAAGAGACTTGAAGCTTGATTAGATTAAATGAAGTTGAAAAATCGATTTTTGTTTTATTATCCTTCAGAATGCCACTGTTTTTATAACACAGAGGTAATAAGAGGTAATTTGTCTCATTGAAATCTGCAACTCTTGTACAAAGGTTTGTCTTGCATAGGATATTTTTGTCTGAACTCCTGTTTTTATTCAGCTTCTCTCTCTTGGTTGGTATACACACACTACTAAATAGACACTTCTTCTTTCTTAACAGTAAAGAGGAAAAAAAGTTCGAAAACAGAAGCCAAGGGCACGGTGACTAAAGTAACAGGGAAAAAAATAACGAAGATCATTGGTTTAGGAAAGAAAAAGCCATCAACAGATGAACAGACCTCATCAGCTGAAGAAGATGTTCCAACATGTGGTAAATGATTTTTCCCCTTGAGTCTTAAATGCTCACTGCTATTAAAACTTTATAGCATTCTAGCCTAGGAATTTCTCTAAAACTGCTTTTACTGCAACAATTCTTCCCCCAGCATTGGAAAAATGCACCCAGACTGCAAGAGGAGTAATCAAGAGTTTGTCATTTGCAAAGAGATTAAAATAATTTGACTTTTTAAATAAAGTGGTAACACAGTCTCAGGTATCACTGCTCTTTGCAAAATTGAGGAGGAAGAGAAACTTGAACAGGAAGCATAAAGAAACAAGCACTGTTCTCGAACAAATGGTTATAAAATGAATATAGGCTGAACTATGAAATAAATTGAGGCTACAAAGTAGAAGACGGCTCTTGGAAAGTGATCAGGTCTTTTATAGTAGATTGTGGTTAAGGTTTTATGGAATAGCAGACAGCAGTCAATTGGCCTCAAGCAAAGTGATTTAAGTTTAATTATGGGTTCCTAAAGTGGTACATATTCGACAAAATGAAGTAACAAATTTCTAGTACGCTATTTTAACTCTTAATTTTGACCATTCCATATGACAGCTGTAGTGCTCAAGGAAGCATATAAAAAGGCATGCAGAAATGCTTGTGTTTTGTATCATAGCTGTTAAGATTTGCTCACAGTTTAAGACTGTGCAATGCACTTAGCTGATGTCCTCACAGCTCTGCTATTTTAAAACAATGCAATGGACTTAAATGCTCCAGTTTATCTTTAGGTGCTTCAGTATTAGGTAACACTTCCATACCTCAATAAACTTACTCTTCACCCAATCCCTTCAAAACACAAATTTCCTTAGAAAGCTTTGAAGCAGTTGCACCAGATTCTGGATTTTACCCATTAATTGACTAGAAAAACTTAGGGAAACTCAGAAGTCCGTGATTAGGGAGCAGTTGGTAGAACTCATTGGAGCATGAAGTGTGATAGATGCCTGCCCAAGGTGATGGATGCTGGTGGTCCATGGACCACCAGAGAGAACTTTGTAAGGTTACAGGTGGCTTTCAAGCCACACTTTGGGAATCATTCACATAAGCAAACTTTGATTAAGTGTGTGTATATGTGTCTATACATTAGCTAAGAACAGATGTGATTTATTGACCAAAAGAACAGCTGGGAAAAGCTGTGTCCAGCCAGATGCATTGTCCAAAGCATCTGGCCTCCATAAGGGCCCAGACTTCCGGGCTCTCATACTCCATTGATTATTCTGCATTATGTGAGAAGCTAACCACATCTGTACAGTCTAATTCCTCATATTTCTACCATTAGTTTGGATATGGACATAAATACAGATTCAGCCATTACTATTTGCCTGCATTTGGCTCTACTCAACACCTCTTGCAGATTTTAAAGGAAAATATATGAATGTCTGGTCATTGCAGGAAGTCTTTGCTAGAAGGAGTTTCTCACCACCAGCAGTTTGGCTCAGTTCAGTGGCCTCTGGGAGGCTGCTCCATAGTTGAAGGTTTTTACACTTTACCTCCCATGAACAAAGGGAAAATCCCAGCAGGGATGCAGATGTCACCCAGCTACTGTGGAGACTAAAACCCACCTGCGCTTGTTGTCATGGCAAAGCTCTTGCCTACATCACTGCTCCTAGACTGCCTGCACTAAGCTGAAGCACTAATGCCCCAAAGGGGAGCACACTTGAGGCATTTTGGTCATGTCAGCTTGTGAAGGTTTAAGCAGAGATAAGTAGGGGGAAAGTGGGATCCTGCATAGTTCAACTCTGAAGCAGGAAGTTTTGTGAGAGCTTTTCTGAGAGGCGCACTGGCAGCAGAGGGGAAAAAAATGTCAGAAAAAAAGGATTCTCACTCCAAAACAAGCTGTATCTGGCTTGCACAGGAAGGTTTTTTTCATTTCTAGGGATTGTAATGCAATGCACAGTGATACAGGGTTTTGTTACAGGAGGAGGGAGGAGAGCTGAAGAGTGTGATTATCACAAGGAGCCAAAACCAGAGGATTAAGCACATCCTTATTTTTTATAGTGCCTTCCAAGATGTGCACAATTCTGATCTGCTATATCCTGTTGGATCACACTTTGACATTGGAACCATAATATTGGAAGGAAAACCCAGAGAAATTAATAATAAGTCATGGTTTTAATGAAAACCAAAGATAGAGCTCTATAACAGGATTAAATGAAAATCATGTCTGAGATAGACGACAGCATTTTAATTTCACTTCTGGCTTTTGCAAGATATCATTTATTTCCCTCCCCATAGCCTGTTTGGAAGCAGCAACATGCTGAATTCATGTACTATTTGTAATGTGGAAGCAAAATTCAAAGGTTTTGGTTTGTTTTTTTTTTCTACTTCCAAACTCTACTAAGACAGGAAAAACGGGCATTGCTTTGATTGTACTGTTTGAGTCTGGAATGATTTTTGCAATGGCACAGAGAAGGAAAACCACAAAACTCTGCCCATTTAATATTCTATGCCTAGACACTATATTAATATAGAGCATGGTAAGAAAAGTGGGTGGTTTAAAAAGAAAAATTTTAATGACATTTTAGTATGTAAGGATACTGTACCATAATCACTTCCTGAATTTTAAGCTGATACGAATTTTATTTCTATTTGCATAGGTAACAGTCTTTTAAGTTCTGGTTTGCAAGTGCTGCAAACCAGATGTGCATTCTTCTTTCTAAATGTAATTACAACATAGAGCATCAACATGTAGTAGGCTTTTTTAAACACTGCTTTTGGAGTTACACAAGGTAGCTCAATACATAATTATATAATATGAGCTTTATATTTAATATGAATTTAATATATTTAATATAAGCTATTATAATTATATAATATTATTTTCCCAGAAAAATTTGGTCAGCCACAGTTATCAGTCATTACCCACAGAGAGGCAGAGTGAGCACATTGGCTGTGTATGGAACTTTTTTTCTCAATGTCTCTCTCCCATTCTTACTCAAATCCTGGGGGCCTGTGTGCTCCTACACATCCAGCTGCTGCAGGGACTGACACAGAGCAGCCATTTGCACATGAGATGGATCACATATTTATATGCTTTTTCTAGGTTATTGGCACAGTGAAAGTTTTCATTAAAAGCAGTGGGGCAGGGTCATTTACTTGTCTTCCTAAAATCCATCTGGACTTTCTATTAGAAGAGGAACAAGTTATTTAAAGGCTAGCATTACACTGAGAAGTAAGTTTCTTTTTTCCTTCCTTTTCAGAAAAAGTGAGGAGTGAAATATCTCACATTTCATTTTATTGCAGGATATCTCAACGTGCTCTCTAATAACCGTTGGCGTGAGCGCTGGTGCAGAGTGAAAGACAATAAACTCATTTTCCACAAGGACAGGACTGATCTGAAGACACACATTGTTTCTATCCCGCTCCGTGGCTGCGAAGTCATCCTGGGGCTGGATTCGAAGCATCCCCTGACCTTCCGCCTGCTCCGGAACGGGCAGGAGGTCGCTGTGCTTGAGGTACAATAGCTGTGGCTTCTAGGAACTCCCACAAGGTGAATTAGAGAAGAATTCATACAACCTGTGTCTGTCCATTCAGAAAAAAAATCTTTGGAATAATATTATTACAGAGCTGAACAATATTGAAAGGAGAGAAGAAATAGTACGCGTTGTACTCAAAGAGAGAACTGAGATTAAATGTAGTTCAGAAATCTTCTCAGTAAAATACTTTTGTCTTCACTGACCTCCCCTTCACCTAGTACTAAAATATCCCTTCTCCTTCTCTAGGCACACTTTTGTATCAGGGATACAATTACTTTGGGTAAATAAATTAGCAATAATTAAATAATGGATCACTGTTGATGGGAGTTTTAACTTTATTTTTTCTGCTGCTTATGGTTTTTATGCTTACTCCTTTTGCTCAGTCTTTGTCTGTATTATGCATTTAAGAAAATGCAGTGTGCGAGCAGCCTGGTGTGTCTTGACTCTCCTCATGGGCCTTTATCCACCTTTATCTGTGTTAGGTGGGTCAGGCTTTTTATAGGGCCTTTATTCATCATCTTTTAAAACCTGAAATGAGCAGACACTTAAGGCCAAGTATAATGAGCAGGAGGCAGCCTTTGCTTTCAGTGGCAGGACATGCACTTTGACTGCTTTGGGTTTCTGACTACAAGTCTCCTATCCTTGCAGCCAGGCCTGTTATCTGAGAGCAGTTCAGAGAAGTCGAAAATCTAAAAAACAGCTCAAGGAACTGTGAAAAGAAATTAAATACATAAAAATAAGAAATTTAGAAACCACTAAATTTATAAATGACAAGTTGTCTTTCCCCCACTACTTCTATCCAATATTTGTTTTGCTGCTGTTTAACTTTTGAATTGGTGACTTGAAGCAAAATATGAAAAAACTCCAATTATTTTAATAGTATTACTGCTTTTACTTGTGTTATCAAGAAGATGTATGCTATCATCTAGAGAAATGTAGCAAAATTTTTCAAAAAGTAGTGTTAAAATCTCTTCACTATTTTGTTCCCTATTTCCTCTTGTTTCTGTTCAACAGCAGCACTTTCTTCTCAGGAGTCATGCTATCTAAAAATATGCCAGCCTAACAAAGGAAAATAATTATGTTAAAGCTTTCAATATTCTGAAGTCTAAAATAAGCATTACTTGAATTAAAATCCTTAAACAATTATTTTTTCTTCCTTTTAGTGGATTGCCCTCCCTGTATTACATCATAACTGATGAACACATAGTTTATTTAAAGTACCATCCTTCTAGCAAAGCAGATTTAATATGAAATCCTGGGCTTTTTAGGAGTTCAGCAGAATGAAACCAGAGCCTCTCATACAATGTGGTAGCAATTTTTCAACGGAGAAGAATGCACATTTTGCAATAATGCTCAGCCCAGTGGCAAAGCAAAGACCTGACCTACATTTTTGGCCTCTCCTCACAGGCCTCCTCCTCCGAAGACATGGGCAGATGGATAGGAATTTTGCTGGCAGAAACAGGATCTTCAACAGACCCTGGAGCTCTGCACTACGACTACATCGACGTGGAAATGACAGCAAGCGTCATCCAGGCTGCAAAACAGACCTTCTGGTGAGAGCTGTTTGCTACCTGCCTGCTTCCAGTGCTCTCAGGATTCATGTCCATGTCTTAACTACACTGCCAACACAGCTTATCAAAATTCACCTCCCCCTTTGCCAGATACTGAACTCCTGAAGTGTTTCAGCATTGCAGCATGTTAGTAGATGTGTTTATGATTATAGTGTTGGAATCCTGCTAAGTCCTGTAAAAGATGCAAGGCACTATGCAACTTTACCCAAATCTTTACTTATTTTTTTCAGTAAGTCCCCTTATCAAATGCTATATTTTAATCTTCTATTTTGCCTAAAGTCTTAGAGCTATCACTGAAGAGAACAATTATTCTGAAATATGCAGCTATGTAATTCACATTTATTGTCTGTATTTGCTGTACATATAGGGCATAATACAGCATATTATTGATCAATATATGCTGCACACTCACAGTGTAAAGCAAATTTAAGTCTTGGGTAGTCACACAATCAGTGTTTCCTTCTCAAGTTCTTTCTGATTAATTAAAAACTTTGTCAAACTCGCCCCAGTTCAATTAATTTCTGGGGCTTAATATATGAGGTGGAAATTGGGAAAGTGTCTAGAGGGTGAAGCATGGAAGCTGTTTAAATTGCTAATCAGTGCAACGAATTCCCCATTACTGATCCTGTGCTAAAAGCATATGCATACTTAGCATATACAGTGATTTACATATTCAAATCATTTGAGGCATTCAAGCAGTCTTTGGTGGGAAAAGACCATCATTTTTCCTTGGCTAGATGAGGTTTTTAGAAACCGGAGTGAGGAAACAGTGAGGACAGGGGAATGCCCTACTGCAGTTGTTCCCCATGGTCAGAAAGTGGGTGGCCTGAGAAGACAGCTGGCAAAGGCATCATCCCTCATCCCACTGCAAGATGACACTCCCTAGGCTAATTTGGAATTTGTGTGACTTAATTCATTAGAGAATCACAGCCCATCTGCCCATCATGGCTTTAAACAGATAAAAAATGAAGGGGGAAAAAAAAAAAGGAAAAAAGTTTTGGAGTTTTCCAAAAGAAGATCCTATTGCCATTAGCAAGGTGCCAAGAGAAGTTAACGAGGGAAAACGCCCAGCTTCAGAGTCCAGTTTGAATGACTTCTGATAGAAATCAAGGTGACTCAGTGTTAACACAAGCCCTGTTTTGTGAAAACCAAATAGTTTTGATAGAATTAAAATGCACTTAGAATGCAGACTTATGTTAATATTTGTTTAGAAGTTAATAGGGCTCAAAAAGTTTGTCCTGTGTTGACGTGTATTTTTGCTTCAGTCAGCATCTAGCAGTAACCACATTTAAGAGAAATAGAATGGTAACCTTTTCCCCCTGAATTCTGCATGGCTTTACTTTTCTGCACATATGTGGTACTAATTGGAGCCAAGTGAAAAAACATATGCAACTAGACCACATGTTACAAAGGAATGTCAAACAACTTGCAAAATAGCAGAATTTACCTGTTAAGAATTAATTAAAATTCATTGGGTTTCCTTAAGAGCTTGTCAGGGCTTGCTGATAATCAATAGAGTAGCTGTCTGCTGATTTTCAGCTACAAGTGGAAAACGAGGAGAAATTACAATGATACTTAAATGTTAATGAACTACTACATTTGCCCTTTATAGAATGAATATCGGTATTCCAAATCAAGTGCAGTTATTAAAAATTAGTTTATCGCTCAGTCACTTTACATTATTGGTTATTCACTTACTAAGACTGATGCTTTGCAAAGCTATCAGCTCCTCATTAATAGTCCCATCAATTTCCTTCGTCTAAATCATTAGGTGTGGGGGAAAAGCTGAAGAAAAAGTGCTTCCAGGCAAGTTCCTCCATTTTCCTTCTAGCAGTTTCCAAATGCAATTAACTTGCATGGATGCACCTGAAAACATGATTAATGAGGATTATTGAAATAATTATTATGAATTGTTTGCAACTACTGAGATAAATCCTGCCTTCCTTTGGTGATGGAAATAGTTACTACAGGTGCATCAGATGCCACTAATGAATATCTCAGTTTTCAGACATGGTTATTATATATTGCTGTAATTGGAGCCCCTTTACTAGAAAGAAATTGAGCAGTAACTCCAAGCTCAGTTCTTCAGACCAACCAGAAACACTTGTGCAACGCTCTTCTTTAAGAACAGTAGACAAACACAGCCCTCTAATAATGCCTAACAAGGTATGAGTTACAATAAAGTTAAAAAACATTTTTATAATGGAATTTTCCTTGGGCTTTTTGCTGTTAGTTTGTTTGAAGTAAGGAAAGCCTCTTTCTAATGGTTTTTCCATCCCCACACTGCCCTGAAAGGTTCACACCAAGCTGAGAAGGTTTGTCCCTCCTGTGAGCCCAGGTTTCCCATGGCTCAGGTGAGCCCCAGTTCTCCTTCTGAATGAGAAATTCAATGGACTCATGTTATTCCAAAGCCAGAAGAAAGCAACTGTTGAAACCACAGCATTCCTGAGCTCCTGCCAGTGCTACAGAAGACCCTCTCTGCTTTAGCAGTGCTTTATCATACTTTGTGAATGTCAGCATAGACTCTGAATAGTTCCATTGTTTGGGATGGAAAACATTGTTTTCCCATTCACGTACACCTGAAACTGTAGGAATGGAATTATTTTGGATCTCACTCTGTACCTTATTCAACTCCAGCAGTTGCTACAAAGGAAAACTCACCTTTGGGGTCATTATTGCTGTCAGGCATGACTCTGCCATTGTCTGCATTGTTAGATCTTTGCAAACCTGATGTAGTTTCTGATACCTCAAGTGTGTTCTGCAGAATTCCAGTAAAACAAGTGACAGTGTTGACTGGGACAGGATAAGGGGGAAGAAATTAAAATATATTATATATATGTATATCCCCTTTAAAGTTTCCAGAGGACTCAGGTCCATCATGTGTAACAGAATGAGAATGAGCATATAGACTATTTGTATCTACAATTACCCAGAGAGGGTTGAGAAGCATAGTGCCATAGCCAGCCAAAAGTTCTGATATAGAAGAGAAGAATTCCCAGGTTTTGAGGAATTATTCAGGAAATTTTGATCGATACGTTACTTTGGATTTCATTGAAATTATGTGGGCTTTTTTCAAATTTTTTGCTGGATTTTATTCTTGGTTCTCTCATTTCCTAAGTTTTTATCCCCCTGAGCATGCATGCACACAGAAACACCTGCTTCTCCCCAGTGCAGACAAGAAGGGAATGTTTCTGGGACCCTGTCAGGCTGGTGTATAACAGAGATCAGCAGGTTCCTATGTAAACAGACCACTGAGCAATCACAGCTGTTGCTCTCCAGGCCTTCACACAGTCTTATCCCCACAATGGAGAACAGGAACATATGCTGTGTTATTGGCTGTAGCAGCTATGTGTGGGTAGCAAAGAAAAACTGCCCTGCAGAAAGTGAGCAGCTCTGTGCTTCCAGGCTACATGATCAGCCACGGGGAATATACCACTGAATCATCATTTAGGCTTAGGTTTAAGTGCTGGTTTTTATTATTTTTGCTTTGCATTATTCAGTTTCATGAACAGGCGGGTTATATCTACAAATCCGTACCGGGGAAGCACTGCCAATGGCTACGCCTGTCCGAGTGGAATGGCACTTCATTACGATGATGTTCCCTGCATAAATGGATCGGTAAGAGTTGAATTTGCGCAGAACAAATGGTTTGCATGTGTTGAATGCGAGGACATCTGAAAATTATATTATCTAAAGATCCTCAATGGGCAGTTTCCAGATGAAATCATATTTTTTTGATTGGGGGTTGCAAACTCCTCTCACGCTTATAGAACATAAGGGCATGGGACATATTGTTTACATTAACCTGCATGTGAGCCAGTGTGCATTTAGAAAGCAGTTGCCTGTTGCTGATTTGTTGCCAAGTCCTTGGATGTAATATTCACTTGAGGAGGTATTTTTTTAGATCACACGGGAAAGGGCAAAATTAAAGACTTAATTACACCTGGAACTTTTTGGTGTCTGTTGAAAAAACACCAAACCCCAAACTCTTCTAAGTCCCTGAGGCTGCATTCCTGAGGGCTGCAGGTGCTGCTCATCCCAAAGGAGA
This sequence comes from Poecile atricapillus, assembly GCF_030490865.1. NCBI lineage: Eukaryota > Metazoa > Chordata > Aves > Passeriformes > Paridae > Poecile > Poecile atricapillus. Next base: position 65,590,712 of record NC_081252.1, on the reverse strand, counting down.
GCCACAGTGGTCACTTCCATTTTCATAAATTGCAGAGCTCATCGAAGGCAGATGTGTAATAGGATTTAACATCCAGTGCTGCTAAACAATAGCAATATGGGGTCCTCGGGAAGATTTACAGGGGAGCTACAGCTCATGTCAGCTCTTAATTTGGGCTGTTGTCTAAAGGCCCCACTGAGGGCAAACTCAAGAGAAATTAGGAGTTTCAAAGTGTGAAATGGTCCAATATGTCAGTAATGTCTGAAAGATGTTAGAAATCCCCTCTTGAAAGCAGTGCATGATGATTTGTGTCAAGAGCAGTCTCTGCATAGTTCTTGGGTGTACTCATACCTTTGTTTGAGTAGTGTACTGCCATGGCCAGGATGGGTTAAGGAAGGGTATTTAGCAGTCAGATTGGTTTCTTTTAAGGTTAATCATATGAATCACTGGAGTACTGTTGTTGAGCTTTCCATTTTTCTAAAATTTAAAACAAAAAAAAAAAAAAGAGCTATTTTAGTCCTTGCAGCTCAGAATAATAAATCTCCATCAAATGAAATGTGCTAGCATACCAGCAGCTGATATTCATGGGAAAAACATGCAGCCTGAAGAAATTTAAAAAAAAACAAACTAGAAAAATCTTGGCTTCTGATAACTGCTAGGCTGTATTACTTTTAACAACTCATGTACCAGATGTAATCCTGTGGATTCATCTGTGTAAACTGTGAGTATCCCCCCGTTAACACAGTCTGCCTGTGCTGCCTTGGTGCTCAAGCCACCAGCTGAAGGTGCAGTCCCTGAAACAGCAAGGGTGATAGGCTTGCTTATTCTAAGGAACTTGCTCAGGGCTGAGGCTGTGAGCCATGGAATGCAATGCTTGCTTTCCACACAGTGTTTTCCCCCCACTTTCTAGTTTAAGTGTAAGTAGTAAGTGTATGCTCGCTAAGCACTGAGGGCTTGCTGGAGTCCAAAGCATCACTAATGTTTTAATTTCACTTGCATGGTGCTCTGTTCACTAACTGCCAAGGTGTGTGTGTTGCAGTGGGAACCAGAAGATGGCTTTCCTTCTTCTCGTAGCAGGAACACTGGAGAAGAAATGCTTTATGATAACGCAGGCCTGTACGATAACTTGCCGTCTCCAAAAATCTTTGCGCGCTATCCGCCAGCTGACAGGAAACCCAATAGGTTATCTACTGACAAACCCTCCTCTAACCATTACAAATACCCTGTCTCATCCAATCTGTCTTCTGCTCAGTCTGTCACTAATACCTCTGCTGTGGGGAGGGGATCTGGCTCGCAGGTACTGTACTATTTAATACTTAACAAACCTTTGTATTTGTTGGCTGTTCTGTTTATCTGGTTGTTATCTGAAGGGACTCGTAGAGTCCCTTAGTGTTAGCACTGAAGTGCCTGGAGTTTAGCTGTGAGCCCACTGCAAATGAAGCAGGATTGCAAAGTTATAAATTCCAATGTGGAAATAGTGGTACTTGGGAAAGGCTTTGTCCACCTGTTCTTGATGATTTACTGATTGTGAATAATAAGAACAAAAATAAATGTGACCTTCCACACTTAACCTGAATGCATATCTAGCTACCTTCTGGTTCCTCAGGCAGAGAGATGTCTTCAAAAAAACCCCAAAAAATATAGGTGACATATGACCTGACTGTGACAGCAAATTTGGCTCTTTAGAATTGTACTAATCTATATATCAAGCATACTGTGGTTATACATTTTGTGAATATGCATAAATATAAAAACTTGATGTTATATATTTAGTAAATTATGTTGTATATATTCATATATACCCTCCTTATATTACTGCCTGTTATTTTCTCCTCCATAAAAAAAAAATAAGCCTATGTCTCTGCTGCTTTCTGAGGGTGGCTACAGGCTTTTGTGCCTCAGAACCGACAGAGCAGATGAAGTCCTGTGAGCACAGCATTGTAGCAGATGGGCACAACCCAGCAGGGGAGCAGAGCAAGCCTTGCTCACAGCCATGCCAGGAACCTTCTCAGAGCCCTTAGCTGGGCTCTGAAGGGTGGCCATTGGCTTAAACCAATACATCACAGTGTGAATATATCACAGTGATGGGTGGTTTTCAATCTAATCTGACATGGAACAGTTAAGATAAATGTTTCCCTTATATGAAGTACCTGTCATACTGTGTGTTAACTCACTTAACCCTTACAAAAACCTTATATTGGAATATTAGAATTCAGTGCAGTTGCACAATTGGAGGTGGACATGAGCAATACATGCAGCAGCATGCTGCAGCAAGCTTCTCAGTGCACTCCCAATTCAGTCCTCACAAACTTTTGGAAGCGGGAGAACAGAGCATGGCACTCATATTCCCTCTGCTTGGCTGGAACATCCTCCATGGAAACACAATGAGTAGTCAGGACAGGGTTATCTTCCCAGGGTTCAGTTCATTGCTGTGAGTCCTAAATGGAAACCCCTTGAACATGAGTTGTTCTGTTCCTGGTAATCTTCTAAGCCTGTCTGTCCATTATCAGAGGGTTTTTTAAGTAAGAAAAGCTTTTAAGTAGTAGCTAGAAGGTGTATAAAGGGAAAACAATATGTTAACTCCTAGCACTTAAAAACATGTAATAATGTAATATCGTTTAAAAAAAAACCCACCACAAGGATGGAAAGGTCATACAGTAAATAAGAAACAACGTTGAATTTTTGTGTGGCAAACCCTGGTGGGTTTTACTGTGTGAAATTAACTGAAAAACTTGTTTTTCCAGAGTCTTTACAGTAAAAAATTTTCAAAGGTACATTTTTTTCTGCCTTGCAATGACTTTCTTAATACTGTAAACGGCAGACTTCTGAATGCATTGGAAAACATGATGCCACCAGAAACAGGGAGTTCATCCCCTTGTTATCCTGTGATTGCTGGCACAGCTCCCGCTGAGCTGGCAGCTCCCAGAGGCATCTCTGGAGGAAGTGCTGTCTCCAGCTCAATCAATGTGCTCTATTAAGGCTGTCTGATGTAGCAAGCAACTTTCTGTCAAGCTCTGCCCTTGATGAAAGGGTGAAAGTAATGCCAGTGGCACGGGAATAGCTGAAGTCCATTTGTACTTTTGTTTTCAAACAGTTTAAAGGCAAGAAGCCTCCTGTGACTACTAATGGGATCACCGGAAAAGCAAGAACCTTAAATAGCCAGCCGAAGAAATCTGAAACAGTTTCCAGTGTGAAGCGCACTGCATCCAGTAAGTATCTGTCCTCTCTTGGGAGTGGAGTCAGGAGGTGCCCAAAAGAGCTCTTGTCTTTGCAGACAAGGTAAAGAACCAGTGTGGTTTTTGTGTGGCTGGAGAGGCCAAGGAGGAGATGCCAAGACTTTGAATAGAAGATACATTTGTGACTTAACTCCAGCCACACCACACAAGAAAAGGGTGTCATCTGGGAGAATGGTACACATGAAATGTGGACCCGTGGCTTCTGCAAAGTCATGAGGATAGCAGGGAAAAAAGAAGGCTAATGCTTCCTCATTTGGAACAGCGAAGAATTCTATCTTCCTGTTGGAAAAGGAGGATGAGAAGCTGGTGTAGACGTAAGAGCACTGTGTTGCTCAATAGTGGACTTACTAATGAAGTCTTAAGAAGCTGTGGGTTTAATGGCAACAAGAGAAATCTGTGTTAGACTTTAGGACAAAATTAAGTAGCTTCTAACTGACTAAAACTGGGTTAACAACTCTTTGTCAGGAATGATTTAATATCATAGAGTGTGCCTTCAGATATGTGACAGATGAAGGGATCTCTTAGCTGACCTACCTTCTTTGAGTCTGCAACTGGAGCAGAGGTATAGAGGGGGCTGTGATATCAATCAGGCCACAAATATATGTGAGCCATGAAATAAAAGCATTTTTATGGGAGATTAAAAAAGAAAAAGAAAGCTGTCAAGAATCAAAGAAGTGTGAACATCTTTGTATTCTCTTATGTAAGGTGAGAAAAGGTGTGCACTTGAAGTAGAAATGAAAGCCAGGCAAAAGGCCAAGCAAGTGGTTTTTCCTCTGACCCTTCCAATTAGAAACAAATGGTTCATAGCTAGAGAGGAGCCTCCTTTCCATCTTCTCAACTACAGAGAAAGGCAAGGCCATTTTTCAAAACCTGTGTGCTGTAAGATAACTGGCTTTTCTCATTTTCCTCATGTAAATATAAAGAACAAACTCTCTCCTGAATCACTGTTGTAGCTGTGCTGCAGAACTTGGCAGAAGTCGTGGACTTTGAGAAAGAGCCAGTGGAAGAGGAATGCCAAGCCTTTCTTTCAAACCATAGAATTATGGAATGGTTTGGGTTGGAAAGGAGCCTTCCAGATCATCTAGTTGAAACAGCCTTGCTGTGGGGAGCCATGACATGCTTCATGTCGTGTTTAGTCTCAGGGAATAGTTCAGAGTTGTACTGTTAGTTTAATTAACTACAATCTAATACACGCAGATGCAGAGCAGTACAAATACGGCAAGAATCGTGTGGAGGCAGATGCAAAGAGATTACAAAGCAAAGAGGAGGAGCTGCTAAAGAAAAAAGAAGCCCTCCGGAATAGGCTGGCCCAGCTCCGGAAAGAAAGAAAAGATCTGCGTGCTGCCATTGAAGTCAATGCTGGTAGGAGGTGCTTTTGTTGTGCTGAATTCTCACCTGAGAATTGGACTTCATTATCCAATCAGCTTTGTATTCTCTGCTGAAGACAGCTGCCTAAACAAGTTTTGGTTTCAATGCTGAGCAATACTCTGTAATGTCTGTATTTGCTTTCCACACAGATACAAAATGTATAAGATAAAAAAACATATGTGTAAATGTATATACTTATTTTATATATGCATGTGTATGTATACACATGCCTAGGTGATTACACTGGGGAGAACTTCAGATAAGCAGAACATGGGAATAATATTTTTGTCACTAGCTAGTTATATTTTCATGAAACAGAAAAACAAAAAAAAATACTGATTTGAAACCAGACTAGATATCAAGGAATGTCACTTGATAGAAAGCATTTCATTTATGCTACTAAACTTTTTACTTTTTTATGAAAAAAGTGTTTTATGTAGAGTACCTATTTTTTTTATGTCACTGATGTGTAGAGACCTTGTTTCTGTAATTTTTAGAAATAAAAAAATTCTCTAAGTGTCAATATAATATCACTGAAATTATAAAATTGCTGTGAATGACAGGCAGGAAGACCCAAGTGATTCTTGAAGACAAGTTAAAGAAGCTGGAAGAGGAGTGTAAGCAGAAGGAGGCTGAGCGTGTAAACCTGGAGCTAGAACTGACTGAGGTGAAGGAGAGCCTGAAGAAGGCCTTGGCTGGTGGCATCACACTGGGCTTGGCTATTGAGCCCAAATCAGGAACGTCAAGTCCACAGGTATGCAAAGCCTTTGAACATGCCCATCCCAGTACCATGGGCTGGCAGTGCTCAGCCTTCCCAGCTCCAGCAAAAATGAGTAGGAATTGACAGTTTATAATGTTTTTTTAAGCCTGAGAAACAAGAGCAGAATTAAATGCCTTTCTGTGTTACTTACATTTCCTACAGCAGCAGGGAGCAGGTAGGCATGGAATCACATGCAAGTGTTGGGATATTGTGCAAAAGTCGACACCTTGTCCTCAGTGGTTGTAGAGGTACAGGAACTGAGACATTGCTCCAGCCCAGGGAGCACCAAGTCATCCTGCAGTGGTGGAGACCTGCTTGTGCTGGTCACCTGTCAGCTGTGTCACACTTTGCAAGGGCTGTATCCCACACCTTCAAGGGGGAGCTTGGCACTCCCAGCTTGTGCTATAGCTCTTTGTCTGAAGCAGCCATCACAGAAAGCCCAGAGAGGGATACATCAATTCCTCTGGATTATCCATAATTGTTTAATCAGATCTGTAATTGTTTAACAGAAAAGAAACTTCAGTTTTTGTCACAGAACACAAATGCACATTTTATTTTTGTTCTAATCTCTTTTTCATTTATTCATCATTATTATGAATAGAGTGTTTTCAAAAAGGAGTTCTGCAGTTCTGAATTTAAAGTAGAAAATACTGAATGTGTGACTACTTGGAAGAAACTCAATATAGGCTTTTCACTCTTTATTAGTCTCCAATTTTCAAGCACCGAACTTTGGAGAACTCTCCAATCTCCAGCTGTGACACCAGTGATACTGAATGCTCCATCCCTGTGAACAGCGCAGCAGCTCTGAAGCGACCTCCCTCGTCAAACAATTCTCCATGTCGAGGCCATGTCCTTCGAAAAGCAAAGGTGAGAGAACCAATGTCTTCATTTTCTTTTTCTGTGCTTTTTCATGCTTTCTTACAAAGTCTTATTTAGCCTTAAGAAGAGAATATCTAAATTATTCACATTGCTACATAAATACTGCTGCTTTGGGGAATCTTTTGCAGAATAATTGGTAAGTAGTTTGGGAGACAGATTTGACTTTTCTCTGATTCCATGTTTTTCTCTGTTGCTTTATAGATTTATTTTGCAAAGTAAGTGGTCTGTGGTGTAGACAGTCCATGTGTCCACTACTCTGTGTATCAGAGAAGTGGTTAAAAGAGCACTGTTATAGTAAGTGATTAGAAATGGCTCAAGACTGGGTCTGATCTTTTCCAGCCACTGCAATAACAGAATAGATGTACATTGTAATTATTGACAATGTGTTGTGCAAGTATCTACTTAATGTACATTTAAAGTAAAACTTGAATTACTTGAATTTTGTCTTGCAAGTATCAGGCTGAAATTTGCTGTCCTCTTGTTACAGTTTGCTAATTTTTGTGGTTTCGTTTAAATGGGATTTGTATGACCATTCTTCTGGGCTAAATTTGCTGGCAACATGAGCATGTGGGCAGCACATAACCAAGGGTGACAGTAATAGTGTTGGGCCCAAGCTTTTGTTTATTTAGTAGTTCACTTCTAGTTGTAATTGTAAACAGCAATAATCATAAACACTTGTCATTCATGAAGGGTATTTCCTTTTTTCATTAATGTCTTCTCTACTGGGATTTCTTCAAGTAACTTTTGTAACATGTATTCATTGATTATATATATTTCCAGTGCCTGGAACGTAAATGTAGTAGATACTGTAAATTCAGCATCTCAAAAAATTATTTTATTATTAAATTATCACAGTATAATTATTTCTCCTGCTATGCCATTCTTGAGAGCTTTCTCACCCTTCTACCCCCTTTCCATGGACATCAACTGCTTTTTCCTGCCAGTTTGCCTGATTCATTTAAATCCATCTAATTACACTCAACATAATTACACTCAAGTTTCAGTTCTAATCAACTTTGAAGTTTGCAACTTGTGTTTCAAACCTGAAAACACATTTATGTGCTCTAAAGCTTATCTGCATATTCCAATTATACCCTAATTTGTCCCATAATATCATCTCTAACTGTGTACTTAGTTTTAGATGTAGATGTTAGCTCAGCAATACTCAGGAACTGTGTTCCAGGAGAACACAGTCCTTGCAGATGGGAGCATGGGTTTGTGCTGGACAGGAACATTAAATCCAGCCACCTAATCGTTACAGCTGGAGAAACCAGGACATTATAAAAACCTAAACATTTTTGGTGTAAAGAATACCTTCTTGTAGTACATTTTTATGGTCAGCATATACCATACAGGGAAAACCCTGCTGCATTGTTTGGTGCCGGTGTGCTTTGGATGACACAGTAAGTTAGTCAAGGTTTTTGACAGAAATCTTGGATATAGGATTAGGCGAATCAAAAAGAATACGGAGCAACTAAGCATATTTTTCCCATGCTGGGAAAAACAACTCAAAAGTATCAAATTCAGCTTTAACAGCTCTTTCCCTAAAACCTCACACACTAAATATTAAGAGTGAAATTTTGCTGAATTAGATAGTGCAACCCAATCTATTCCCAGCCCATTGGCAGCCACAGCTGCCATCAGGTGCACATCTGCAGCACGCCCCACGCTTGGAGGTGGCTGTGCATGTGCGGGGGTGGAATTTGGCTCTCAATTCTTTTGGCCTTTTGCAGTTGAGAGTGAGCCCAGGCCTTGTAGATGTGGCTCAGGAGAGGGCGTCACAAGTGAGTATCCCAGAGCAGAACTTGGCTCTCCACACGTGGATGTCAGTGCAGTTTGTGGGAGCGAAACAGATCTCACATCTGTGCTTGCACTTGCAACTTGCAGCTGACACATCTCCCGCTGCTGAGAGGGAGTTGTATAAACGTTCAAAATGCCAGAATGTGTTTTGTGTGTTTGAGTGCACTGAGTGCCTCCCTTCCTGTCCTTCTCCTTGCACGGAGGGTGCTGAGCCCATCACCTGCCAGCCTCGTGTCACAGCCAGCCTCGTCTCACAGACCTGCTCACCAGGCAGCAACACTGTGCATGTGCTGTTGCAGTGCTGCTGTGCTGCTGCTGCTGTGCTGCTGCTGTGCTGCTGCTGCTGTGCTGCTGCTGCTGCTGCTGCTGCTGTGCTGCTGCTGCAGTGCTGCTGCTGCTGTGCCCTGCACAGCTGGGCCCGTGAGGGCACCTCAGGCACCTGGGACAGCAGCTTTGGAAGCTCTGCCACCAAAAACTTTCTCCTCTCAGATGCACTGACATTAGAAGGAAATACAGAATGAGCAGTAAGGCAGATCTAGTGTTAAGTATAAGAAGGAATAATAATTTGGGGATTGGCTGTTCAGGACATGCACTATACATACACACAAACATGCATACATAAATTTGAATTTTTTAACTTTTCGCTTTGCAAATTTCTTTAAATTTTTTTAGAAAGTTATTATGCATATTTTTAAGAAGCCAGAAGGCATTTTAATTGCAGTTTTGTCTAATCTGTGTTTGGCTAGAAATGGAGACTAATTAAAATATGGAAAACAATATTCTGTGTCAGTAGTCCTAGAGAAGTAAAACAATTCAAATAATCTTGCTGTACAGCAATTATTTAAACATTTCACATATTCATTGAAATATAAAATTAATTTCTAAACCAAATTTTTATGTGCAGCAAGAAAACTGAAGTTGGTATTTCTGATTTGTGTTTCAATCTAGTGGGCTGGTGAATGTCAGCATCTTACATCTTGCTTGTGTTCTAGGACTGGAGAAGAAAAGGAGCTGTCCCAGTTTCCCAGCTCCCAGTCAGGCTGTCATTGTTGACTCAGACATTCTTTCCTTGGTGTGAATCTTCAGGAGCAGTGGAAAAAAAGAAAAAGTTCCTTTTGCACCTGCAAAAGAAGCTTCTACTTTCAAGGCTTATTTAACACTTCAAAAAATCCTCCTCGCAGTTGCTTAGCCAAGGACTTCCTTTATACCTTTGGTAGCATATCTACAGAGAATATACATTTAATAGAGTTTTTCAAGTAATCTAATTTTTGCCAGTACTGTGTTTTACCTTTTGAATTACCATAATTTTAATTAAAACTGAATATTTAAAATACACTGAATTTTAGTCAAAGCACCATTTAAACAAAGAACACAAGTTTAGAAACAAAGTAAATTATTGTCTATCTTTAAACCCAAGGGGTTGTTTTTCTTACATTGATAAAGCAGCCATCAGCTGTAACCTTTACTGTTATTTTACAACAGCTGAGAGGTGTCATGCTCATACAGCTGTTCAGCCAAACTAATGCTATTACTCCTTTCAGCAGCAGAAACAGCTATTTACATGGATAAGTAATGGATTTCAGTCAGAGCTCTTAAATGTTGTGGAACGAGTGTTAAATTCAGGAATTCAGGTTTGGAAGCCAAGTCAGCAGGCTGCCTGCAGAGTGTCTCTGCAGAGTAGAAGGGTTAGAGAGGAACCTGCAGCCCCCAGTGCCTGGTGAGGAGCAGCTGAGCAGTTTCTCCAAGGGCATTGCTGGGGCCACAGGCCACCCTCTGTGGATCTTCTGTAGCTCCCAATGGCTGTAAGGGTGTGATTCAGGGAGTGGAGCAGTGTGCATGTCCTGAGCCCATCCTGCTTCAGCCATTCTGTTCCCGTGTACTGTCAGGAAATGCTGTAGGTGTCTTTCAACAGCTGCAAGTTTTACTGAACTGGGTGTTCAGCTGTAGCAATCTCATGATTTTCACTTATGTGGCAGAAGAAATGGAAATACCTTGCTCTGAGACATAGGACCAAAAGCATTATAGATTACATGTTTTGCTGTACATGTTTTCCTTGTCCTCGGCTAACAGGTAGGGAAACTGAGGCACAGATAGTCAAAGCAATTTCTTTTAACTTGCCAGACAATAGCTCAATTTGGATTATTTATAAGGGAAACAAATACAATGCAAACTGGCTTGTTTTTCTTAACTCTGCCTCTTAGTCTCTCTGCTAAGTTGCTCTTTTTAGCCGTAGAATTATGTGTTTGCCGTGAGTCTTATAATAAAAAAATTGAAGAGCAGCAAAGCAATCACTTGGTGTCAGCTCTGAGAGATATTGAGGGCTTCCTGCTGTCTCTCACAAGTCATTTAGAGAGCCCTGTGTGCTTAAATCAGCCTCTCCCTTACTCAGGGACAGCTGAGTGCTTTACACCAGCTGTGGGGTGTGAATTGCTCCAGAATACAAATACGGTTTATTTGCACAGCACTAGAAAATCGGTTGCTGTATATATGTACAGTTGTGGAAGGGGGGATGCTGTGCACAGACTATCAGAACATACTTGTTAGCATTCCCTTACTAATTTGTGGCTGAATCCAGCAAATTTAATGGAAAAACTGTTATTGACCCCAGCTGTGGCTTAGCAGATATGATGGCATCAGTGAAATATCCTGATTTGTTTTAACATTTTCTGTATATTTTTTCCCCTTTTCCAGGAATGGGAGATGAAAAATGGAACATAAACATAGCAAAGCCACTCACTTTCCATAAAGGCCTTACCTACTACAGACCAAGACATAGGCTGCAAAGGACTCACCTGAAAGGTCACATCAAGTGATAAAACATAAGAAGTTTTATAACTCTGTTAAGTTAATGGTAGCTTGGCGCTAATTTGCCTGTATTCCCTCTACTGTATTGCTGTGTAACTACGTGTGCCCCTTTTTATTAGCTGTAACTCCTTGTTTCCAACTTCACTGGTAAAGAAAATGAAAACCAAAAAACCCAACCACAGGAATTAAAAAGGAGCATAAAGTCACAGTTGAAAGTTTGCTTTGCTGAGCCAGCAAAGAACCAGCAGTGTTAATTACAGTGCATCAGACGGCCAGAACACTGCTGAAGACTGGTGTGAAATCTTGACTCTCACAGGTTAAAACTGCCTTCTGAACTCTGCCACAGAGCAGGTCTGGCTCCTCAGCAGAGGCTTTGCTGGTGGCTGCTCGCTCACATGGCAAAACAAAACTGAAGAGATGTGTTGGCAGAAGCAGCAGTGCCTGCTCGGCCCAGGAGCTCTGCATGCCGCCGCCCTCGGGGGCATGACAACAACCACTGGTGAAGCGTTTTTGGGAACTTTTTAGACAGATGCTTTTGTCATGGGGAGATGAAAAGCTGCCAGACTTTGAGACAGATGCATTTTTCTGTGTTCTCTTTATTGCTGTTCTAAAGCACCAGTCATTTTCAAAGGTCATGTTCTTGAACTATGACTTGTTCCTGATTTTTTTAAAAGGCAAACAGGTATTTTTAGATACTGCTTCTTTTCTATACATTTTGAAGAAGTAAAAGGAAACAATTTAAATTAGTCCTCAACAGATAATGGCAACTCAGAATAACTTATGCAGTCAATCTTGTTTTGTTTTTTATAATATAGTATTGTTAAACTTGAGGTATAGAACACTGCTGTACTTAGTTTCCTTTGTCTTTTCAGACCTCAGCTATTATTTTTGAGGAAGATGGACTGAAAAGGTGATAATTTTCAGATTCTTTGATAAACAGTTTAACAAATAATTGGGGATTTTCTCAAACAGGACTCCATTTCTGTTTACTAGGAAACAGCATCTTGCATTTTAGCCCGTAAAATTATAAAAATCTGTTTTCTTTGTCTGTCTCCATCCCTGTAATTCCCGAGAAATTACATGCAGTAAATTGCCACTGAAGCCCTTAAAAATCTCAAGATTGGTTTTAAAAAATCAGAAGGGGGTTAGGGGAAGAATGTATAATAACATGGCTTCTTTTAAGTTCTTTCTCTTTTGGTTTTTTTTAGGCCTTTGGAGAGCTTTCAATCATACTCTCAAGATTTTTTTTCTTCCTCAACTGTGAGGAGTAGAAAATTAATTAAAAAAATTACCTCAAAATATGAGTAGTATTTTAATCACAGATGTTAGGGCTGGAGTCTTAATAATTAGTTAAGACTGCAGTTAAAATCACAGAAGTTGGAAAGACAGCAATTATCAAGGATCCCTTCAGGGCAAAGCCTGCAGATTATTTAGGAATGGGTGTGTGCAACTCCTGGGGGATCCACTGGGATTCTCAGCTGAGCTGGATGCCAGAGGACTTCCTGCAGGAGCTTGTGGGATTTGAAGGCACAGAGCTATCAAAAGCTCCTGGCAGGACACAGGGGCTGTGTCCTGTTCCCAAATGCATTTAGGGCCAGGGGTCCCCCTGACCTTTGCAGTGTAGAAATGGGGCCCAGCATGAGAAAAGGCTCTTTGCTTCTTGTGACTGTACTTAGTGCAAAGTGCCACAGGAATGCAGATACAGTAGGAAAGCAAGTGTCAGTGTGGTTTTCATTGAAAACACAATTTTTTAATTTTAGTTTAGGTCACTTATTATTGACTCTCTAACTAGAGGGCACATTCTGTACTGTATGACTATGGACTAAACAGCATCAAATGCCCATAAATAATAGCGGAAACAAATTTGAAGCAAAAGTAAGTTCATTTAGGCTTTTTATTTCAAATTAAGTTATTTATTTGTATATTTCAATAAATATTTAATTTATATCTGTACATATTTATAATGCAAATTAGGCTTCTAGTCAACGTTAGCAATGATGTAACAGTTGCCATTAAGAAGTGGTCCCACATCAAATAATGCAGAGTAGTCAAAAGCCAGATCAGTTCTCTCATTTACCCAATATTGGCATTGTCTCTCCACTCCCTTATCCCATGGTAAAAAAAAAATAAAAAAAAATAATTCCTTGGCAAGGACAGCTTTTAATCTCTGCCCGAGGTAGAAGAGTGTAAATCTCTGCCCGGGCAAACTGAGCGTGTGGTGCAGCCTTCCTTCAGCTCTGCTGTAGGTGCAGGTCTCCCTCTGCACCACCAGCACCCAGGGACCCCATAGTGCACCCAGGGATCCCATAGTGCACCCAGGGCCCCCATAGTGCACCCAGGACCCCCATAGTGCACCCAGGGATCCCATAGTGCACCCAGGGATCCCATAGTGCACCCAGGGCCCCCATAGTGCACCCAGGACCCCCATAGTGCACCCAGGGCCCCCCATAGTGCACCCAGGGATCCCATAGTGCACCCTGGGCCCCCATAGTGCACCCAGGATCCCCATAGTGCACCCAGGATCCCCATAGTGCACCCAGGGATCCCATAGTGCACCCTGGGCCCCCATAGTGCACCCAGGGACCCCATAGTGCACCCAGAACCCCCATAGTGCACCCAGGACCCCCATAGTGCACCCAGGACCCCCATAGTGCACCCAGGGCCCCCATAGTGCACCCAGGGATCCCATAGTGCACCCAGGGATCCCATAGTGCACCCAGGACCCCTATAGTGCACCCAGGGCCCCCATAGTGCACCCAGGGACCCCATAGTGCACCCTGGACCCCCATAGTGCACCCAGGACCCCCACAGTGCACACAGGACCCCCACAGTGCACACAGGGCCCCCCATAGTGCACCCAGAACCCCCATAGTGCACCCAGGACCCCCATAGTGCACCCAGGGCCCCCATAGTGCACCCAGGACCCCCATAGTGCACCCAGGGACCCCATAGTGCACCCAGGGCCCCCATAGTGCACCCAGGGACCCCATAGTGCACCCTGGACCCCCATAGTGCACCCAGGGCCCCCATAGTGCACCCAGGACCCCCATAGTGCACCCAGGGCCCCCATAGTGCACCCAGGGACCCCATAGTGCACCCTGGACCCCCCATAGTGCACCCTGGACCCCCATAGTGCACCCAGGGACCCCATAGTGCACCCAGGACCCCCATAGTGCACCCAGGACCCCCATAGTGCACCCAGGGCCCCCATAGTGCACACAGGGCCCCCATAGTGCACCCAGGGACCCCATAGTGCACACAGGACCCCCATAGTGCACCCAGAACCCCCACAGTGCACACAGGGCCCCCCATAGTGCACCCAGGGCCCCCACAGTGCCGGCTGCACAGGGGCTGCCACCTGGACTAAACATCTCCCACTCCTCCAGCAAAGGCTGCACGAAGCCACCACTGCTTTAGTCTGTTCCATGTAACAGCCGAGGTTTTGAAAGGAGGAAACCAAAAAGCTTGGGAAATAACCTCTCTATAGACCACTCTCAGTGCTGTGAAATGTACTCTGTTGCCTTGAATAGCGCTATTGCTGCACAATTTTTTATAAAGAGCGACAGAGCTTGTATTTTCACTGTTTTTAGAATTCAGGATCACCAGGCAAACTCAGCCCATAGAACAGCATGACTTTTGTTTCAAAGGAAAACTTTTGTATTTTTAACCATTTCTATGTCTTCTATGAAAATGTTACACTTATGCTTCCTCACCAAATGCCTGTTACTGTACCAGGTGCTTTTTAAAATTTTGTTTGTTTGTTTGTTTTTTAATGGGTGATGCTTTTGTTTTTAAAAAAACCCAGCTCACAACTTTGGGGGATGAAGGTGTTTTTTTAATGAGATGATTGTGGCAATTTGATTTTTTAAATGGAGAATATTAATTTAGTATCAAATTTTGTTAGACACTTTCAAATTAATTGGCCCAGGGTGTATGGTGTATGATACTGTTCTCATATTAAGAATGTAATTATTTCCTTATTGTATTTTTTAAAAAACAAAATCATATTTAAAAAAAAAAAACTCTGTGAAAAGAAGCATGATAGAAACATGAAAAAAAAGGTTTTGTTTTATTTTTGTTATTGGATATGTTGGCAGTGCCCATTGTAATTGATTGTAAATATAGCCTTTCTACTGTATTTCTCAGTGTATTTAAGTTTTTTTGACACACATTCATGGACATTTCTGTTAAAAAAAAAAAAAATAACAAAAGTCCAAAATAGACCCACCTTCAAATGTGTGTCTTAGTAGCTTCAATTAACTTTATGCCTTTCTAGTTTATTCTTCAGAAAGTCTTGCGAAGTGTGAAAAAAGACTGGCACCTGGTAGGTGCGACAGATCTGAGACCATTATTAATAAATTTACCTGTCAAAAAATGGATTTGCTTTGTTTTTTCTTGATGTTTGTCAGTTCAAGAAGCACCTTAAGGTGCTGAGATGGCACCTTAGCAGGTCTCCCACAATAGTTGGACTCAACTGAGAACCATTCTCCTGTGCCAGTCAGTTGAAAAGTGTTTGGACATTTTTCATGAGTATTTTTTGGTATTGCATCCCCATTTAACTGAGTGTTGATCTCCTGCAGCTTGAATGCAGCCTAAGGACTCTCTTGGCAAAGGAAATGTGGAATTTGATGTATTGAGAGCTCATAGCAGCACTTCCCGTTTGCCTGTTGCAATTGCACCACTTTGCTTAGATGTCAATTCCACTAATAAATTATGCAATATGTAAAACATTAAAAATTACCCCTAAGAAATGAAAGTGGATTTAAATTAAACAGAGCTGATTATCAGGCTACTTAAAGATGAATGTAGCAATTTCTTACAGATGACTGACAGATGAGATTGAGAAGTGTTAAGCTGTAATTACTCCTTGCTGCTTTTCTTAGATTTTGCTCTTGCTCCTGTTACACCACAATTATTACCAAATTTATAAAGTAGAAAGCTTAAGTAGAATATACATTTCATTTTCCCAAACTGAGGGAAGCAACATTCTGAAGTAGTTAATTGGTTTCTTTTCTATAGTTACGGCCTCCAAGATCATAATGGAGTTATAATACGTAAATACATGTACTGCACAATAACAACCATTAAAGACAGAAAATTAAATGAAAACAAACAAAAATTAACCTAAAAATGCAACAAAAAAAATTAAAAAAAATAAGCCTGCCTTAATCCTGTGGTGTAAAATGCAATAAGTATCTCCAGGATCTGTCTGATTCGCAAAACTTGCAGAAGCAAATGGCAAGAAAAAGCAACCCACCTGCATTGCTGGTGTCTCATCTACCTTTGGACCTATACAACATTATCCAAAGTCTGAGCACTGACTGCCATAAATAGATAAACTCTGTGAGTGATGATAGAAGGGGCACAGCAATGCCTCCAGATGAGGAAAAATCCTATTCATATTGCAATGAAGTTCAAGGGAAAAACAAAGATAAGGTCATTCCAGTGTGAAAAAAAAAAATAAATCTTGAGGACGGGACTGTGTTAACAGGTTATAAAAATGGGGAAACAAAATACTGCCTGCCACTAACAGAACAAACACTGAGGTTATCAAAATTAATGATCAGGTTCAAAACAACTGTCTAATTCAGCTACAGAACTTGTGACAGAATTTTATTGATGCTAAAAGCTTGTATGGGTTCATAAACAATAAACAAAATTCGTGGCAGAAAGTAATTACTTAAAGCTATCAAACACAAAGCTCCTTGCTTCAAAGCAGAAAAGTCCAGCCCCAGGGAGGCTGGAAGTGTGTTCTGTTTAAGTGTCCTTGTGCGCTTCCCCCTGCTCCCCCAACATATTGCTACTGAGAAATAAAGCTGTTTTCTTTCACAGAAAAATACATTTTTTTCACACCCGCGATTACAAAAACATTCCCTTCTATAAAGCACTGTATAATATTTTTTTCAATTTGACTTCTAAAGCAAGCATCTCTCTTTTAAGATCAAGGCAATGAAAAATTATTCCTTCACAATTTATTAGATAACAAAAAATTAAATTTTATCAAGGGTATTCCTCATCAGTAGTCTGATTACAAGGGAATAATTTTCCTATTAGATTTTGTAGAACCAGTAGAATTACAGCTACATGATCCTAAGCTGAACATAAGCTTAATTCCTGGTCTAATTACTAATTTTTAAATAAACTCTTAATTTACTCACTGAATTATTCCTTAGATTTATTACTTTTTTAGCCTGTTTTTTGGCATGTACTGCTGATTTTGAATTTATTTTTTGAGACCAGCTTTTTGGTATGATGCTGTAATGGCAAGAATGGATCCTTTTATCACTTTCAAAATACCCTGTGCAGCATTTGTACTATTTTGCTTCAGCTTTTGAAAACCATGAGGGTCAGAGTACAGTAGCATTTTCTCCACAGCAGCTGGATCCATAAGAAAGCAAAACATCTTTCAAGGCATAAATCACAAAAAGAAAAAAAATTGAAAATAAATCAGTGTCTTAATGGAAAACAGGAAAAAATACTGGCTGTTGTTTATGCCTCGGAAGTTTTATTATAGAGACATGACTTATGATGATGTTGAAACCGTTAAGCCTCAAAATAGTATAGTAATTAATATGACTTTGATGATGACAGCAAAGGAAACAGAAGTGAAGCAATTATTCTTTCCACGGAAATCAGTTTCTGAAGTAAAGTAGCCCTTCAGGTTAAATATTAGCAAATTTTATTTGGTATCTCATTTATGGGGACAGCTTGGCTGTGTCTGTTCTCGCTCCTGACCTTCCAGATCAGGAGCTTTCCTTGGAAAGAACTATTGGAACATCATTAAAAATAAGAGACTTTAGAATTTCTTTGCGTTTTTCTTTTATTTATATCACAGTACTAAATTTGGAAAATGAGATGTCATTTGAGATTCAACAGTCTGCTGTTGTTTATCTCTAATAAACTGCAGTTTAAAGTTTCAGCTAGCCACAATATAGGATTAGAGAACTTAAAATGACAAATTGCAATGTTTCCTAGCTGAGCTACACAAGTAGGGGAAGCCTCAAGCTTCATTCCTGCACCGTGCCTCACACCGAGCATGGTGTGCCACAGGGTAGGGTCAGACTGGCCACACCACAGCGTTCCTCCAGCTGCCAGCTCCTTCAGCAGGCACCATGAGAAGGTGCTGAACTAGGGCAGACTAGAGAAAATGCAGTTTAAACTTGTCTGAATTATTTTTCCTCTTAGTTACCCATCTTAAGATCTTCAAAATATAGCCATTCTGTGAACAAATAATCCATTTGTGGTCCTATTAAAACTTCATTGCAGTCTATAAAATTTGTATAGCTAATTTAAAATTGGGAAGATAATAATTCATGTTGCTGCTTTATTCCAGTATGAGGTTTAATAAGACTTCACATCCAGAACCTCAACAACTAGCAACACCTCTGTTCTTCCCTGTTGTGGGCACCAGGCAGTGAAAAGAACCATCAAGCTTTTATTCTACCAGTGTCAGACTTTCCATGGCAAGGCACCAAGCTACACAGCAGCAACCACCTCTCAGCAAACCATAAACTCTATTCCAGCCTGAAATATGAACTACACCAAAAGCAGCTCATCTCTAAACTTTGAAGCAGGAAGGAATGCCCAGTCTGTAGGGATTCAAGGCATATTCTGACTTCAGCAATTCAGTGACCTTTGCAAAGACAGAGAGCACTTGCTAGGTACGACCAGTAGGAGAAAATCTTTGGGACATTAAGTCCAAGACTTAATAGAAACACACTATATAATTTTGCATTCGATTTCCAAAGACTGTAGGCAGAGTGAAAGAAATATCATATGCAGTAGCCGGGCATGTCCAATGGGAATAATTCTGAGGATTTTGGTTTTCCCACCTTTGTATATGATTGAATATAGTTTATAGCTCAGTTTTATTTTTAGTCAGGGCCTGGTCCTTGCACACAGCTACATCCAGCTTAAGGGCTAATTTTGACTTGCAGTGCCCTCAATTTTGCAAGGAGAATGCAGCTTCTACAGCACAGGCAACTCCTTAGGAAAAGAGTGGGATAAAGGAAGGGCAATTAATAAAATGCAAAAAAGAGATTGGAAAAAAGGCAGAGGAAGGGCAGAACACACATACTTTTGCTCTGTTCGTGGTGCTCAATCATAGGGAGATCAAAGCTGAGACCCACGGAATTCCTCAGCTAGACAGAAATACTCGGCCTCTGATTCAGTGACTTCTAGAACAGCAGCTGCACAGCTTCTGTCTCACCACAGGATGTCAGCCTCCACCAGCTACACTGCAGCAACAGCTCCCAGGGAAAAGGAAAAAGGATTTTTCCCTTTTTCCCTAGGAATGGAGTTGAGCTGCAGTGAAGGAGGATGAAGTGGAGTGGCTAAAGAGAAGAATGAAGGTTTGCTGCAGCCTTTGAGTTCAGTGTTGCTGAGTTGAGTAGTTTGCTGCTTAATACAGACACACAAACTCTTGGGACTGGTTAAACCGTTTCCCCTTCACAAACCCCGTGAAAAGCTTCAAAAGAAAAACAAAGCAATTAATATTTAGAACCAAATTTTATTAAAGAAAAACCTGGAGTGCAGGTTCTCAGGACAAATGCATACCTTTGGATGCAGTGGAGTACACAGGTACGTATACAGTAGTTTGCCTGCTACATGTTTGGAAGCTGAAAGAGACCGTGATAATCTGTACTGCACAGTTCATCACCACTGTTAAAAGTTGCCAAAAACTTGCTTGTGGATTGCTAACAGATACTTGGTTATGTGTGTGCACTACATATTGCACAAGACTTCTCGATTAAGCTATTACTTGTGCAATTGAATCACAGTTAAGTGTTACGTCAAGCATATTCAAACATATATTTGTTTCTTTGTCTCAAAAACAGCACGTCACTACAAAACTGCCATTAAATGTTACATATTTACAAAAATATACAAATAACACTTTTCCCCAATTATGACAATGCACCAATTATGGATTTATTTCATTCTTCACTTGAGCCCTGTTACTGTATACAAAGAAACCTGCTTAAAGTCAAGGTCACCTGAAACAAAATTAGGAGAAGGCATGTTCTGTTTTCACAAATACTAGAATGTGCAAAGGCAGAAGGAGAGGACTGTGTAGTTGTGTATGTTAAAGGTTGGGAGTACAGCATTCTGGTGACTGCTAAGAACCTTCACATTTAGTGGAATAACCCCTTGGTCAAAAACCTGGTTGGAGACAGTTTAAGCATTTGCTGACCAAGCAGTCATAAGCAGTTAAAAAAGTCAGTTCTACCTTGGTTGTAATTAATTTCATCTATCCAAAGAACTCTCATGCTAGCAATGGAAATAAAAATTATGGTGAAAATCAGTTAGTAACCTGTGTAAGTACAGGTGCATTGAGAAGAAAACTGATTTTAACCTGCAGTTGCTTTTCAAATTCACCAGGGATGAAATTCTTCTGTATCACAAAGCTGAACTGATAATGTCTGTGGAACTGCATGGCCATAAATTAGGGTAGAATTTGGCCCTGTAATGCAAAATAAACAGTGTTCTACATTAACATCAGGGTAGCGAGACATGCTTTGTTTTCACAAGATATATGTCTAGTTTTTATTTTATAAGTTGTCATATACTTACCAAGAGCTGCAGCTCTAATTAGCCAAAAATACTATTTAGGCTTGATTTAATTACCATTTTTTTTCTCCTTTTGTTTTCATGGGTAATGCCAGCAAAATCTATATTTATCTGTCTGTATATAGATTAAGAGATTTTGCACCCACCTGTGCTGGAACAGCCACAGATGCACTGTAAATAAGCCAGCTTCCATCCTTTACTCTTAAAAAGGAAAATTCTCCCGTTCCAACTGTCATCTCTCCAAATATTCCTCCAAACTAGGATGAAGCAATATTCCTAGTGCTGCTTCATAAATACAGAGCAATTATACCAATTTCATTTCAGTGATGAAGGGCAATACCTGATGCCTCCAAAACCCACTTTTGCAATGCACTAGGGTGGTATTGTTTAAAACCACCTTTGCAAAGAAATCTATCAAAGTTTAATGGAGAGGTAAATCACAGGTGCTGTACATATTTGTAGAAATAAGTGGTAAGCGAAACATAAAAAGTGGAAGCTTCCCAAAGCACTCTGCCAGATGATTAACTTCCCCACCCTCTTCCAGTCTGCTATTCCTCTGCAAACTTCTTGTATTTATTTTTCCTCAGCCACGCGGAAGAGGATGAAAATTAGATAATCACCTTTTAACATCAATGCGGTTTATTGGCAGAATGACAATGACAGAAAAGCAACTCAGAGAAGACTGTGATCAAGAGAGGAGAATTCAAGTATACTTCTCCATTTGATTGTGTTTTCCCTCCAGAGCCTTCTGCACTGCAGCAAGCACAACCCATGACTTTACACCCATGAGGAAATAAATCACAGCCTGTCAGTGACAAATGAAAAAAAGGATCTGTACTCAAAGGCCTGGTGTATATATGAAATAGAGGAACTCTCTGTTCCTAAAATTAAAATTTCTAGTCACATGTTCAGTAAACTCCAGTCACTGGTGTGTACCCTGAGGAATACTATACCAGCTCCATTCATCTTCTTTAAACATTATAAAATTACAGCTCATAGAGGCATTCTAGCAAATTACATTTAAACAGTATAAATGCAAGACACAGACTCTATAAAATAATTTTTTTCCCTTGTCTCCTAGCTCAGTGCTGTGCTAGGGAGGAACACCATTAGCAAATGACCCACAGTCATCTGGAGCACACATACAGGCATCTTGGCTCCTAAAGCAACATCTTTTCCATGCACCTCAGGTGGGATGCTGCTGCAAGTCAGATCTGTCTTAAATTAAAGGCAGAGATGGTGATAATTTTGCATGTTCCTCATGCTGCATCAATTTAGATTCATGGTTTAAAGTCTCTGCATGCAACAAACAAAATAGTTGCCATTACAAATTAAAATAAGCTTCAAGACTTAAGCAAAGCAAAATCAACAACATGTGGTAAAATCATACACACTGGTAACGCTGACTTTCCCCCTGCTTTTCCTTGTCCTGTTTAGTCCTGTGCTCCCCTCCCTCCCACATCTCTCTCACACTCCCTAAGACAGGCTGTACCCTTCCAAGATACCGCTGAGCTTCTCAATGATCTTACTCCCATTAAGTTCTCCAAGCTCTTCCAACATGATGTTTCTGCCAAATCCATCCAGTGACTTTGCTTAAATTTGTGTTTTATGGAACTTGAATCCAAGCCATTTTCCCCAGCCTCTAGGAAAGGTTCCTTACAGACCCATTCCATAAACCTGTCAAGTGAAATTGCTCCCGACCCTCTATTAACAAAGAATTCTCTTTACTTCACCTAGTCTTCAGCTTTGGACTGTAACAATATCTCTAAAAGGCTGTGTCTGAGCTTGGGTTTCAGCATTTCCCATACTGAAATACAAATGCAGCCCAGTGGTCTGGCAAGGTGTCTCCACCCAACCTCGCTGCAATTCTGTTCCTGACAGAATGCAAGGCTGGCAAAAGCCCTTGCTGTACTCCAGGAAAGACATGGGAACACCATGTCTCAGCCTGTAACCCAAAAGGAGACAGAGGAAGATATTTGGGTGCTAAGAGATGACCATCTCTGCCAATAAAATACATAATTTCACTACAGACCAATGGCAAAATCAATATATACACTGGTGAGAGAGGAAATGCTGTTTTTTATTCTTTCAGGGAGTATAATACTCATCCACATCTCAAACTAGAAGCATGTGGTCTCTGGGATGAACATCTGAGAAAAGTTCTTGAAAGGCAAAAGATAAAGAGTTCCGGAAAGATTTAGAGAAAATGAGAGCCAAAATTAAAGCTGAAAGGATTAAAAGACACTAAAGTGGGAAAGAAAGAGGAAGGATGGACTGCAGTGACACAAAGCACAGGGAACCTCAGACAATACAGCAGAGCTTAGAGGAGAGGCAGGAATGGGGAAGAGATTGTGATTCTTCTCACTATCAATTGGGTCACAGTAGGGTGCATATCCAAATAAAAACACAGACAGTAACATAAAGCAGAACAAAAAGCAGGGAAGAAAATGGGCTGTACAGAACTGTAGTCATCTGGAGAAGCCAGGCAAATGAAAGAGAACAAAAGGACTACAAAAGAAGGGGTGGGAGGAAAAGGAGGAGAAACAGAAAAGAGTGAAAATTGGTTGTTTTTTTTTTTTCTATGGTTTCACAAGTTACTTGGCAAATATTTGGAAACATGAAACAATGCGGGTGACTTCATGAACAGTTACTTTGATACTTCAGCATCTCCAAAGATTAACCCCAAAGAGAGGAGTGTATTCACAAGTAAATGGAGCCTGTGAGTTTGGCAATTCCCTCAGCATCTTGTTTACGAAGATATTCTGTAATTTTAGCCATTTAAAGGCCCTAATGTGAACCTGAAACATACAGGTGGTGTATTACAATATTCTCCTTTGGACTAGTTTTACCATTTGTAAACTGCCTACGTGCATGTCACTGATGTTTGGGGTTATGCTTCTGCTGCACAGTCATTTCTATTCAAAATCCATAACAAGAATATCTCAAAAGCCACATGGATTCAAAAGCCTGTTGTTTTCTCATATGAGTTGTTCTCATTAAAAGGTATCTTTTTCACTATCTCAGAAAGATTTCCTTTTAAAACTCTTTTAATCAATAAGCAGTGTGAATTAATACTTTTTCTAAAAAGCGGATAAGCCAATTCATTTGCTTTGATCTGCCAGAGATCACTGTCAGTAAGAACTAAATATAAGTATCAAAAGCTGGCTAAAATTAGCAACAAATAACATAGAAATATAAGACATGCTAAGAAAGTTATTCGGAATGCCTGGCCTTCCTGGTGATTAATATACTCTTTATATCATTAAAAATACGTGCAAAAAAGGCATTATTTAAGCAGTGCCAGGTACTGCTGTTTGTATTATTGCTGCTCAACAGGGCTTTATGTCCACTGTATTGCAAGTAAGCAGAGTAGAGATGCAAATTTTACAGAAACTCAGAAATCAAGGCTGATTAAGACAGATGAAGCTTGTGTGAAATGTAAGTGTTGCAAGGAAAAAAAAAAAATTGAGCAAAATTACTTGTGTAAGGGAAAGAATGCACTTCCTTTAAGGGCTAGTAAATGTTGCTTCTGAAAGCAAATCAGTCTGGAAGGAGAGAGAGGCAAAGAGTTTGCAATTGAGAGTATGTATTTTTAGAGATACTATTAAAAAGTATTTAATGTAAACCATAACAGCTCTTTGATATGGATTTTTTTCACACAGCTCTGTTGTTGTATTTCAGAGTACATATTTCTAAGCCTTCCAGAATTTATGTCAGATACTGTCTTACAGAAGATCATCTCAGCTACCAGCATATAAACTAGCTGGAAACAGTATTGCTGACAAGCTTCACATAAGGACAAAAAGGGATGAAAAGAATGGAAGTCAAACATGGCTCCACAATTCATAGTTTAAGTAATTTGCTACTCCATTTAACAGGAGGAAAAAAGCTGGGGGTGAAGACTTGCAGAAATGAGATCTCATATTAAAAATCATGAAACCAACTTCCTGTACGTATCAATTTCAATGGAAAAACATTCCAAGACAATGCATTCTTTACCCTCCAGAGCAGCCTGAAGAACTGTCACAGGTTCTTCTTTCCCCAGTAATATGCATCCTCTCTGCTTATGCAACACACTTGAAAAGAAGGAACAAATAAGAACTTTGTCTGCATGACATTCCCATCCAGATTTGGGAAATGGGCTGTTCTAGGTGTCTTCTGCACCCCCTTCAGTCTGAATGTGCACAGACAAGTGGAGGCAATGCTGCTGAGGTGATCGGTTGGGTAGAAGGGCTGGCTTGGGACAGAAGGTTAAAAATTTCAGAGGACACAGCTTCACATTTCCCAAAGACTGCAGGGCTAGGCTATTAATTGCAAAAATTAACCGGGGGTCTGAGTTATTTGTCACTTTGATGATCATAGTCTAAAAACAAGTAAAAAACATTACAGGAATAAAATTGCATTTAAATGGCACTGAGAGGGAAAATGCTAAGATACTGAAATACAGAACATGAAAATACAAACTTAACATTAAGAAAATTATCTGAGCAGACCTTACTTATAGTCAATTAAATGCCATTCTAATGAAAGTTTTAGGTTTTCTCAGACTAGTACTGGCTGTGTGCCAGTCTCCTGAAGAAATCTGTAGAAGCAATGCGCAACTGGGACTAAAACAGAGAAAATGAGCCAGGAAGCAGCTTTTTGGATGGACTTAAAGGACAAAATAAAATTTTGCATCTCAAAAATCAAGATTTATAAAGGCAAATGCTTATAAATTTTGTCCTGGTAGAAATCCAATATTTTGAGAGAAATGGGCGCTTACTTTCATCTAAAATGCTGAAATAAAAATGAATATGGAAACAGTACAGTGGTATCAATCAATATACAATAACACAACTATAATAACTCCAACTAGCAGGGACTGTGCAATGAAATAAAGTGTTTACTCTCTCTTTTCCCCCAAAGTCTCATTAATGAAAAATTACAAAACTTTTTTAATAGGAAACAGGAAAAATCTATGACTGAAATTGTCATCGATTCTATCTACTTAGAAACATCGACTTGAAACAACACTAGAAATTCAAAACTTATCAGAACCTCTGGTTCATCATCAAAAAGTTACTGCAACCAAATGCATGTATTTAACTTCTTATAAAGATTTTCTTTTCCCCACACATTTCTTTGAGCATGTATTTGTGTAAGGAGGATAGAAATTACTGCAGTTCCATTGACCTCCACTAAAGATACAGGATACAGTAAGAGTCTCCCAACTAGAAGAAGGTCTCATTGGACTGAAAACACAGCTAACCATGATAAGCGTGTCACATGAAACCTGCTTGGCACAGAAACTATAATGGCAAAGCACTGATTTGTCTTTGTCTACAGGACAGTTAGTTAACAAATCATCTACTTTATATGAATAAACAATTTGCTCCTCATTACTCATCATTGAAAGAAGAAAAGTCATCAAGAAGGATGGAATTCAATGAGAATATCATAAAAGAGTTCCAAGAAATTGGATGCGAATTGTCGGTAACAACAACATCTCACCTCAAGCTGGTACTTTCTATTTCTTCACAGCCATTTCCACCACCCTCTTCAACAGAATATAAAAATATACACTGGTTTATATTGCTTATATTATTGAAAAATTAATTAAAATTGTGTGCATTTTCCTTAAATGTCCTCTGAGCATTTCTGAGTACTTTATATGGACAGGCTGTTCCAAAGCCATATAAAACAGTCAATGTCAAAAGAGAAAGCAAAGATAACAGCTGTAAATCTTGATGGCTCTGTTAGAATGCTTCAGATCATACTGCTTGGAGCACTCTGAAAAGTACAGAGTGTTTTTGAAACTGCAAATACATCAGATTTTAAGAAGACCAAAAGAGGCCAATGAGGCCAGTACGCTGCCAGGTTTTTTTGGATTCAGTACAGTTCAATATCAGCACTGATAAATATCACTGTACCCATTTTTATAAGGTTTTTGATCAAACAACAATGCAGAGGAGTTGACAATACTAGTGTGTAACAGCAAAATTACAGCCAACGTTGCAGTGCTATCACATAACAGTATGTTCCAATAGCAATGTTTAAATAAAATTACCTTTTTTTTAAAGTTTTTTACCAGTTATGCCCTTTTTTTGGATTATGCATTTTTACATTTATACATAACTGCAACTGGTTTTAGTAGAGAACTTTAAAGAACAGTGATAATTACAAGTAAAACAAAGAAAGTTAAACCATTAATAATTTATGCCCACAAAATTCTTTTGCTCTCATGATCCTGAACAAACAGTAATTAATTTAGCCTCACAATACCCCTGTGAGGTAGGTAATTATTATCAGCCCCATTTTCTAGGTGGGGAAACTGTAGCACATATAAGGGAAGTAACTTGCTCAAAGTCTAGAATCCAGGTATCTGACTGTCATCTTCTGTTTCTTAGCCACCACATCCCCCTTCCCCACTAAAAAAAACTTAACTAAAATATGTACAAATACTGCATGTGTGCATGCACACATGTGTGACTAGCACTTGTGCATAGAAGCAACTCTGTGTTTCTGAATACTCAGAATATGTATCAGGATTTTAGATACATATAAAGGATAAAAAGCTAAGATATCATGGATGTAGTTCAAGAGATTTGAGAACTAGTACTAGTGAGTCTTTTCATTTACAGATAAACCAAGACACCATGAATGAGAAAATGGTAATAGTATTTTCTCCATTTTAAAAGAATTCATTTTAAAGTTATTATGAGGAAATCAAAGGCTTCCTTTATTATCTGCTGGGTATTATTAATACAGTTATGGAAATACCAACATGTCTTTAGAAAACAATGTTTTTAAGACATGACAAACCAACCTCACAGGAGTTCTGCATGAATCAAATTAATAAGCATCAGAAAAAATTATTACAGGCACTACATTGTGCTAAGTGTTAATTAGAGTACCAAGCAGTTAAATATTCTACCGTGTTCCAAAAGACTCCTGTGATCAGAGACACAAATCACCCTGAATTAAACGTATAAAAGTAGCTGTTAAAGCATAAATTAGGTTTGTGACCTAGTTCCAACACAGTCCTTTACCAATCAGACTAACCATGTGAGAACAACCCCAAGCTGGAGCTTCCATCCCATTCGTTTTCCATGAAGCTGGTTTGCCACTCGCCTGCCCTATACAAAAAACCTATTTTAGATTTATTTCACAGGAACAAGTAAGATGTTTGCAATGTTATTTTGTTCTCTGCTCCAGCTCCTTTCCACTAGAAAAAGCAAGAGCTGGTGAGGAGGGAAAGCCCCTGGTGCAATGATCCCAAGAGTTTCCAATTCACAGCATGTTTTGTATATGCACTTCTCTTCAAGAAACCCAGACTCAGATACATTTAAGACCTTGGATTTCCACAGTCTGGCACATAACAGTCAGCCAGGGCATTGCTTCTCTGTTAACAAGTTTACATGGCACTATACAACTAAATAGGCAGAAATCTTAGAACAATTTTTGTAATTATTTTCCTGAGCGGTTTGCAAGTGCTTTTCAGAATCTTCATTCTAACTTTCCACCTATTTCCTTACAGTAAATTTATAATCTAGATTTTCTTGTGCTTTACACATACATCCTATGGGGTTCGTGAGAGCCTACAGTACTACACTGAATTACTACATCCCAGTCCACTGCATTTGATGATAATATGCTCTATATTAACAGCTACATGGAAGAATGATTCCAATGCATACACTGATTTTAAGACAGTTCTTTTCTATTTGACTAGCATTCATTATTTTCTGTTTGCATATTCTGGACGATGCACTATCTGTATCCTTCTTAAACAGGGTGGTGTGTGAGCTTGTCACTAGCATCAGTATGACATTCAGTGAGTACAGAGTTATTTATCCTCTATCAAAGGCAAAAAGTGAAGAGATTATATAGGTTTCTGAGAGAAGCATCCTAATCCCAGGCAGCTGTGACACACAGGATGCCAGACATTTAAACTCACCACACCACACTTGTTTTCCTACGTGGCTAAAATAAACCACAGAGAAAAGACAAGAGGAGTGTGGATTCACTGCACTGCCGTTCCCTAGGGAGGCAGAGGTTGAGACTAGGAAACTCTGACCCGACTGACAAAACTGGGATTAGGACACAAGGACCCGACTCACAAGCCCTTCTGCAGGCAGCTCCTCCAGAAGCCCTCCCCTGCCCTCCCTGCAGACAAAGGGGCCAGTGGTGGTAGGGACTGAGAGACATCCTGTGGTGATGGGAAGGAAACAGGAAGCCTAAATCCCTTCCCATCATCCCTGTGACCCTTTGGATTGTCAAACCAACCCAAGCAGAAAAGGTCAGGCTGGGGTTTGCCCACTCTGGCCAGCAAGGGCAAATGCCAGAGGAAATCCCAAACAGGGATGTCGTGGGAAGGAGATGGCAGTGCTACCCAGCCCTTCCCAGAGCAGAATTCTGACCCACTCGGCACAGCTGCCCTTATAGGAAGTTTTAAAAAAAAATAACCATACAAAGAAAGCTGCATAAAAGAGGTATTTACACTGTCTGGAAATTTAAAAAGAGACAGGCCACCAGCCTAGGGTTTAACAGGATAACTCATCTGGCAGCTGCCATCATCCTAGAGGGGCTCGCTCAGGAGAAAAGAAAAGAGCAACTAAAATGAATGTCCACAAGTGAAGGCACCTGGTCTGGAAATAGCATCAAGCTGGTGTTTTTCTTTCACACGTGGTGGGATTGGGGGAGATACTGGTGCTGATAATTTGTCAGGACTTGCTACACTTACAAGAGAATTATTGTATATTACGAGATATCCTAATTGACATTTTACTTCCTTCAATCCTCAGAAGGGCCTAAGCCTAAATTTGTTAGATTGTCTCACACATGTTTAAGTTGAGCTTGTCTCAACTAGGAGTGCATTTGTCTCTTGTTCAGTCCTTTCCCAGTACAGAAACACTTGGCCTTCTAAAAAAATTGTCACTGTGATCAACCAACCATCTGTTCTGGTCTAGTCACTTGTGTAAAAATCACCTTTTTGGGCTGAAGACTCCCAGCCTTCCACTGAATACTTCAATTAAAAATATAATTAAAAAGTTACAGTCAGTCATTCTAAAAATAAACATAAAGAAATAGAGCATATACAGAAAAGAAATAAGGTGGCATTGAAGGTGCCTAGGGCTACAAATTTGCTACCATAGTTTGAGTTTCAATCGCAATGAGTTCCCAGGCCATAGAGTGAGCACAAGACATGTTATCCTTCGTCCTTGGTAACTGATGATGGATGCTTTTTTTCCACAGGACTGATAAGAAACCTCCTCTCCATCAGCATTTACAGCCATATTTTCAATTTTGGGACATCACCAGGGAAAAATAAAACGGTACAGAGAAGAGTCTTTTGGTTTTTGCGTTCAGCTGCAAATATCAGCTAACCAGGTAACTGTGCATCTCTCTGGAGTTGATGCTCAAAACCACGCCTGAGTGATTGCCTAGAAAAATACAGAAACAAAAGGCCAACATTAGTGTATTTCAGGTACTCCACAATAAATCCCCCTTTTATTGCAGAGACAAGTAAATTGCATAAGAGAGTGTCTTTATCAAACAACAGGTCAGGTGAAGGTTGGTGCAACAGCTCCATATACCTACAGCACACTTTTGCACAAAGCTTTTGCTCATGGTGGTGGATTTGTGGTGAATTCCTAGGGTTTCTATCCCAGTGACAGCATAAGTTGGTTCTCTTTGTGGCTTATAAAGGTGTAGTTGTCTCGAGGGGTGCAGGTGAGGGAGGAGAATGGAACCTGAGGCGTCCATTCGACATGCCACTGACCTGGGACTGGACACTGACCGGCATCAGCAATAAGGGAACTCTGTAGCTGTTCAAGTTGCCACTTCTCCCAGAAGGAGTCACTGCAAGGTAATGGTGTTGAGGAGTCCCAAGGTGGGGGTTGCGATAAAGTAGGCAACATAAAATATATAGAAAACAAAAAAAGTGGATGGGTGAGTCTGGAAATACTGTACTGAGGAAATTCAAAAGTTATGAGAAGAGAGAGAACAAACAGAAACCCAGGCCTGTAACTCCCTGCTGCACATGGAGCGGAGGCGGCTACTGACATCTCCCAAGAGGGAGGGAGAAAGCTCACCAGAGCTAGGAGGGATCTCCATAGCATAGGAACCTTCTGCAAGTAATGTCGTAAACCAGAATTTAATATAAAGCAGGGATTATAACATGTCTCGCACTCTAAGCCAGATAAAATAGAGTATCATTAACAGGAATATTTCCTTGGCAGTACTGAGCAATACCGGAGCTAGTGGAAAGTACTGCAAATAACAAAACAGTAGAGCGAGCAGGAGTGTAGTTTTATGTATTAAATAACATCTTCTGTCTAAAGGCTGTTCAGTAGCTGACAAATATGGATGATTATGATCCACAAAAATGAGCTTTTTACACTCTCCTGGAAAGTCTGCTGCTGCAGACACCTGGTTGAAGCACAAATCACCTTGAGATCACATTTACATTCTTATGCCATCAAAACATCACGATCTTGTAGTCTCTAACCCAAAAATAATGCTCTGCTCAAATGGAAGATTTTTGTTTTCTGTGATTAACAAGTGCAGGGCAAACAGAGATTAATTCTAAATGTGTTACGAATCAGGGTAGCATTTCTTTATTAGAGCATCCCAAGCTGCATTCTTTTAAATGTACCATGTGAGATTCTCTACCATTAAAAGAAGTTATGCTTTTGTACTAGAGGTGTTTGAATACTCCACTTTAATAGGCATATCTGAAAGGACTGCATTCAGCTTCTCCTCTAAAGACCCTGGAGACAAAATGACCAAACAGATTTAACATAGACCTTGTTTTTCAGGTTTGTTTTTGGAACTAACTCCGGTAAAGTCAGGAGAGCAACCAAGATCATCTTGCAAAATCAGAATGAAAGCAGTGATATTCATACACAAGGTTGTCAAAGAAGAGATAGAAATACACAAAGCAAAGCAAGAGGCTGGATTCTTCCCTTGTGTTCAAAGCTAACACCTCCAAGAACCTAGAGCAGCACACAGTACAGCAAATGAAAATAAAGACATCGACAACAAACAAAAAAGGTGAAACCCAAGATAAAGAAATGTCTCCTCAGACCAGGTTCTGTCTTGCCCAGGCTACCTCAGGTGCAGCTAAAACACATCTTCTTCCTCAGGGTTCATGAAGACATTACAATTGCCTTTCACACCATCAAGCTACTGGTACAAATCCCAAAAGCTTCAGATCATCCGATTTATTTTCAAAAATTTTCAGAAATGGAGCTGAGTGTTTTTTACATTGCCCAACAATTTTCAGACTGTGACTTGGAAGCAGTCTGAAGACAATGTATTATAGATCAGAACTCCATGATGCACTAAAACTAACCACAGGGTGCCAGGATATACACTTTCACCTGAAATCATCTGCACTGAGAGATACAGAAAGTTTCCCTCATGGGTTCTTTATAACCACCTCATGAATACTAGAAAATCAACAGCTAAATTAAGGAAGACTTATGATACTTTTTATACATGAATAAATTTAATGTTTCTAGTCACAAAAAAATTAAATGCCATTGGAATATGAAGGCAAATAAAGCAATGGATCTCCATACAATCCATCTGAAATCACAGAAGCATTGACTGTAAAAATCCTTCCGGTCTGAACTCAATTTTCCACTAATTCAGGGGATTATTGAGTGAATTCAACTGTTGCAGATTATATCCCATCCTACCGAATATAATTTATCTCTAAAATTGTCCAAGTCAGTCTCCTGACATTAAACTACTGTCTCTGTACCATGCTCTATATAGCACATCATCCATACATTAGCCTGTATCTCAAGCAAGCCAAAAGAAGGCAATTGAGATAATCCCTTGTTAGTGGTGTCACCATTTGCATCTTTTTGAGACTGAACAGAAAATGAAAAAGAACTAAAATTAAAACAAATTAAAACAATTTAAAATCAACTACTTATGAAAATTTATAAGCTAAAAACGAAGTTACCTCTTGCGTTACCTAGTGTTTGAGAGTCCAGATCATCATCAATAAACTCCTCACCCTGGATGATGTTCTGGGTGTCCTCACTGTGATTAACAGGGCTTGTCATCTCCTGCTCTTTTTCATTGTGCATCTGGGCGTAGACATTTCTGCCTGGCAGTTTCCTAAATGGGACAAGAAGAAAAAACTTTGGAATTTTTTGTGTCACAAACACACTGGCATCAGAGCAGAGCTCCAGCAGGGCAAAGTTCTTCCGGAACAAAAAATCATCACCAATCCCATCCTTCCTTAATTTTGTGATCACAACCTAACTTACCAACTCTTTGTTCTCTGTCACAGTTTAATGTAACCACCTTATCAGGAGCTTCATACCAACATAGTAATTAATAATCCATTTCTAAGATTGACAGAAAATGAGCAATGTTGAAAAATAATTACTAAACCACAGAAAACCTATTTTAGGAATACAAGCAATAAAAGGGCCCAGTGAGTGTTCATTCTTGGTCCCAGCTGTCTTCACATACATTAAGCTGGGCTGCAATCATCACATCTCCCTGAGCACGTGGGCTGACATGGAAGTGTGATAGCATCAGATGGCACACAGTCAATCAGGGTCAGAGAGAAAAAGTCAGGAGAAGTCCAGGAGACAGGGAATGGAAAGGAGCAGAGAGTGAAGAGCCAGGGGGCCAGGACTAAGGGCTAAGGAGTAAGAAGGTAAACAGGCATCGATAAGAGCACAAGACAGAGGAGGTTGTTTAAGCAGGAAGCACTGAAGGAGACAGAGTATAAAGTTCAGACTGGGAACTGATGAATTAGACAAACTCTACAAGAGACAATAATTCACTCACTCTGACTAGAATCTAGGGAAACAAAAAGCATCTTATTAAATGCCTCTAATGGACAATTAGCACCATGGCTGAGACTGGGAGGATTATGATTTAATATTGATAAAGGGTTCTTAACTAGATTAGTTAAAATTAGACTTTGTAAACTCAAAGGGAAAAATCAGGGACTGCTAGCTTTGCAACAGATTTTATGGTTTAAACTTTCCTCAAGAGCCATACCCTTTGTGCTGTAGCTGTGTTCACCTGCAGTCTGCCTAGGCACATGAGGACATCCTTTCCCAAGCACCAAGCAGACACTTCAGATTAGGGAGCTGCAGGCGCTAAGCTCCATTTCCTACAGCGCCAGAAGCTGCTTGACAGCTTGAGCAGCATGACAGCAGATCATGGCTGTCAAAGTCTGTGCTTAAAGCCAGATTATTACAATGGGCAGACAATGAGAAGAAAAGAAAAAACAGGGTTGAACAGCTGTGGTTTCTGTTGAGCCCCTTTAGACAGTGAGAATAGAAAAAGTGACACTAATTTTTAGGCATCTCTCTAAAAGCAACCATCCCCTGCTCCAGATTATGGCAGCAGTTTGAAAGCTGGATAAATACATAGATTCCTCTATTTCCTCTAGGCTTTTGAAGGAGATCTGTTCTAAATGCCATTTCACAAGAAGGTGTTTTTAGCCAGGGGCACCATTTTAGTTTGAGATAAAAAAAGTTACTGCAACAAGTTATTCTGAAAAACAACTTCCATTGCATCAAAGTAATGAAAATAAATGAAAATTACTAAGAAAGTAAAGATGACTGAAGATAATCTCCTTCCTTTAATCTGAACAATCCAAAAGATAAATTGAGTCCTGTATGTCTACACAAACACACATATATGTATAGGTATGTGTATACACATACACACATGCACACAATTATATCTCTAAGTAAAAATTAGGTATTTTATCCCATTATTCATAAGCAGTACAATACCAAAAGGAAAAGGACAAGGATGGAAAGAAAGTCTAATGACACAATGTTGTGCTATTACGATCACTTCAACAGGTCTGAGGGCTCCTCCAACAAAAACATGCACATAAAGCCAAGCCCTGCATCATTCTCCTTTCATTATATGGATTAAAAAAAGCCATTTTGCAAGAAGGAAGGACAGTCCTCATTACCAAAACAAATACATTAGGTAATTAATTTTGATTTTTTTTCTCTAGGGCCAGTAACTCCAGACTGTTTTTAATGTGTCTGGTAATGAAACTGGTCATGTGGAAAACTATTCTCTCAATCACACCTGCATCAAACCTGTCAAACTGCTCCCTTTCAGTCCACCATCAAATGCCTAAGGGAGACAAAACTCAGAAAAATGTCTCTATAACACATCTGCAGAATTAGCACATATGTTTCTACAATAATTATAATAACCTTCTCAGAACTATTTCTGACAGATTGGAGAAGCATCAATGGCATTATCAAAACAATTCTGACATAATAAAAATGTTAAACATCTCAAACCCATATGGCACATCAGACCTTTGCAGTTAAGTAACAGGAGAAGAGCTTCCAGTGTGATTACTGCCTGGGACCTGTATGAAACCAGGTCAACAAAGTGTGTCCTTTGGTGTAAATCCTGAGGCCTCAACTCACAGCTCCTGCATGACTTGCTAGTCAGAGATAACCACGAGCAGAAGACATACTAGTAAACATATTCAGGAAGAATGAAGAAACCTCCCAAATTCACAAATAACTATTAAATGTACTGTTGCTAAGAGCATTTCCTTATGGTTTAAGACTAAAAGGAAGAAAAATAATGTGTGAGCTATTATTTCTCACTCGCCTTATCCTGCCCAATTCTGCTAAGTACAGCTCCTTTGGGAAGGTATAAAGCTGAGGTACTCAGTACTTCCACACTCTCCTTTGCTCCTCACACTTACATGGGAAAGACTGAAACACTGAATGGATTGGAGGAAGGAGAATATCACAGGCCTTGAGAAGAAGCACTGTAGGCATTAGACCTTTTATACACTACAGAGATCATTCTGTGTTTCCTACCAGTTCAGTTTTACCAGGAACATACTCAGCCATCCTGAAGAAAATGACAGTGCAAGCCTTTTCAAGAGGCAATTTTAACACATGTGCCAGATGTTCTGTTTACAAGAGACAACCACACTGTGGGATGAAACAGGATGTGGATTCTGGAGCCTTGCTAAAGAAGGGTCTGATTCTGGCAGTTTTGCTTCTCACTGCTCTAACATGCAGGAAGGAGGCTTCTACCCCTACTTACACAGAGTAAAACTCCAGTGTACCCTGATGTGCTTTGCTCTTCAAGAAGCAATGTTGAGTCCAATGTAACTATTTGAAGCAGGCAGAGCTGAAATTTTTGGGTCTACACAAAAGACTCTTGTGAAAACATGACAAGACATGAAATTTGACCCAAGAGATTTGTATCAGCAATATGAAAATTGAAAGCACATTTAGAAGAACAGACAAGAAGATTATGCAATAGTTTCTTTGGGGACTTTACTCTTCATCTGCAAAATGCATGTGCTTCACATCCATCACTGGAGACAATTACCTCTGCCGAGCAGCACTCCATGGTTTACATTTTTAGTTCCTTTTGTTTTTCCTGTAGGATTTTATTTCAATAATGAAAAAGAAGAAATATTATGCCTGCTTTGAGAACCATAAAAATATGAGCTAGAGATGTAATTCTGCACAGCACTACTAAAG
Source organism: Poecile atricapillus (assembly GCF_030490865.1). Lineage (NCBI taxonomy): Eukaryota > Metazoa > Chordata > Aves > Passeriformes > Paridae > Poecile > Poecile atricapillus. The sequence goes on along the minus strand of NC_081252.1, from coordinate 65,554,809 downwards.
AAAATTGCAGGACATGATTTTCACCAAGCTCTCCAGGTCCCACACCTTTTAGAAGATATTGCAGGAAGTACTTTGTTTTCCTTCCTTTATCCACAAATTCTAATCAATTCATACCCCAAACTGTTAGCACTTAAAAATGTTCAGCAGGAAGGAACAGCAGGAGGGGGATGCAATATTGATTCCTACTCATTTGAGCTGTAGTTTATTTGGCTTTCAATTCCTTCTTTGTAGAAAAAAACATTCATTTGCCTTTATGAAACTTCATTCATTTTCCAGAGGCTTGATTAAAATTCCATTTAGTATAAAAAATACGAACATATTCACATGGCAAAGAATATGGAATAATGTAGCATTCTCTTGGAACTTAAATAAAAATAACAACAATAATAACCCATTAAATATAATACTTTATTGTGGTGTTGACTTTATTATGTTTGGATTAATGTTCAGATGACTGACTTCTTTGTGCTTTAAAGCACTGCTGATATACTCTCCTCCTTCATTTCCAAAATATTTTCTGTATGCTATTACTTTGATTTCTGAGGATATTTTTACAAAATATTATGGAACATTAAATTAGTGCCTGTTTTTTTATCACTAAAAGGCATGGATTGGGACCACACTTGCTCTCATGGAACATAAAAGTAGTATAAGCAAGGTGGGGAAAAAAGATAGCTTTTCTTCAGAGACTGAAAATGAGATAGTAAGTCAATGAGGCAGAAAGATAACACAGTTCTGCTCCAGATTGTGGAAATGACCCAGGAGGGGGTTCACTTTCCAAAACTGGTACTTGATTGTAGCAGGCAAAAAAGGAATACACACAAAGTGATATAAATCTGGGTGAAGAGGATTCATGGTGATTTGTGAAAACAATGTATGCAGCTTTAAGTACATCAGCAATAGTTTGCATACAAATTAAAAGATGAAAATTTTCATACTCTTTCAGAGAATTGAATTTGCTGCAATTAACCAGGTAAAATATGCACAAAAAATAAGCATAAAAGCCTCTATTTTCTCTGGTTTGGCTACTCTAATATCCTGCTATTATACAGAAAATAAAAATAAGAAAATGATGATTTCAGACCTTCCGCTAGTAGCATGATCATTACATGGCAGCTTTGATGTGGCTAAAATATAATTCTCCTTTCCTCCACCTCGCCTGGTACAGACAGTGCTATTTCCCTTCTCTATACTGTTGCCCAGGATCCCACACCATAAAGCTTCCTCTGATAGGATGAAGAAATCTCTTCTGGATGGCAGCTTGAAAACCACAAAAAAAATTACATTGTTTCAAAGGGAATGGAAGAAGTGTGTTTTTACTGAACCAAATCAAGTAAAGATGGTATGGTATAGAAAAAATATACACAGATCCCAGATCCGCATTAAGAAACAGCCCTGAGTTTTTCAAAAATATTTTCCAGCTGCTTCATATTGTTGTGGGCAAAAGAAGCAGCTGCAGTCCATTTTACCTGAGTGCTTAAACAACTGCAGCACACTAGTGAGCATTGCAACATGTTGTTTGCTCCAGGCACTCGCTCGGTGATTTCCAGGGAGCAGAGCAGAGCAGAGGCGCTTTACTCATGGCTTTACTCGTGGCTTTACCCGTGGCTTTACCCGTGGCTTTACTCGTGGATTTACTCGTGGATTTACTCATGGCTTTACTCGTGGCTTTACCCGTGGCTTTACTTGTGGCTTTACTCGTGGCTTTACTCGTGGCTTTACTCGTGGCTTTACCCGTGGCTTTACTCATGGCTTTACTCGTGGCTTTACTCGTGGCTTTACTCGTGGCTTTACTTGTGGCTTTACTCATGGCTTTACTTGTGGCTTTACTCATGGCTTTACTCTGGCTTTACTCATGGCTTTACTCGTGGCTTTACTCATGGTTTGCCCCCCACCCACATCTGCCGACAGCGCTGCTCCTCCTGCACAGCCACGGTTGGTTCACCTGAGAGCAATGACCCCTTCCTCCTTGCTGCTGTGCTCAAAATTCCTCCCCTAAACTACCTGAACCAATAGCTCAGATAAACCAAACAGCTCATTTGTTGAACACCATTACAATTAGCTTTTAAAAACCCATCACATTTATCATTTAAAATTTACTTGCCATATACAGAGTAAAAATAGCCCTAATCTGAAGTCCTTATTTATTTGATCACAAAGGATCAAACCCTTGTGTTTTTCAAAACATTTTGGCTACTCTTTTTTTTTTTTCCCCCCTTTGTTTAAAGCAACAAACCATGCTTGGGATTGCCAGGAGTCATCTCGAGCTCTGGGGACTCCAGCCCAAATTTTTTTTTTTTTCCCAGGGACTAATCTTTCAAGAAGTGTCTGGATGCACAAAAAAGCCATCAGATAAAGTTGGGAGTGCATGAGGTTGAGGAATGGGGACATGAAATGATAAATGCTTGCAAATTTACAGCATGTAAAAACAGAGGGCAGCAGTCTTCCTAGTCAATGCTTAAGTATTTGGGATCAGGGCATATAAGAACAGATGTGACCTACAGTCACCTAACCATTAGCTAGACAGCCATGACAGATCTGGTTATCCAGCAGATCATAAAATTTTAGACTTGATTAGAGCACTGAGCAATTATACCATTTACATTTTTTCTATTTAATGGGCATCCCTTGAGGAGTGATGAGATGGCATTGGTTTGTACTATGCTTGTAACTAACCAGCCAAAATCCCACTACCTCTATATGAATCTGCCACTGTTTTTCCCCTACCTCCCTGTCTAATTAGATGAAATACTCTTTTCTTTTTCTGCAAATGAGGCATTGGACAAAGATTCTTATGCACAATTGTTATTTTTAGATCACCGCCCTCTCCTAAACTAATTTTATTAGAATTACTTCTTGTCAGGGACACCAAATTTTAGTATTGAATATTGCAATTTTCAAAAAAGAAGAGAAATTAAATAGGAGCAGCAAGTTTCATTACTTATGAAAGATTCATTAAAAAAAGAAGTATTGAATTAGTCTCTGATGTCTTGTCAACACCATCTTTCATTTCCCAACTGAGTCTGACAAAAATTAGTGTAAATTTCTACCCAAGTTCTTATGTACTTCAGGAATAATTTGGGCAGGTGACCATGCTTGGGGGACAAGAAGCCTCAGCACTCAGAAACCCTGGGGGAGTTTGGGCATGTTTCACCATTTTCAATCAAAGCTGTAGGTCTACACAGAAGCCTGCTATTTTCTCTCCTTTTTTCATCACAACTACTGAACTCTGTCATTGCAAATAGATGACATGCTCTCATGTATGAAGCTGTAACCTCCTGCCAATTCAGTTACCGTCTTATTTTGCAAGCCACTTTTTCCATCTTGCATCTTTTCAGATATCAAACAACTTTGAGCCAGCAAAGAGAGAGAAATAGAGAGAGCAGCCCAAGACCCGTTACAGAATCACAGAAACAGAATCACTGGGTTGGAAGAGATCTCTAAGATCATCAAGTCCAACCCCTGCCCTAACACCTCAACTAAACCATGGCACTGAGTGCCACATCCAGTCTGTTTTTAAACACATCCAAGGATGGCGACTCCACCACCTCCCTGGGCAGACCACTCCAGTATTTTATCACTCTTTCTGTAAAAATCTTTTTCCTGATACCCAACCCATACTTCTCTTGGAGCAGCTTAAGACTGTGTCCTCTCATTCTGTCAGCTGCTGCCTGGAGAAAGCAACTGTTCATATGTTCATACAACCTCTTGCAAACCACCTGCTTTGCATGTGCTCCAGCGCCAGCTGCAGGTCCTGTCGACCCAATCAGTGTAGTAATAAAACCAGGATTTAAAAAAAATTCACTGATGTAGGGAAAAAGGAGTTTTAACCCTTCTATTAATCTACATAAATGAAGGGAAAGCACCACCAAATGTCTTCCAGCTTCTCCTTAGGTTTGTAAATCATACATCATAATTATGGACAGTATTATCTTTTCAACACTTTACACATCTGTAATTTCTCTGTGGAATTAAATCATATTTTCATTTCCCCAAGTTATCTGAGTTACCATAGGCCACAGTAATTCTGAAATTATCACCTACAATTGAGCATTTTTTATTGCCTATGGCATTCTTTCAGCAAATTAATTTTTAATACCCAGGCATATAATATTGAAAAGTTGCCTTTATGCATTATAACTTGCAACTTTTATATCTATAAAGGACACTCATTTCATAGCCTCAGTCCCTGTGGACCAGCTTGTAAACTTATGTACTCACTGTACTGACTTTAAAGGGACTGCACTCCCAACAAGTACTCCATGGGGAACCAGCAATGCAACAACCATTTCCATAAACACAGGAAAGACTTTTTAAAAGGGATTAAAGATTTTGGTGGGACAGGAGTTCACAGTGAGCCCATGAGGAAAAAGCAATTTTTGAAACATAGCACTGATTAGGTGCTCAATATTCTTTGAAGAAGAAATTGTAGATGAAGGATGCAACTAAAATATTGTCAATTTTGAAAAGCTTAGCAGGAATATTTAAAAAGGATTCTTTCAAATATCTCAGAAACAGATAAGATACAGACTGAAATTGAACAGTACTGCATGGTCATTCATCAATGCCAACAGCAGTTTTTAAGCTACTGACAGACTTTTGAATAAATCTCACAATGGTCCTCACTTGCATCCAAATTACCCCCCAGCCCCAAATATAAATGCAAAGGATTTTCACAAATTATATACAGAAGTGTGAGAGACATTAAAGCTCACAATTTGGAAATTGTATTATATTTTCCTCCTTAATAAAAGCCCTACTCATAAAGCGATGGTTCATTGGGCATTTTAGAAAGAACTCAAGGAAGAATACGTTTTTATCCATTTCTTGAAGATTTTATACTTCTTCTATCATGCAGTAATCGTGTCTCTTATTTAATTGCTCTCATTTAAGAGCTAATAAAAGATATAAATCAGATAGCTTTTACAAGATATTACAAGGAAGTTTTATAATCGAAACCACAAACAGAAAATCCTCCATTGTATTGCTATTGAAATAATATAATTACATGACATCAACCATTTTTATGTTTTTCCTCGCTTCAGGCACCTAAAAGAGCAAAATGGATTTTTATTTCATTGTAGACAGTCTGATACAGTATTCTGTATCTTTGTCCATTAAAGGAATCAGTCACTCTAAAAAACCTAGGTTCTTGAAGGAAAAGGGGTTTTCCTCAATTGACATACAAATACTTTAGCTAAACAAACTCTTACTTAATGCTAGCTACATTTACTGCTGTCACAAACTCAATGCTGCTCCTAGTTCTATAAACTTATATTTATTTTAAATAAAAATCACCCTGTAAAAAATGAGGTAAATCAGTATGAATCCTCACTAAGGAAGGATAACAGGAGTTAATGCTGATGATGATGATGGTGATGATGATGATGGAAGCTTGTTTCCAGTATGCTCAAACTCAACAGCTTCTGAATGCCTCAGAAATAGAGAAATGCTGGTAGGATAGACAATGATAACACTGTCCCATGAACAAGAACAAATTCTTTAAATTGCACAGAAGCTTGGATTAAAATAATTTCCAGACTAAAGATATATTGGACTGTCCAAGGCTGGCATTGCTCAGTTTTGAGAATATGCTCCACATAAGGGCTGCTTGCAGAAATATTTCTTCCCTCCACACACTCTAGTGCCAAATTAATGCTAATCTCTTTCTGTCAGTCATTCTCCATGGCATTGCCTCAGCAATTAAAATGTAATGTGTGCAAAGAGAAGCCCCAGAGCATTACATGCTTTGATAAAACTACTTTTTTAAGCAAATCAGCATTGCAGATGCACTCCCTGTCCCAATAGTTTTAGCTTATTCATAACTGTTAGGAGTAATGAGAAGGAAATTAAACAGGAATAATATTTTAGTTCAGATCTGATTCTTGATGATATTATTTAGATAAACTGAACAAACTCTCCATAGTTCCCATATTGTTGATATTTATCTTGGAACAAAACAAGCATCAATGCACTACCTTGATGTCTGAAAACAAGAGATACACACTTTTCAGAAAAATATGACTTTCAAAGTGGCATACTTCTTGCAATTCTTCAAGAAATCTTCTTTATAAATAACAAAGTCTGTCTTGCTAATCTATGGATAAATCTAATTATTAAAATGCATATGTTGATTAAAGTTTACTTGCCTTTTGAACTTGTAGAGGATGAAAGCCCCAACTGCAACTAGACAAATAACAAAAAGAACCACAATAGCCCAGTAGCCACTGCCTCCTCCAATCCTCTGAGAGTCTGAAACACAAAATAAAGGAACAGTTTTGCATGTCCTCTTCCACATCATTCACATTCTTGAGTGTTCGTTTCTATTTAATTGTCAAATCAAAAACATTGGTTGTTATTTTTGCAACCTCTTCTTTTCACTCTGTGGCTTCTTCAGAAAGGCAAAACCACAGAATTAATTGGTGACTTGTTACTGAAGGACAGAGGACCCATTTAAAAAAAAAGAAAGCAACAAAGAGCAAAACCCAAGATCCTGAAAATTTCATTATTTGCATACTCGGTGGTTGTCTGGATTTTTTTCAGGGAATCTAAAGTTATCATAGTAAATAATCACACACCCTAAGTAGGGCTGTATTAATTTCACAGATTGAGAAATTAAGGGTCTGAACAACAAATGAACTTATCAAGGTCATGCATTGGTAAAGGCTGGAATGAACATGGGCTTCTTTCAGTCCCTTTTGTGCTGGCAAACGAATGTCAGCCCTTTACACCAGCCAAGGTACCACAGTGAGACTGTAGCACAATTCTACATTAGCAACTAGATAAAAGAGTTTTGTCTTCTACAGAACGCTGACAGATAAAAAATCACACCAGCATTTACATAAATTGATAGTGGCTGGCTAAAGCTGTTCTCCCCCAGCACGCTGAAATTAATGAAGAAGGATATATTAAGGGAGATAATACACAAATAAAAATCACAGGACATTTTCATAAAAGATTCAAGTCAAAGCTGAACTTTCTGGTTAAAACATAATTTTAACATCTCTCTTTCAAAGTACACGTGTGTATGCACACATATTCTCTTCAACCAGTTTTCATTACCAGTGAATCCAGAGAGGCAGAAAATGCACACAGCTCCCCCTGCCCCCACCCCATTTCCACTTGTTTTAAATAGAGGAAAAACATAATTTATCTCAGGACAGGATTAGCAATGTGGATTCCCTACAGGAACCTTCCCATGAGTTGATCAGAAGATCAGAGATACATGGCATAGATACAGCAAGCCTTGTGTTAGACCCAGGCAGTTACAGCAGCAGAGTTAATGGCTGATATGAGGGCAAAGAAGTTCTGTTTTCTTAGCAGCCAGTGCAGTCTAAAGTGCCTTTAGAATACCAGATGAGTTTTTTGAAGCCTGATTGGCTCTTCCTTCAGGGCACTATTCTGTACAATGAAGGTATTTATTTTATGTTGTAGTTAGACAGAAAAAGCAAGAAGCTTGTGATACAAATCTTGAGGTATGACAAAATGAAAACATAAAAAAAAATATTTATTTGGTTGTGATTGTTAATAATGACCAAATGAAAATGTATACATATGTGTACATATGTATGTATGTGTGTGTGTGTGCATGCATATATATATATAAACATATATATATGTTAACTTATATATAATCATATATACATGTGTTTATTTACATGTAACAAGTACCAAGTAAGTATATACAGATGTGTTATGCACTGATATAAAGATTATGTATATGTGATACACAATGATAAAAGGATTTTCTCCTTAAATTATTAGAACTTGAACAGGCATCTGAAAGTTGGTCTATTGATATATTGATAGCTTTTTCTATATATTTACCTGAACCGGAGTCAGCTAAAGTCACTAAGACCCAGTATCCTCCCCTCAGAAAGAAACTGATGTTGTGTGCATTCAGGGCCTGCTTTATAGCTGCTATTCTCTGAAAATACAACAGAGAGAATGTCAGATGTTTTGTGCTCTGTTCCACTTTGAGACGCTCTGTTTTAAAAGGAAAAATCTCTGGTTCTTTAATGGTGAAAGCACTTGTCAATGACGAGCTGAAATCTAAAAGAAATTCAATATTTAAAAATCAAGCAAAACTCCAAAAGACATAAAAGCTGAAAATGTCACAATTTTATAGCCAAATCTTTCTTTTTGATTACCCAAGTCTTTATGTTTACCCAGTATGACAGACAGCAAGTAATTTGCACGCGCTATTGGATTTACCTGGGTCATAACTCACACAATGCATAATCCATATTAAAAACCCCCATTCTTCCAACCTATCAGAATAAAACCTGTGATGTCACTTTGGATTTCTTGCTATGAAAAGTAACTACTATTTAATAATGAACTGCATGTCATAATTTACCCTACCTCCTTACCTATAATGGAATGAATTCCATTTATAGCTAATTTTTAACAATACTCCATGGAAATATATATATTCATCCATGTGGAAAAAAATCAGTATTCTTCCCATTTTCCTCCAGTGGCCAGAGCATAGTGAAATATGGACTCTCATATTTTTATGGAGCAGAACCATTAAATATACCCTCACATCCTAACCCCAGATGAAAAATTGTCTGAATTATATTTTGTACTTGCTTGTGTCTTCAACATGGTCAATTTTCTAAAAGATCAAAGCTAGTTTTGTACTCTATGCCTTATAATTTGGGACACGACTTCCCAGAGGATGCCAAATTAGAAATTTGTTTTATATCCGTGGAACCTTCACAAGTAACTCCTTTTACGATATTATCAATTATGGTGCTCATCTTTGACAAGCTTTTGAAGTATAATGGATAAAAATCCCTGTAGTCCCTCTCATATTATAGACAGAGACTATACAAAAGTTCACATATCATCATTCTTTTTGAAGAATATCTAACTTCTGAAGCCATTCCACTGGCTTTATTAATTTTTTTCATGTGGGAATGACTCAACATAAGGGTGGAGTGAGCATGGCTTCAGTTATTTTGCAGGACAATTACAGGAGATAGCTCCTAAGTATTTATCTTGTTGCCCAAAGCCTGAAAAGAAAATTGATATGACAACTCCACTGATTAGGAGGCTTTAAAGTGATTCTGCTATCAATGAAATAAAGTTTCTTTGTATCAATCCAGGTTCATTCATGTGTTCATGGTGCACAGTGCAAAAGAGACAACTACTTTAGGTTAATCCGACTTACAGACAGTAAATGAAATTTCTGAGCTCCATAACTTTCAATTCCTCATATTTTCCTGGCAGGTTCCTAACGTTTGGTGTGGTTTTTGCTTAAGTGATTAAGACTTGTTTGTTATTTAACTCCCCACTGCTGGATTCGTACCCAAATCTATATGAACAACAGGCCTCAGGTCAAAAATTTGAATCTCATGTGAATCCAGCCAAAGGTTATGGCTTATTTATTTCACTGATAGACTGATGGTTTTTCAGGGCTCATGGGTTGTCTTTTTTCTGTCCCAAGGTATTTACTGATCATGGTGCTGCCACCTCTCCAGCTTTTTAAAAAACAAATGCAGTCTTTGGAGCTCCTCTCTAGACTTCTTAAGTTAGGGTTCATATACCAGCATTTGAATTTTCCATCTTTTTCTACCTCCTTCACAATGACAATATTTGAACATGTGAACACAATGGCTTCTGCATTATAAGAATATAAAAGAATGAAAAATAATGACACTGTTCAAACTCTTACCCACTTATATGTCTTGGGTTCTGACTTTCCCTTTTTGCCAAAGCAACTCACTGGGAATTTTCATGAAGTAGTTTGTCTGGATAGAAATCTTCCTCAGAGCCCCTGCCTTCCAGATTATAGTTTAATTGCACTTTAATTGACTCTTTCAACTGGACTCATCCCACCTGACATTAGACATGCAATAGATGTGCATAAATTAAGCAACTAAGTCTTCTCTGGAGTCAATAATTAGAATAGAATACTTTTGAAATTTCTCTGTTCTTGAAAGCAGGTTAAATCACAGTCAGCTTTTATTTCTCCCTGCATATATTTGAAACAAAAAGGGCTCTTGTCAGAGCGGAATAAAATTTCAGAATTTTCCAAAGGGCTCCTCTTACTGCACTGACAGCTTGCTTACCATCTTTGTTATTGATGGCTACTTTTATCAGTAATTATTCATATTCTACATAAGTAACCTCATAAACAGTATGACATCCCAACACTCCATGTAAAGTACCAATAAAACCTCCAGCAAGAAGGTGTCCTCTGCCTGAGCAAGAAATTATTGCTTTTAATCTTCCTGAAATAATGTAATATTTCCAAATATAAAAGGTTTTCAGCTGAGAACAGAGAGGTTCTCTTTATGGAAAGACATTTTATAACTATGTTTAAGTTAAGGGTATCAGGGACACCTCCTCCAAATATGCAGAAAACATTCTAGATTGCTGAGTCCTCACAAAAGTGTCACCACACTGACTTTGAGAACTGGCACAAGCATTGTGACAAAGCTTCCTTCCACTGATTCATGATAAAAACCTTCAAGATTCTCTTCTAGTAACAGAAATGAATGCAAGGAATCTTTAAATATATGACAACATGAGTATTTTCCTGTTGACTTACCAGAAGCTACTGCTTCTAAGTTTATTTATATAGGGTATATTTTCAGGATATTTCTCAAGTCACAGTTGATTCTGATATAACACATTTTATCAACATTTTTGCCATTCAAGTCTATAGCAACAAATTTATATGCACATATCAATAACCAAAACAATGTCCATCAGCAGTAATATAAAAACAGAAGTGTAGGCAGCTGTCAGAAGAAGACTGGCTGTACATCTCCACAGCATTGTACTCTATAAAACAAACAGTGTTGAGATGTGACACTGGTGTACCTGACTTGCTATCACTGCACAGCATAGGCTGCTCTAATTGCTCCTGTCTCCCTTGCTCCTGCTCCAGCCCCAGACACCAGGGTCTGACTTGGTTCATCCTAACAGTGTTAGAAAGGTACCTATTCTCCAGATTATACAATTACTTTCCCCTTCCTGTGTTCCTCTAGTTCCAGAAAACCTTTGCAAGGTCCTACTGTAGAACTAATTTCAAAACCATGTCCTGCTACACTACTGTGACATCCCTATAGCCCCACTGAATGGAAGCTTTTCCAAATCATTTGCAGCATGTGATTGCTCCTCGTTATGCCTTAAAGTAACACACATGATGTTTCATACACAAACTTGAGAAAAACCTTAATACAGCACTGATTTGAACTGATACTTCTAAAGCTACTTGAAGCCCAGCACTAATACAGAAACTGAGATTTAAAGGGAACTAATATGCATAACACTTTACACTGAAGTAAAATGTTTGTACAACCAAAAGAATCTATCACCATTAGTTTCCTTAAATTATTGAACACATCCATTCCCCACAGGCTCAGAATAAGGAATTTCCTGTAGAAGCTTCACCTTGCTTCTTCAAGAAATGGAAATTTTCAAATAATTTTGAAGCCATAATATTCCCCTGGCTGAAAACCTTAGTTCATTAATGTGTCTCTACAAAAGAAACAACCTGCTAAAATAAATTATTTCCTGCAACATAATCAGGAATTCAGACTCCCAGGAATTCTCACTATGACTACATGGGAGAACAGTAAAGGTTTCTGCCAAAAAAGTAGAAAACTTTGTGCACTCAGACTATAGTCTGTGCATTTTAATGATAGACACCCATTCAAGTACTTGGACAACTTCAACATACTCCTTTGGACTTTCTGAAATACATCTCATGAACACAATCTATTTGGTTTATGTTAATATGAAAAGCTTTGTCTTCCCTACTTCTCCTGCTCTTCGGAGACAGTGACCTAATGTTCAAAAGCTGTAAAATGCCCTTCAAAACTAAAGATATCTTACACTGATTCTTTGTAACTGGCAGGACATGAACTGCAAGGTAGAATAACAGAACTGGGATCTGCTTCTTCTCTATCCCAGCAAAAGGACAAATATAACAAATTGTAAGTGCCAAACAGTCTTTTGGTTTTCAACTGGAATGAAGTCTTTTACTTCATTTACTTCAGGAAACATGGTTTGAAAACAACTGGGGAGAAATTAACGTCAAAATTAACGTCCAATTTTCAATCCCGTGTTCACTAACTTTGTTTCTTACCAATTGAAAAGGACATTTTCTTACAAGGGCAGAAAATATTTGCTTGATGCTCTTTACATTATGGGTAAACAACTAAGGTTCTGGGTTTGCTTGTACCTGAAATCTAATTTCTTTCTGAAGACAGTGCAGAGACTCTTTGCTCTACTGGATCTTCAGAGAATGACATGCATCCCTGCTATTTCTGTTTAATAGACAGACCAATATTAAATATTCTTGAGAAATACACTAATACCAGAAAGAAGTAGATTGTGCTGGTCTGTACATGGTCAAACAGAGCAGACATAGCTGCTGTAGCATTCACATGTATCTTGTCAGATGGGAGTGAGATCTTTACATAAGCAGGGATGACCTCTTAAATTCACATAAAGACAATGAGAGTACAGCCACTTGTTGCAAAACAGGATGAAGACTGTCCTAGGCAGATGTGCATTGCTCTGGTTACCTTATCACTAGTTATGCTTCTCTTCTTTTTTGGTTGATTTGCTGGTAGTAGAACATGCAAGTCAGCAGCTGTAGGCAGACCAGGTTTCACAACTGTCCTGAGTGTTTCTTCAGGTATACTGGTCTCCTGTGAAGACAACAAAGGCACACTTTGTGTTTTATATAAAATACATATGTAACTCCACACATGGCTTTTAGACTTTGGTGTTCAGATCCTTAATATTTAAAGGGAATTCCACTAGAAGCTGAAACATGAACAAAGCCAAACATAAATGTAATGAAATGTGAGTTGCTCTTTGAGTACTGGAAGACCTAAGTGTTGTTATCACATTAAAGTCATTCAGTGGCATTGCAAAAAGAAGAAAAATGAAGAAGTTTTCAGGTTTTATCAAAACTTTGCAATGGCTGAGCACTTCTAAGGTAACATTAAGAATAAATCCCAAGTGATTTAGGATCCTTTGTGGGCCATTCAGACACAGTGTAGACTTAGGAGTGCGTATTCATTGCAGCTACCTTTAGCTTTTGAAGGTTATTTAGGAGGGTGCTTAATGGACAGAGAGAAGTCCTCCAATGTGAGACTAAGAACAGTCAGGTTCAGCTCCTGAAATTGTAATGAATACCCTAATTCCCCTCCTAAAAGTCAAATGCATCTCTTCGTAAAATAGATTGTGCAAATTTGGCTTTTAGACCCAAATTTCTCCATGTTTTGTACAATGCAGCCACACAATTCTAATGACCATAACCTGGGCACTTAGCCTTCCTCAAAAAGATTCTGAAACTCTGTCACATATTTTGGCAAATGTTTTAGTAATTATAAAATTCAAGAGCTATTTTATAGGGGAGTAAAATATTTTTTGACTGACACCAGTGGAACTCCTTATGGAATGAGTTTAAGTTAATAAAAGCAAGAAATTAATTTGACATTTGATAAGAATCTCAAAAAACCCCCAACAGGAAACTCTATAAAGTCAAAAAGTTCAGAACCTGATTTGCACAATTGCAAATCCAGGAAAAGTAAAGTGATTTAAAGTTCAAATATTTTAGAAACAATATCAAGCTGTTCCTCAGTGCTACTGCCCTCATGAAAGCCAGTGAGTGCACCCTCAGTTAGTGGCAGGGTGTGTGCCTGAAGAGCTCTCGAGCTCAAAGTTTCCATGATGTGATCTAATGCCACAGCACTACTGCATAGTTTGTATTTGATTTACCCTACAGGATTCAGCTGTTCCCAATCCACATTTCTTTTGTGAACATGCTTCCAAAAAACAGCTGTACAAATTGTGTGCCTATATATGATACATAGTTTTCAAAGTTACAGAACAAGCACAGTAAATTCTTTCTTTCTGCTTTGTTTTTACACAAAGATGATATCTTTTATATTACACATTGCTTAGCTTCTAAATCTACTTAACTCTTCCTGCTTTGGAGTCAGCAGTGTTTGCTAATATGTCTATCCTTAATCCCAGAGAGCAATATTTAGCATTAATTGCCAATTAGGCTGTGTCAGACCTAAACTGTCTGTGTTAAAATATCACTGTTGACAGCTTGCATTTAAAAGTGACACTAGGCTCAAACTTGTTTGAAATGTAGCTCATGAGGTTCACTTTATTATTTTGCTCTGCCTCCATTTCAAAATACCTTCTAAATGAGAAGGTATTAACTTAACCTTCAAGCTTTATGAGTGGTGAGGGAACATTTTACAACCAATCTGAAAGAGCACCTTTGCAAGAAGTCGTGTCACGACCCGCCCAATGTCTTCCCTCCACTCTGGGATGTCGGGGTTGTACATGTCCAGGTGCTTAGTAAACTTCAGAGGAAGAACATGAAAATTATCTAGAAAAAAAAAACAAAAAACAAAAAAAACCAGAAAGAAATAAACTAGATTGCAGAAGGAGTTGGATAGAACTAAAAGGTAAAAGTCCCTATTTAGCACGTTTTGCTGTGCAGTACTGCAGTATCTAGGGCCCCTGCTGCTCTCTGTTGTGAGGTGTTGAATTTCTTTCTGTATTTTCATCAACATCATCAAAATTGTGCCCAAAGACTAAAAAAGTAGGAAGAAAAAGAAATTAAGCAGATTTACATACAGGCTCTGGGGTCATAATATTCCAAATAATTTTCCCCTAGGTCAATAAAGGAGTATTAAAAAGAACTCATTGGTTTCTTTTATTTTAAATGATAATGCACCAATGGATTTTACTCTCACTGAATCATAAGCATATGGGTTTTTTTCCACTACACATTCCTGTTTTCCATATAAAATGAATATGTTACTCCATAAATTAGATACAAAAATAAGAACAGAAATGATATGACAAAGGCTAACTACTTCTCTCTTTGAAGAAAAAATAAAGCTACACCCACAATATTTCTCTGGATACTGTCAAAAATATCTGAAATACTAGAAATGGGTTGATCCTCAGAAAGCAGTCTCTAAAATCTTCCCTTTCTCCCTACAGGATCCTTGGATGAAAACTTAGGGAACTTAATGCAAAGCAGGGATAGAGAACCTCTGGCATCCACAAGTCAAACCTGCTTCCCCCCAGTATTTCCAACAGAATTTTATTTTAACATGGCCTTCTTTTTCAAAAGTTTCTTTATCTTCCTGATGGCCAGTACTTTAATGCTGTTGATATCAGGATTGGCAAAAGGTGCACTGGATTGATAAAGCCTTTGATGTAGTCACACTAAGAGGTTTATACTTCTAAAGATTTCTAAAAAAGCTGATGCATTTATAAGTGGTAGCACAAAGGTTATATCCATTTATCTTAGAAAAGGAGAAGGTTCATAAAAGCTCCATTTAGCATAAGTGGGGATTTTGCCATTATTTCAAATTAGTAAGTACACTAAAAGCAAAAATAACAGAATCTTCATCAGACAATAGAGATGTATCACGTCTTGAATTGCATGATATCTGAAGGCTTTTAGCTCTGCATTAAAATAAAAGCCTTTATACTTATCACAATTCCCATGTGTGACAGCACAAATACAAATGTAAATAATTTCCCAGCACTACATTTTCCACACTATATTATGCCTTGTCACCACATTATAAAACACAAAAAAGCCGCACCAGGGCACAGTGTGGAACAAGAGCTGAAGGGTTATTTAATAATTACAGCAGAGCTATATTTGATCCAAATTCTCAGATAAACATCAAGGTAACAGTGACACATTGTGATAAAAGGCAATTAATTCACATGGTTTTCAATGCTGAGAGCATATACACAACTAAATTTTCTCTTTTTCTCAGAGGTATTTAGACTTCTTTATTTAAAAAATTCTGGCAAACTTTCTAGTCACAGGCCAAAAAACTGCTGAAACACATATAGCATCTGGGAACCACAGCAACATCTAAAATAATCAGAGGAAACAAAATGTTTGAGATTAACCTTCTGTACAATCCCACTGTTCAGCTTAGTGGAGTTATTTAGTGACCGTTCATGCCTCTAATTTTAACAATTAAATCTGGCATTAGATTAGATATAATCTAGACATTAGATACAGATATATATCATATATATAATTATATATAACACATATATTATATCTAACATATATATATATTATATATATATACACACAGTAGGCTCACTTGTGGTAGGGCTGGTTTCAGAGATCCAATAAAAATACATATGAAACAAACAAAAAACCAAAAAAATTAAAAAAAATTAAAAAATAAAAGGTCTAATGTCTCACCAAAAACGTGAACAACTTTTGAGTCCTGAAGCATAGAGCTCCCACAGGAAACTTGCACTGTAACTCTGACATCACCTGTCTCAGCAAACTTTGTCACCAGAAAACTCTCCAATGTAAGCAGTGGCTTTAAAAAACCAAAGAACAGTTGAAAACAGAATTTCAGCAACAACCATGAGAACAGTGCTGAAAGAAACTGTTGTGAAAAATAGCACAAAAAAATTACACATCCAATTTAATTTTTTCAATATTTTATCAAATTGATCAATTACAATTTTCAATGTAGATTTTTTTCTTTCCCTAAAAGGATCCTATATAATCAGAATTCCAGCCAGATGAGGAAAATATTTCTTTTAGAGAATTCAGTTGAGTATTAGGTTTTCAGTTAGATCCCACTAAAATTAATAGAGTCTGAGGGAGACTCAGCAATCTCTACAAGATTATATGAAGCAAGTCATTTGCCTCAAAAATGCAGGGTATATCTGGGTCAAAAGGATTAATGCTGTCAACTCAGAGCCCACAGTAACCTTTAAGGTGGAGCTGAGATACCCTGTTCCTTTACCACATCCTTTAGAATGACAAGACCCTTCACAAGACCCACAGTGCCTGTTCTTGCAATGGCAAAGTCAATAATGATGAACAAATACAGGCTGGGGTTATGGTCGACAGCACATTCACAAGAAGAAAGTTCAGTGCACTTATTTGAACTCTGTCACACTTTTCCTCATAAAGAAAATATTTTACTTATCTGTTTTCGAAAAAATTGCCTTAAAAGAAATTAACCCAGCTTTACAACAAATACTGCCAATAGAAATACTTGGATATTTAATGCTCTAGAACATGTTTATATAGACTTTAATCCCCAAATTATTTACACTAGGTTGTTTTGATTTACTTTAGGATAGCACATTTATTTTTGATATGACAATTATTTAAGACTCCCAGAAAATATTTGTCTATATAATGAAAAAAAAAACCCCAAATTAATCTATATGTATATATATATTTGTTCAGCACTTTAATTTACATCACTCACATTATTAGCTTGGAATTGCATAAATCCAAGTTTCATCATTCACCAGTTATGATCCCAAATCCATCCCCATCTAGAAGTTGTTTTTTTCCACAGGTAATGAAGTAGAATAAATTGTTATTCCCCCCCCCCCAAAGAAAACAGTTTGGAAATGGAAAGAAAGGGACAACCTATATTGGAAAGAGATTGAAATAATCTCAGTCAAAACCATTTGTGTACCTGAAGACTGTTTCCTATCCACCAGTAGAAAACTGTCAAATTAGGGTTCCTAGGCAGTATGATGGCTGTCAGGTTCACCTCCTGGTTTCTCCCAATGACTGGAACCACTTCTAAATTTAAAGCCTGGAGAGGAGCTGAACAAAGTTCCAAAAATATCACTGAACAAGAATTCATCAATTTATTAACACTTCCTTCCCCAAAAGCCTCTCATTTGTTAACCATAGTGTCCTGAATTTATTTTTCCCTCCCTCCTTTCCTCCCTCTTTTACATCCATGTTGAAAGCTATGGACACAATTGGAAAGACTTAATTTCAACCAAAAAACATCCCCCAGATCACTCCAAGACCCCTCAAACAAAATCTTAAAGCAATAATCCAGATCAACAAAACACATTTCTCTCAGGCCCATTCTTTTCATTCATGTCCAATTCTAGAACACATAAGCAAATACTCCAGTTAAAAAGTGGAAAAGGCAATCTCAGCTTTTTTTTTTTTTTTTTTACTTAGTAACAAAAGATTAAATGAATAGAAATCTAACAAATCTCAAATTGCTAAGGGAAAAGCAGAAAACTGAAAAAGAATGCTGCTGACTACTCATTTTCATTATAAAATATCAGCTGTTATGCTCACACCACACAAAAAAATCTCATTAATGCATGCTTTAAAACAGATGTATAGATCAGGGGAGCATTTATTTTCAAATCAAAATAGATAACCACTGGACTACAAAATGTGCCTTAGAGTAAGTTTATTCCTTTCTGAACTACCAAAACCATAAACATTATTATTTGTTTAAAAGAAATGCATCATTACAACAGTTTTATCTGCTTGTAAGTGTTGTGTTTATTAGTGTTGTGCTGTTTCACAGTACAATAACTGTGTTGAAAGAAAATCTTTCCCTCAGAGGTTTCCCTGTATATTTCCATCAGAGTGTCTGAAGGTAAAAGCTTTTTAACACTACAGCATGATAACTAGAATTTCTTAACTTCTCCACTTGCACCAACTACCTGGGATATGAAACCACTGTAGAGCTCAACATTCATTCATTACACAGAATGAATACTAACCCATCCATTTCTGTTCCATTCTAAATATCTTTTAACTCATTCAAAGGTTTTTCATCTTAGTGCAAACTTAAAGGTAATTAACACTGGTCTAAACTATTTATCTTATTTTGTATCTTGAACTGAGTCAAGTTCTTGCTTGTTCACTTCTAATTCACTTTGACTAAACTGACTGAAATTCTGAGAGCAACTTGTCCAAACTCCTTTTCCACCTCACTTCACTGGGTCTGTGTGGTGCTTCATCCAAATGTAAGGCTCTACCTTCACTCTGCATTTTCTCCAATAACTCTTTCACCACCTACATGAATTAAAGAAATGTAAGGTGCTTTAACAAATAATTTCTTCAGTAGCTTCTAGAGGAGTAAAAATGCTTCTTTGGTGATGGTGTCCTGAAGAAAATTCAGAAATATTAAGAATTTCATTAAAATTGTTTCTCCTAGAAATATATTTTCTTTCTGGAAGGATATGAGAAACTTTTTTGCTTTCACCATAAATTTGTGTTTTCACTGAGGAAACAGATCACTTTGAGATATGGTTTTGTTCCTGAAGAAGATTACTTTCTTTTAGAGGCCAAGTTTTTTGGTACTTGAATGATGACTAATTTCAACTTTGCTGTTTCTATATATTAAATAAATATATTTATATATTAAATAAGTATTTAATATATATTAAATAAATAAAGCTGAAAATAATTACTTCAAATCTTCCTGCTTCAAAACCACGACAATCTGCCACACAATTCTATAATGCATTTGAACAAGCTTCATAGCACCCTTAAGTGTGTACAATTAAGACTGAAGTTATATGGTTTCTATTTAAGTTAAAATTTCAGTAGTGTCCAAAGTTCCACAGTATAATGGTCATAGTTCCATAAAAAAATAAAATGTATGCAGCATATGTACTAATGTATGTATTTAGTTCTTCTTCAGTTTCTTTTATTCTGAGTTCTTGGGCCTTTACATTTGCTAACTCACATTTATTCTAATTCTAATTTCTAATTTCTCTTGCGGTTCATTACAAAGTTGTAGATTGTTTAATCTGGATCAGAAAGCATGATTTGGATGACAGGCCAAAATTCTTATAATTGTCCTGCATTACAGAGTATCCCATAGCAACTTGGCAGAAGTGAAAAAATATTTCCTCCACCATTTGCCTCTGAAAAAATTCCCTGAGAATAATACATCAGTAGGAGACTGCTGACTCCTGAAAGAGATTCCTGTTTCATGGTATTCCACAGTGAAAAATATCCCTTAATGGCTATTAGTGTTTCACTAGAATGTAGAAATTGCAGTTTAATTAGTGCCAACTAATTTCCTCAAATCTTGTAATTTACCTAAAAAAATTAAACAGAGCAAATCACATGGAAAGCATTTTCTCAAGCAGGCTGTGTAACACACTCCCATGAGTCTGCTAGTTTGTGCAAGGCAGGCTCAGGAAGGGATCACATCTGCCTCAGTGCCCTGATGCCTCTGCACTCCAGCACCAAAGTCCCCCCTAGTGCACCATTTACTTGTCTAAAATAATTCTGTTTTCTCCAATTTTAAAACCTGCTGCATAAAAGAAAATCAACATCTTTTAGTTTCACTGTTTATCCCAACACAGGCCATATTAAAAGCACACTTTGAGAAAGTCTTCTGCTTTCCATCAGGGCTTGCTACTGCCTGTCATTCTCTGAAGGGTTAGAAGTTCTTGGAGAGAAGGATGTCACACAGAGTTTTTCCTGTTCATTGCTTGTACAGATCTACTACTTCTTTGCCTACTCCACTTCTCACCACCTAGAAGTTTCTTAAAAGTAACAGTGAAGCCCAAAGTAATTTATCTGAGCTCTCTGGAGTTGTCAAATGATTTAAAAAACAAACACAACAGATAATGAAACTGAGGTGTAAAATTTGATTCTGATTCTTTCTGATTGATATTAACAGGAGATTTGTCTTTGGCATGAATGTGTTTGGATTCATCTGTTAATCAAAGAACTGGAAACTCTGACTAGCAAAATACATAAATATCAGCAGTCACTAGACAAGCTGACATAAAGCAGATGGCTCTGTGCACAAGCTGGTATATGGCTCCAGAGATTTCCCTTGCTTTGGGATTAGGATGGAAGACACACCACTCACAAGAGAGGGAAACAGACACCTGGAGAATGCAAGATGAATATCTTTTCCTTTGATGTTACTAGTTTCTGAATTTTTGAAGCTTCTGAGAACAGGCAATAGTTGGCTTGAGTCTCAAAGGAAGAGGAAAAATCAGTTCCACTTTCGAGTTTTCTTCTTCATTTCAGTTATGAGATGACTGAGGTACATTAAGTTTGCAATGGTGCATGATAGTCCCTGGGCCATGCTATTCTTTATTTTATATCTGTTTGATCGGGTTTTCTCAGTCTTAATTAAGGAGAGGAAGAGAAGCATATGTCAAGTAATACTGCCTACAAACATGAAGTTATAGCCAAGCACCATTTCAAACTCTGTGAGAATTAACTACCTAAAATCTAGATTTAGAACCACTGAGATTTTGACTATTTTTTAAAATCATACAAGAGCTCATATGTTTCCCAACATGTCTGTTAACTTGCTTTACACTGCACCTGGAAGCTTTACAAAGACATAGTTTGAAGTATTAAATTTTAGCTGCTAAGGCTGACAAGGGGTGTTGAATCAGGAAGATGGATCAAACCTGAAATTTATACTGAAGGATGCTTGTTTTTTAAAAGATTAATAAACCACCCTTCTGCCAAATCCAAACAAAACTGATTCTGACCTCCTACTGGATTAGGTTTACAAGCCTCTGCATTACCAACACAACATTGAAAGGCTGCATGAAGACATTGAAAAAAATATGTTTTCTCCGAATTGTGACTAGTAATTTTCTTTACTATTTTGTAGCTGACATGAGGTTTTTACGCAGTGGTGAAAGTAAGAAAACCAAAGAGCTGATTTACAGTTGACTTGCACGAACACCACAGCCTCGTCGTGCCCAGCCACATTCTCAGCCTTGACCGACACACGGTAAATCCCAGGATTCTCGTAGCGGTGACGGATGGGCTCTCCAGTCATCGTCAGGTTCACATATATCGCCTTAAAGCCGTCTCCAAGATCTACCTGGTATTTGGTACTCAATACATCACCCTAAAAGGAAAATACATCAAAAATATCTTAAATGGCCACAACCAAAATAGACAGGACACATGTTCATACCCTTTTATGGAATCACAATAGTATTTTCAGCCCCAGCCAGACATCTTGACCCAATTGCAACAGCTGCAGTAAAACCACTATTGCCATGGCCATTACCTTAGTGCAACAGATGTTTTGTGCACTAATAGAGATAATACCATGTTTACAGAGCAAGGTGCTACCTTAAAATTATATACCCCAAACCACTAACCAAGCTGTATGGCACAGAAACCATCACCCTTCTCTTAATGCAGATGGACATTATGTAACATAATGGTGCAGGGCAGCCCCAGGTTCAAAAGAGATGCTCGTGTGATTCTAAGCAACAGAAGATTGCTATTTTAGCAATTTACAAATCCTCCCATGAGCTTCTAGCCTTTGCAATTATAAAGTAAAATTAATTGGCTGACATGTTCTTCACAGCACCTTCCAGCCACACCTTCTTAGTGTCAGCCATGTGGCCTTTAAGACCCAAGCTGGAATCTTCAC
The DNA here is from genome assembly GCF_030490865.1 of Poecile atricapillus. Classification (NCBI taxonomy): domain Eukaryota; kingdom Metazoa; phylum Chordata; class Aves; order Passeriformes; family Paridae; genus Poecile; species Poecile atricapillus. The sequence goes on along the minus strand of NC_081252.1, from coordinate 65,532,595 downwards.
ATAGAGTTGTAGAGTGTTACACTGAGCTATCAGCATGCCAAGAACTAACATGCTCTAGTGCAAAATTAGGTGCATGCTTAATGAGGCAGATCACTGAGCTGAGTTTGGGAAACGGTTTAAAAGCCCAGTCAAATAATTCTGTCATGTCAAACATCTCATGGAATTTATAATTCATCATACTTCTGCTAAGTGCTCCTTTATGTGACACTGTGTTCCTGAATTCAGGCCTAAAGTACCACAAGACTGATACCACTGTCAGAGGACAAACATGCTCATCACTCATGTTGTCATGGCATGGCTGCTCAAGAGAGAAATCAGGCCTGTGCCACATGGACTGGTGATCTGGATGCAGCCAAAGGATAATTCGTTTTAGCTGTGAGCAGCAACATTTTCTCAATACTACTGGCAGCACTGTCTGAGCGAGAGGCCCTGCTTCCCTGATCTCCAGCACTGTGCATGTTCCTGCTTGCTTGCCAGAGATCATGGCCATCACAGCCGTGCAGTTCAGACAGGCTGCAGTCCTGCTCCAGCCAGGCTTTGTGGAAAAGCCTCTTTGTTGTGAAAACACAAGTATTGATTTCAAAAACTTCCTTGCCTCTAGGAAAGGAGTGTATACACCCATATGCTGGTCAATTAACATGGAAGGCCATCAAAGCAGAAAAGGATTGACATTAAAGGATTCAAAAATCACTTCATTTCTCCAAAAGCCACTGTCTGAAATTGCTTTATTTCAAAATGTAATCCTAAAAGGCAGCACTAATGTAATTCTTTTTATTTTGACAACAATCAATGATTGCAATAATCTCCCCAGGAAAGTGGTGAATTACCCAGAGTTGGATGCTTCCAAGATTTAGCAGGACAGGTGCCAGGCATCCTATCCAGCCCTGTTTTTTTCCAAGAGAGGTTGGATTAGATGAACCCTGAGGTCTCTTCCAGCCTGTCAGTCTATATTTCTATGATTCTTTGAAAATCAAAGGAGGTATCATGCCTAGAACCTACGTACCCTGCCATTACAAAAGGAAGGAAAACATATTATAATTTTCTCCTTCTATTATTTTTCAGTGTGGATGATTTTCTTCCATGTGTTACCACATGAAACGATATTGCTCATAATGTAAAAAATACCCATAATAAGGAACCTGTAGGATTATCAAATACATAAGCACAAATTTCAAGACACATAAAGGACTGTGAAAGCCTCTTCACTGTGAATAGTTTTTTTCCCAAATAACATCTTTCTTTTGACAACAAAAGAGCAGAATTTTGCAGAGGAGATAATATGTTATTAAAGTTTAAAGCAAAAGAGATATCTCCTTGCCAGCAATGTGTTAGTAGGTGGAATCTCTAGATGACATCAGCTTGCCTGCAGTGCTTGTTCACTCTTTCTTATGCTAACAAGTATACGCATGTATTTTTTCCAGGTGAGACAGAAACCAGCACTGAAAGACAGTAGAGGAAGGTTCTCTTAACATTTTATTCTAATGGCTTCCCTAGTGTAAAGATGAGAGTGCTGCCTTCAAAACACTGTTTTCTATGTCCTGACCAGTGAAAACAGAGAGAATGGAGAGATAGCAAAACAACGACAAAGGGAAAAGGTATCTAAATCTATAAGGAATTGGGCCTTCAACTTTCATAAAAATTAGGAGAGATTGTCATAACATTATTTATTCATATATTCAGCCAACAAAATTTAGGAAAAATTATGATAATGATGATGCATTTATTTCTTATTATTATTTCTAAAGACAGTTTCAAACTGCCCAGATGTACCAGAAGCCTGCTTCCTTTAACCTCTGATTTCTGGTATTCCTGCACCTAACAACATGCATTCACAGAAACTAGCAAATTAATTTTGTTCACCAGAGAAAGTAGTTCTTTCTCTTTCAGAGAAAGAATGTTTTAGTTTGTTGTAGTAGAGCTGTTTCTTGAATTCAGTAATCGTTACAAATTCTCATTAGACTTTGTCATACAGATTAAATCCTAAGCAATGCTAAGGACATTGGAGTTTAAATATTATTTTTAGCCATAGAGGGCACCAAACCGCTACATTTCTCCTAAATCTATCTTCCTCTTTGATGCATGGAGCAAAGACTTCACCAAAAAACACAGCAAGGGATTCTCTTCAAGATTCCTTACTTCTGAAGATTTGTGAATAATTTTACATGTTTTTCACATTGCCACAGAGATTTATGAAAGCTTCAGTAGGAAAAAAGTCAAACTGCCAATCAAAATCATTAGAGTCCAAATTGTAACCAAATGCCCTAGGCTTACAATAAACATTTCCAAACAAACTCTAAAAAGAGAAGGCAGCAGAACTTGCCACACAAACTGTTGGGGCACTGCACGCACTGGGACGCAAAGCCTGCGAAGTATTAAGCAGCCCAGCGTTCTGCACGTAACCTTCTTGATTCTATTACAGAAATAAATCCCAAGTGCTCGATTTATATAGCACAGGTTTGCCAAAATGTGTGAACTTTCTTCAAGTTCTTGCAAACCAGTGGGGTTAGCCAGGATTACAATACTCTGGTAACCTGAGCAGAGCAGTTATAACTTAATGCTAAAAAACAATCATGAGAAACAAACCCATGGCAAACAATTCATCCAAAAGTTATTCGCTGCTGTTGGTCATGGCCTTAGGGCATTGTTTCTCACTAAACAGAAAAAAACCCCACATCTTTGACAACACAACCAATATATAATAAATACTTTTATTCTGAGCTACTTGCTGATTTCTGTAAAGCTTTGCCTCATTCCTTTCTGAAAATCTGATTCTCAAAAACACCTAAACCTGAGTGCTAAATGTTCTCTGCATTTCTGTTCTTCTCTGATACAGCAGTTGAAATTTTCAGTCCAAGAAGACTTTGGTAATCCAGTTGCTCTGACTTTCCAAGAAACCAGTGCTGAGGAGATAAATCCTGTTCTGTGGGTAGAATTTGGAGGTTCACCGAGTTTACTGGCTTGTCTTATTCACTTGAAATCAAGTTTCAGTACTTAGAAAGCTGTTAATGTTTGTCTGAAGCACAAAATAATCTTCATTCAGCAGCAAAACAGGTAGTAATGAAACTAACCCTAAAATCATGGATTCAACTTCCATATAGCCAATGTTCATTACTACCTGCTCTTGTTGGACAATGAAGGTGATGTCTTCCCCAGGCCTAACAGCCAGACTTTCTTCTCTGATTTTGATCTGAAGTCCCTTGGGAGCAATCAATGGGCACATATGGTGTGCTAAGTTCTGCTGCAGGTCTACTCCACCTTCACACACATTAGAAACAACTTTCCTGTACCTGCAAAAACAATAAACAGTGGACACAGTGAATTGGAGATAAGCAAAAGAATGCCAGCAAAAGCACCAAATGAATGTGTCATTGTAGCTACTGCACTTTCCTTGGCATCACAAACAGACAGGACTGTAAATGATCAAATCCAACTCACAATGCAAGTACTTTCACTGGGGACACTGACTTTACTAGGGGAAACCTGCTGAAGAAAGGGGGTGTGGAGCATGATGAGAATTTCACTTGCATGCATTTGAAGTCTGTGTTTCCCAACTTAGAAACATGCCTGACTAGCCCTCGGGGACCTAGACAGTCTGCTGTCCTCTCTGCCATCCTCTTTTCTAGCATCCAAGTCTTCAATGCTCTAGAGGTCTTGGTTCAAATCCCAGAGATCAGGAAGAAATTACACCAAACAGCTTCTGCATTAACCCAGAACTAATTGCTTAACTGCTGCTTTCAAATCCATTCATTTCTTAAAACACTTAAAGCATTAGTTTAATATAACCGTATAAAAGAGTGAAAAGACTCACACTTTCAAAATGCTAATAATGAAATAGTCGGATGTGTACAGCAATTATTTACAGATCACTTTCACACAGGTATGTTATTTTTAAACATCCTTTAAAACCAGAGTCATATTTCATTCTTTTGAATTCCCATTCTGTATATCACAGCTGTCAGCCACAACCCAAAAGGCAGCATTTTCCTCAGTAAGGTAAATATACAGAGGGACTGTGACTCCATTGCCAGATTAGACATTTCAGCATTTGGTTCTCATCTCCACAACTGACTGTGATGGTGTTATGATAAGCCAGAATAGATGCCAGCTGCAAGTTATTCTCAGCACAGACGTCAGACTGCATTGTAGTGTATATTCTATGCAGTATTGTTTATAGTTACTAAAGCTTTCCTTTGATTCTGAGTGTCCCATATGGTCAGGAAAAGGATCTATTCTCCACAGAACTCCTTACCCTTATGGAAGTGAGAAACTTGGGAATTCTGTGAGATGTTGCCAGTTCCTCAGAGAAATTCATTGGATCCAAACTGAAAATTACTCTGAACCCAATAAATGAGCTAAAAGAAAAGGTTCTGAATGAACATTCCTATCAGAAGTGCAATAATTGATACAAAAAATTTTAAAAAAATTTAAATTCTGAAATGACAGCTCCCCCTCTTTTCAAATGGATTGATTTTTTAACTACTGTGAACATGCAAAGCAATATTTTTCCTTCATTAGTCTGTAGGAAGCTTCTGCTTATGCCCTAAGTCAGAATCAGAATTTTTCCATTCCCCAGTTTTTACAGTTTGCCTTATTTACATTTCATCGAATCATAGACTGGTTTGAGTTTAAAGAGACCTTAAAGATCAACTCATTCCAATCCCCTTTGCCTAGGGACACCTTCCACTAGATCAGGTTTCTCAAAGCCCCATCCAACCTGGACTTCAGCACTTCCAGAGATGAAGAATACACAGCTTCTCTGGGCAACCTGTGCCAGTGTCTCATCACCCTCATAGCACAGAATTTTTTCCTAATATCTAATCTAAACCTTTCCTCCTTCAGTTTAAGGCCATCTCCCCCTTGTCATATCACTACATGTCCTTGTCTAAAGTCCCTCTCCAGCCCTCCTGTAGACTCCATTTAAGTATTTAAATGTGAATTTCTTTCAAACCACATTTGAGGCTGCTGGTTGAAATATTCTCCCCCTCTCTGGAAGCCTCATCAAGCCTGTGAAATGCAAAATCAGCTTACCCAGTGCTGCTGGTGTATGCCTGCCCCAATACACAGTCTTCAGGAGGCGCTTCTGGGTTAAACCAAAAGTCAGCAAAGCATTTGCTTGACTCCGACTTCAGAGGTGCAGAGCGCTCAAACCCATAATCACTGAAAAACATCAACACCAAACTTGTTACTATCCCCAGTTCACTCTGCAATCCAGTTTGGGGTGAATGACACTACATTTTTCAAAGTCAATATATTTTTTCAGTGTTATTCTACTAGATGAACATGTAAGTTGATGAAGCCAATTCTGTTCTAATTTCAATGGGAACTGGGTACACTTGGGGGAAAAACTGATTGCAATTACTTTGTCAGTTCTGCAAAATTACATCCCTTGGTAAAAAAAGATTTTTTAAAGGTTTCCTTTGACACTCAGACCAACCATTTTTTTTTTTTATTTATTTATTTAAAGTAGAAAGGCCTTGCTTGCCTTTAGAATTAATTCAATGGCCATTTTTCAAGTTTTGATCAATAAGAAGAATGTCAGGATTTGTTCAGTCAGGTGAAACAAATACTGAAACATGGCAACATTTTTAAACAAATGCAAATGTAAAAGAAACCTGTTATTCAATTACAGCTTACCTATTTGCTTATACATGGCTATGTAGGAACTGGGGCAAAAGGAGGAAAATAAACCTATCTCAAACTCTAAGTAAATATTTATTAGCAATAAGTCAAAAGGCCCACAGTCAGACTTACCATAAGAAATCAGTGTTCACACATTCACAAACTTTGGATGTGAGAGCTGATGTAAAACTTTTCCCTTTAATGCACCATGATGAAATCTTCCTCTTCCGAAAGCTTCTCTGCTGGCCCATGATGCAACGATCACCCTGAATATCAAAGCACTGGACTTATTGCAACAGAATCTCCACCACACAAACCTTGTATTGTCCTAAGAAAGGCTGCCCTTGCTGCCAAGACTGTAAACTTTATCAACCCTCTGATCCTCAGATGTATAGATATAGAAAGGCCTCACTTCCACTGCTGTCCACTGCAACAGGTCATTGCAGAGTTGCAACACAGGCTATATTTCCAGGGCATAAATCTGAAGATGCACATGAAAATGCAAGTGCAATTTATGTTTCATGATTGCCCAACCTGTGGTACAAAGCTCTGAATGGTAATTTTAAAATCTCATCTGGCTGCAGATAGCTGAATTTCTCTAAATCACCATATCTTGTGTTGGCTGTCCACCTGAAGCACCAACCATGCGGACACGGAGTCAACTCCCTCCATACACACTCCACTGGTAACTGGGCAGCTGCAAGTACTCTGTCAAAGTCACTTTAGTAGTTTCTAATTTCTGAAAGACATTTCAATGCCAATATCCCAAGATACTGTTACTCCTTAGGCTCAGATCTGCATAACATTCTTTGTTCACACACAGCAGTCCCAAACAAGAGGTGTAAAATTAGGCATAAGAACTAGAAAATGAAAGCTGAAGTAACACTGCAAAAAATAAACCAACCCTGGTGGAAGAAGCAGACAAAATAATCAGAATGATTATGAATAAATGTGATGTATTGCATTTAATAAAAAACCCCAACTCATATTGGTCTCTTTAATCAATACGTTGCACAGAGAATTTAGCTTCTGAAAAGTGGATTTGGCCAGAGCATCAGGATTAGCACAGCCCTAGTACATTACTGCAAAAAGGGTATTGCCCAAAACAACTGGACTCCATTATGTGATTGGTCCACTGAGATCCTAAATTACTTCTGGAATGGACTTTACTTATGGCAATTTATGTCCGAATACAGTATGTGGTCGGGAAGTTGGCAGAACATGACTGCATGTTGAAATAGTTTCAATCAATATTACACACTTCAGTTTATGGAACACGCTTCCCAATCCAGCAGGACCACCTATTATTATGGCAGCCCCCCAGATATACTTCCTCCTTTTTTGGGACACAGATCACACATCCAAAGGGAACACAAAATCCTCTCCCACTTTAAACTCCTGTGAAATCAGCATAAGAAGACTAAGCTGGGCATGTAGCATCCAAAATCAATTTGGAAACATTTTCTCAGCACATAACTCTATATGAATCTGAAAGCTACGGAAACATTTTATCATTTAACACAAAACCATGAATACCTGTAGATTTGTGAGATCCCAAGACTCATAGTCTTCATCAGTGCACTCCCTGGGGAAGGATGGTCTGAAGTCCACCTTCACCAGTTCCCAGTCCGAACGGTAGCTGATATGTCCAAAGACTCTGAACAAAAGACCAAAGGTAAACTCTTACTGCAAAGAAATACCATACAACTGAGATTCAAAATTTCAGTCCTAGGTTATCCTGTCCACAGTCATAGTTCTCTGCTAAAAGGTTCCAGGTTAATTCTTCCTCCACTTTAATGTACGAGTCTAGTTAGAAAACATTTGTCAATTTTATGAAATTTTACAATGAAGAGATATAACTCATATATTAAAGGGTTTTTTTTTCCCCTAGCAAACTATTCAGAAATTTAGTCATATTTTCTAATTTGGAATCAAAATTTTTTGTCTGTTATCTTGCTATGTGAAACAGACAGAACTCTCAGATTTTGACAGGAAGCTCAGACCAGGGAGCAGAATTCCAGATCACCAGTCAGTTTCCAGCTCTGTCACTCATTCCTTATGATTTGCAATCTCTTCAGTTGTTTTTGTTGTGGGATTTTGTGTTAATTTCTACAGTCTTCAGATAGAAATGTGCTATTATTAAAATCACAGCAGTATCATGATACCATTAATTTCTAAGGAATACATTACATCTTCACATTGTGCTGGAGAACTCAGAGTCTCTTCTTCATTTCAGTTAATTCAATGTATAACAAAAACCAGCCACAAACTGCACAGTTTTTTTGGGGGGTAAAAAGAAAAAAAAAGGAAATCTCATTGCTTTAAAAACCAAGCTACACTTTCAAAGCCACCAACATTTTCTAAGTCAGAATCTTTATTTCCAAAACAAAATGGGTAAGTATGACATCCAGCAACAAATTAGAAAGGATAAAGACTCTGTTTGGGCAAAAGTAAAATGTATTTGTGGTTTGTATCAGGCTTATGTGACTTACTTGCCAAAGAATTTAAGGTTAATTCTGAAGCCAACAATTTCTGTGCAGTTCATACCACACAGAGTTCATATTCCAAGCTGTAGCATCATTCTCCAAAGTAATTAATTCCTTTTGTTTCACTCTCAGTTTTGTCCAAATCCAGACACAGCAGGAATGGTACAGTTTTACTAAAAGCATTCTGCAGTGCCCAGTCATTTCTCTTGTCCTGAATACCAGGTTCAGATTGGAACTGGGGTAGACCAGACGTGACTGATCCTCCACAGCACAGAGGCAATACATGAAGCATGTTCCCTGGTAAATGGCTTACAGCTCTGGAATCTACCAAAAAGGCTCAAAAATAGTCAGAGACTAAAGATGTACAGTGATTTCCCTTTTTCCTTCCTGGTGTCTTCTCCTCCACAGCAGAGAGATGTAGATATCAATAGGTTATTGCCCACACTGCTCACATTACAGTGACTGGACAACCCATGTTCACAGGAACCCACACCACCAGCAGTGCAGCTAATTAAACACAAACATATGCATTTAGTTTGTACGTCTTTTTTTTTTTTTTTTTTGTGAGGCTCTGAGATTAAAGGACTTGGATTATCTAATTACTTTCCTTCTAAATGTACCCATGGCTCAGAAGTAGAAGCAAACACAGAAACTAAAAAATGTGTCTCAGTCCACTGGCTGTATGTGCACACAGGTGTGTGGTCCCATTTCTCTCATTGTGCCTAAGGGTTTGGCTCCTTTTTCTGGTTCAGCTGGATCCTGAGAACTGCTGTCACCATATAATCTTCACTGGTAGTTACATACTCAATAAAGTGTCTACTTAGGTGGTCTCTTGCTCTTTCCACAACGCCTGTTTCAATATGACTGGGTTTGCTGACAGACATGAAGTGTCTTTTGCATGCAAAATACCTGTACCTCTTTTCTAAAATCCTTGTTTCTCCATACAACTCACTAACATAAGGCAGACTTCACCATGTGCTTATGCAACTACCTACCTCAGTGACTGCTGCTCCAGACATCACAAAACTTCACAAATTTACTACATTTCTTTTATTAACTCATTTATAAAAAAATACATTCAAGTGCAAGTAGCCAAGTCCTGTTAAAGCTTCACTCCTGACTCAAGAAAAGTATTTTCTACAGAACAAATGAAATTTTCTCCGTTCGTGTTAGCTATCTCAGGCATGATTAGTCAGAAGGAGGAAGAAAGGAGATGGTGTTTTGAGTTCAAGGCAGAAGAGAATAATGACATTCTCCTGAAAACATAATCTCTGAACTATTATTAATGATCTTTGAAACCTCATGAGTCTGATTCCAAATAACTATGGCAAGGGAAACATGTTGCTTATACATATAAATATGCACACACAACCACACATACACATTTATGTGTGTGTATATATATATAACCAGTGATATAAAACAGCAAAACAGAGCTCAGAGAGTTAGAGAATTAATTTTGATATCCACAGAGATACCATACAAATTATTGAGCTATCCACTTCTAAGCACCTTGGAGATAATTAAAATGATAACAAACAGCTACGATGGATTTATCAAAACCAAATCATGTCAAACTAATGTAATTTTCTCCTTTTACAGGGTAACTGGTTTAGTGGATAAAGGAAAGTAAAAATGTAGCATATTTTGATCTTTCTAAAAACTGTTATACATTTCCATTTGACATTGTCTCAATGTAAAAAAGAAAACATTAGTGCAGATAAAATCCCTGTGAAGAGGAATGGAAATACATATTGAATTAGAAGAATCCATTTTCAAAAGGTAGTTGTCAAATAAAGAATATTTTGACGCATGTATCACAAAGATATGATGGGTTCACAATCAATATTTTCATTAACACTTGTGGTCAAATAAGAAAGACAAGAAATTTCACTGGGAACATAAGGAAGGGAGTGGACACTGAATGATGGAAGCAATGTTCAGAAATCAATATGATGAAATACTCCAAAACCAAGTGCAGAAAGTACTCCCTGGGAAAAAAGAAACCCAAACCCACATCAAAGGTGGAAACCAAAATGGAAAATAACTTTCAAATATCAAATAAAAGACTTGGTGAATTCTGTGGAATTAAAACAGAAATGCAGTGTTGCTGCAAAATAATAAAGACCAATCCTAGGTTGTACCCAGGACTTCAAAACAGAAGACATGGAGGTAATTATTTTGATAAAGCTGGCACTGGTGAAGCCGCTGGAAGAATATTGTGTCTAATTTTGGACGTTATATGCATATTTACAGACCCACTAAAAATGAATTTGAAGAGGGGCAAAATGACTCATAAGCTGCTTAGAAAATGTAACCAATGAAGAATGATTGAAAGAATTGGGTTTTTCACTGGAATAGATAAAGCTGAGAAGTACAAAAAAGTGTTTGCAGAGTCTTGTTACAGAGTAAAAAGCTATCTTCAAAGAGACCTGGAGGAAGGGCAAGAAAGACGAAGGACAAGGATAAACTTAAAAGATACAGCCACATTATTCTCTAATTCCTTCTCCTCACTACTGGCGAGTTTATATGGGAAGTACTGGGTCCAGTTCTGGACTCCCCAGTACAAGAGAGAGATGGAACAACTGGAGGGAGTCCATCAAAAGGCTGTGAAGGTGACGAAGGGGCTGCAGCAGTTCTTGTAAGAGGAGAAGCTGAGAGAAGTGGGACTGTTCAGCACAAAGAAGAGAAGGCTCAGGGGAAACTGTCGAAGTCCATAAGGGAAGGTACAAAGAAGATTCTTTGCTAGGATTGGAGCCAGGTCTTCAGTGGTGCCCAGTGGCAGGACCAGACGCAACAGGCTCCAGATGAAACACAGGAAGTTTTCTCTGAACATCAGGAATCAACATTTCTGCTGTGAGGATGTTAGAGGTGCCCAGAGAGGTTGTGAGACTCCACCCTTGGAGATATTCAAAAGGCATCTGGGAATAGCTGTGTGTGATTGGCTCTGGGTAGGTCTGTGTGAACAAAGGCGTTTGACCAGATCATCTCCAGAGGTCACTTCTGACCTCAATGACTTTATGATTCTAGAATTCTGTAGGAGTAATGATTCAAGATGTTGAATTTGTTTATTCTGCCCCACTAGAGTGAGAAATCAGAAAATATCAGCATTATAGATAGAGACTAGATAAATATGTCCCAGTTCCACACCCTATAATGATAGAAAAACTATAGAAATTACTCTGGAAATTATGAAAAATCTAGTAGGATAATATGTCCGCTATGGAAAAGCCATATGTGCAAACGGCAAAGTCACTGCTTCAGGGGTGAACTGTAACATTTCCTTCTGTGGATTTTAGCAGAAGACTGAAATAACATTTCTGCATGTTGGTCCAGCCACTTTGGCATAAACAAACAAACAAACAAACAACCCCAACAGAAACAAAAAAAAACCTCATTTCCATTATGGCTGTTCTGATTCTACAGACTGAAAACCATGTCCTCACAGAGCACAGTAACAACACAAGTGTTCCCAACATCCTCTGGCTTAAATAAAATCCCAAAGATTTAAGAAAGTGTCCCAGTACAGTCACATGCTCTATTAAAAATGCAGATGTACATCTTTGTAATTCCTAGGATAAATTTTCCAAGGATGGCAATATTCTACATGCATCCACTTTAGCAAACTGTTTGCAAGAAGAGTTTTAATGATTATTAATGCTTTTTCTTCAATAGCACATTTTGCAGACACCTCGCATGAGCACATTTAAATGTGCTGCTAAAGAATAAAACAGAAGTATTTTTTCAAAGTAATAACAGCATGTATTAAGTAGGACTCAATGGATTAGACAAAAATATGAGCTACAATAAAGCAATACATAACAGCAATCACAATATAATTGCTCAGGTGCAAAATATATAATATATATGATTAATAAAATCATATGAATGAAAAAAACTGGAATGGTGCACCAAGTGTAACTGATGACTAGAAGTTATATATCAAGATGATAGCAATTCATAAGCTACTAAAACCTTCCTCTTGATTAACTATATTTCATTAGAAAGGCATCAAATCAATTCTGTTCAAACTATAAAAGATGATGCTGTGATAAATAATTTTTCGAAGAAATTCCAATTACCTTGGAAATTAATTTACTTTTATTTGCAAGAATTTAGGATCCATAATTTTAACTTCAGTGTTTCAGTTGCCATAACAACTTTGTACATTTGTTCCTAGTTCATTTATGAGCACATAATTTTTTAATTTGATTGCATCATTTGATAGATAAGACAGTTTAATGCAGTTTTTAAGCTAACTCATATAAACTGTTTGCTGGAGGATTGCTGGTTATTTCTGTTCCTGATAAAGCTCATAATCAGGCAGAGTTAATTTAACAGAAATTATATGCTATGATAATCTTTTCCAGTAAATTCTGTTCAATAGACAAGACCTATTCAGTAGAGACTCCTTGTTCATCTGAGAAGTAGTAGCTGTGTCATCTTCTTTCTGTTTTGCTTTACTCATGAATACCTGAGAGCACTCAAAGACCTCAGAGTGGTGAGAGTGATCTGTATTTTCCCACCAAGGTCAAAAAGGTCACATGGAAAATTTATTCAGATGTTTAATGTAGCAACTAAAACTGGGCAAGTTTTGCAGTTGTACTGAGGAGTAGTGATGACACTTGTGTGATGCACAGTTACTTTTGTTTGAAATCAGAAGCCTCTTTCATTCTAGACTCACTACCTTAACCTTCCAAGTGCTGCACTGGCTTTTGCTCTCCTCTATATGAGTTTGCCATCAACTGTGATGTTCAAAACAGAGCACTGTAGCAGAGTGTCTGCACCGTGATGGCACTGCTGGCACACTCTGATAACTTCATATGACACTTGAGGGTGGAGAAGGGCCTCTAGGTTTTCTGAGAGACTTCAAAAGTATAGAGTTACTGACAGTAAAACCTAGGATTAGAATCAGGGTCAGTTGAGGGTCCCACATACAGGTGATATGGGCAATCTCAAGCACTCTCTCTTGGGTAATATGTCTAAATTCCTCTGGACAACACCTAAGCAAAGCTGTCCAAGCATGTACCTGAAACTCTTCATAGATCTAAATCTCAGTAGCTAGCAGTGAGTATATGATCAAGCTGGGAAAGGAAACCACACTACCAGGGATGATAGTTAATTATTTTAACAATTCTTTCTGTCTCCTTACAAATGGAAGCAGTCGCAGAGCTTTGTAAAAAAATTATATTTTTACCTTGTTCCAAATATGAGGTCTGCTTTCCAGTAGTAAATCATATTAGAAGGAAATAGAATGATCAGTGAACTTATTGTATTGTCAAAATATTTTTTAACTCTCAGACCTCTCTGCTAATTTTTATAACACAACTGCAATTTCAGATTAAATATCCAATCTACCTTACAGTTCACTAGATATCAGAGGTTATTTACATTAAAAACCAGCATCTTACTCAGCTGTCTTCCACATAAAAGGATTAGTTAGAAGTCTCTTGTCAATTTATGATGAGTTCAAAGAGCTGAGTCCTTTGCTTCACATAGACTTTTACTACAAATGATGACAATATCCCTGAAAAAGCAAATAAATGTGACAATATTATTTTTGTTCTGCCTGTTGTAGTTCGTATTATTAGTGTCTTTGAACACAGAGCAAGACATGCCAAAATCTGTGCAGAAATTACCTAGCTGAGGAATAAAGAGATGAGATGGTGGCATGGAAGGATATATTTTAGTGTAGCCACTGTCAACAGGTAGTGCACTCCTTAACTCACAGGAATAACATTATTAATGATAGATTTTCCAAGGGGATATGGGTTGGCAGAGACAGTTAGCCATGACTGTGTACTACAGTGACATTTAAAGCCTACTATTTTCAAAAGAGAAAATAGTGAATCTTTATTAGATGAGCTTTCCTTCCAACAGTAATCTTTGCTTCCATGACACCATAGTAAAATCAACAAAAACCTAGGTAACTCAGAGGGTTCCTTCTGGTAAAATTGATGAAAGTAATGTGAGATTCAAGCTCCAGTCTGTTACACATCAAGATTATAATTCAGCATATTTTTCTAATTCTCCATAAGAACATAACAGAGGTCACATTTCAGTGGTCTTCCTAAATGGCAGCTACAGAAATGATGAATGCTTCCATGTGCAAAAGTAGACACCTGCCTACATAAAGCAACTGCACATAAAAAGTGCTTGTGTACACAGGAGATCATGTGCAAATATGCTGAGACATTTATGATTTAAATGCCTTAAACTACAAACACATGCATATACTTAATGCATTAAAGAGAAGACTAGGGTTTCTTGATCGAGCTGTTTTTTTGGGTTTTGGTTGTTTTGGTTTTTGTTGGCTGCCAAAATGAAAAATGAAGGGAGGAAACAATTCAGTTGAAATTGAACCAAAATATGTTTTTTCATTGTTTCCTGCTCCCATAAGCTAATAATTGACATTCATTCTTTAGTGCCCAAACATCTTGGTTTTAGCTCCTTTGGGGAAAAAGAATGGAAATGAATGCTTAGGTTCTGAGAAGTGCTATGGGGGAGTAGAATGAGGGTGTTTCTACTTCATCCAGGAGTTGAGTGGCTCCATGATATTTCTGAATTTCATCCAACATTTTTTCCCATCTATTTGATAAATTCTTGTCCAAGAATAACCTTTTTAACACATATGCTTCTTGGAAAACATTGCAGATTTAGTGCCTAGCCTAATGTCTTATGCAGAAGTAAATACAAGGTGGACAGTGAACAAAATTGTTTAAAGATAAATACATGACACTGTAGAAGATAGCTTTTACATCATTCAACTCTGTTTTCATCTTATCAAGATCAAATTAATCTGGCATACTTTCAAAATTTTATAATTTATTAGCTAATACTCTCTTTCCTACCCATATATTTAAAAAGCAAGTCATGTCACAATTAGAAATTTTTCATTCATTAATAGTCTACAGTCATCCAAATTGTGGTTCCTTCATTTTGATAACAAAATATAATTCAAGGCCCCAACCAAAAGTAAATAAAGTGTTTAAAAGATTTAGTTGTTGACTAAGCTTGTAATGGTTATTTATTTGAAATAGAAACTAAGATGGAAGCATAGTTAGAGGACCAAAGCTTCAGCCACTCACTGTGTGACAAGGGCTCAGAATTGCACAGTCTCTTCTTAATGAAAAAGTCACATCACCCTTTTTCTGTCCTCTCCTCCTGTAAATAGGGACAGGGTGATAACAGATTCTTACAGAACCTTTCAGTTCCTCTTATTCAAACATATTAACAGATCTGTCCTAAAAATGTATTAACTGTGGGCTTTAAACTGGCACTGTGATCATCTTGTTCCTGTGCTTCTGACTACAGTATGAAACTATAAGGAAAGAAATTTAAAAAAACAAACTTTACCCACTAAACTTTTTTTGAGCAGAGGGAGAAAATGGGGCAGTACCAGGTCTTGACTCCAAGGTCACAAGTTGGCAGTGACTCTGCAATGCTTTGACTTGCTCTGCTAACATCTGTGTCCACAGAGATGACAGCAAAAGCATTAGACTTGCTACCAGACAGAGATCTGTACATCTGCATTAGCTGATACCTAAATTAGATTGGAATAGAAGAAACAGTTTGCTTTTCCAATGTTTTTTTTCACCAAGTTTCCTCTACCTACTCAAATATGTCCCTAGTCATTCAGAGAGCAGAATAACCATTTCATAACTGAGCAATGATTCTCATACAAGACATTAACTAGCTGAAAAGAAAACCTAGAATTTGCCTTCAGAAATCAGATATTCTCCTATATAATGAGGCTTTATGTATCTTTTATCTAACTTTTATAAGTGTTGCAATATGAAAAAGTCAGTAGAGAAGAATTCAAAACAGAGAGAAATACTTCCACCTAAAAAGATACTCAAAGAGAACAGGAAAAGGAGTGTGCTGCCATGTGTGACAATAAGCTCTAAAAGTACACGTAATGTTGACTGTTACTGATGTTGTTAAAGGTGAGGTTGACATTCCTAGCAGAATCAACAGTTACAAAAATCCAGACGGCTCTACCTAATATCTAACACCTTTTAATAAGTTTTAAGTTTAAATTAGACCATCTTCTTATTTCCATGATTGCCCAGGAACCAAAAAGGAATACAACAATGGGCATTCAAGACAGCAAAACATGTATACAGGAGTTCTGCAGTTCAGAGATGTCATAAAGTTCCCAGCAGCTTCCAAAGTTGTTATTCTATGAGACATTACAAAAAAATAACCTTCTGGAAAAAATACAATTACCCATAAGGAAGATTTTGGTTCTACCTGACATAAAGAAAATCAGTTTTCCTAGGTAACCTCTTACTGGCGTTTTTAAAGGGGCTGTGGTCTGTGGTACCATGATTATTGTGCCTACTGGGATTACACTGCAATATAAATAATCTGGTTTAGGAAACACTCCCAGAAGCTGAAATGTGATTTAGAAGCAATTTCAACAGGTTTGAAGCTTTCATTACATTAACTATTTCCTCTGAAGAGGAACATCAATATTTCAGATACACAAAAATTCTCCCTTTTGCACTGAGTTAGGCCATTACTCAATCCAGTATTAGCAAGCAGTTTTTCCCAACTATAAAATATTGTTCAGTATAACACTGGCTTGCAGTAACTTTAGTTGTTACAAATTTAGAACAAAATAAAACCTACTAGTCCACTCACTATTTTGATGAAAATATATTGGTTGAGAAAATTTCTCAGCAAACCTTACTTATTCATTTAGCAATAAATACTGGATTTGAGCTCCTCATTTAGAAGTTGATTTTTACACAGATCAGATTTCCTAAAATTTATGAATACTTTATTGCTTATCTTTCCTAAACTCCTAACTAGGTCTCTTTAGAAATGGAAATATAGACAGATTGAAAACAGAATGAGTTTCCTAAAGTTTTTGAATACTTTACCACTAAAACTCCTAAACATCTTAACGAGTGTTTTTTTTCAGAGGACAATGGAATAAAATATATTTTCCTTGGCATTTGTATGTACACATCTTGAATACTGCAGGGGATTTCAATGAGTGATTTAGATTAATGTTGACTGACAGATGACAACTGAGTTTTATGAAAACTTTTGACAAGTGAACATTTGGCTTTCCTCTCTGTTTTGGAGAAAACACAAAACTTTCTGAAGTGACAACTTGAGGCAACCAGGTTCACCTTTTCCTGCTTCTTCAGTAAAGCTTACTAAACCACTTCATTTCAGAATGCAAAACAGACATGAGTGACATTCTAACCCATGACAATTCCTTAGGGGACAGTATTGAGACTAGTGCTGTTTTACACCTTTACCAAAACATGGAAAGTGGGATCAAGTGCTCCCTCAGAAAATCTTCCAATGACACCAAAGTGTGGTGCAGTCTACTGAAGGAAAGGGATGCCATCCAGAGGAACCCTGAAAGCTTGAGAGGTGGGCCCGTGTGAACCTCATGAAGTTCAACAAGGCCAAGGTCCTGCACCTGGTTTAGGTCAAGCACAAATCCCAGCACAAATACAGGCTGTGTGGAAGAATGAGTTAAAAACAGCCCTGATGAGAAGGAGTAGGGGGTGTTGGTTGACAAGAAGTTCAACATGAGCCAGCAACATGTGCTCATAGCCCAGAAAGCCAAATTTGTCCTGGGCTGCATCCAAAGCACCGTGGGCAGCAGGGCAAAGGAGGGGATTGTGCCACTCTGTTCACTCTCATGAGACCCCACCCACAGTGCTGCATCCAGCTCTGGGGTCCCCAGCATAAGAAGGATGTGGAGGCATTGGACCATGTCCAGAGAAGCTGTGGATACTCCATCCTTGGAAGTGTTCAAGGCCGGGCTGGATGGGGCTTTGAGCAACTTGTTCTAGTAGGTGTCCCTGCCCGTGAGAGGAGGGGTGGAACTAAAAAGTCTTGATGGTCCCTTCCAACACAAACCATTCTGTGATTTTATGATTCCCTGATTGTGGATAAATTAGGACAGAACTGGAATTCAAATGCAAGCCACTTACAAGTCCGGTCAATATCCCAGACACCATGCTGGAGAATGAGAAGTCTCTTACACACAGACTGACTTCAGTGGAATCAGCATAGAAGACACTTTCAGTACATGTAAAATATTCTTTGACTCTTTTGTGAGTTTATTCTAGAAACTTTAAATGAAATACTGTCTGTTCCTTAATTTTGCTGCACATTTTTTCAGTTATTGCCTTCCCACTTCAGAATTATGCTATCTCTCCTAATTTATGCTCTCTTTATTCAAAGTCTTTATTCAAGCACATTCCATACCAAAGGAAGAAAATCAAATTCCTGTACTAGTAAAAAATGTCAGACTAGGTCCTTGGCAATAGATCTGGGGATTCCTCAAGGTGAAAGACACTAGTAATTTATTTCCATTACCATTTGCAAGTTCATCTTACCATGTTCTACTTCGAAAAAAATTCTATCTAACAAAATGAAAAGATGGCATAGTTGATTTCTGTCTTTTTTTTCCAGGGAATGTGTATTTCTCAAAAGCAACAAATCACTGTAGATTAAGTCAAGCACAATAACTTAGTACAAGAATAAGTTTTCAGGAGAAATGAACTAAGCCAGACAGAACGACAAAAGGTCTTGACATAAAGTTAGACAGAGCACCACTGGGCTGACAACATCACCCTGAAGGTAAAACACAGTCAAAAGCAGCTGGAGAGACAAGGAAGTTGATGCAATGGCAACAATGAAACACACACTGCAGGTTTATTCTTCTCATTGTCTTTAGAATCCAATAGGAAATTTGCATGTGTCTTCAGGGGCAGTCTGTGCTATTAAATGTTTGATGCCCTTCATGCTCAGTAAAACCAGCTAAAAAGTAAGAATCTACAAGCCTGTCATTACACTCTAGAGTCAGACCCTTGCTGTGCCTTTAGAAATCTACAAGCCACATGATGTTTTTCTTGTCAATTTTGGCTCATGTACCAAACATAGCTGCAGCTCTATGCATTTTAGATAGATGATTTTAGAAAGGCATAATTTTTTAGAAGAGCTCTTTAGACCATTCAGCCAGATATTTCTGCACATCTTCACTGTTTTTAATGGTATTTAATAAGAAAATAAAACCAAGCCTGGAGCACAGAGTCACCACACATCATTCTATCTGCCAGTACGTACAGTTTGGAATAAGCTTTTGATCCATCTACTTTTACTGAAATCAATGGAAATCCCTCATTCAGAGGCATAAGTGTCTCCACGTGGCATATATTATATCATAAACAAACCTGCGTTTGAGAGAAGGGGAAGATGATGGGATAATACTGTTCTTCTCAGGTCATATCCAATGGAGGGTAAATGGGGCAGTGGAGAAAGAGAGAAATAACCAACAGACCAAATCCCCTCTGAGCAGTGCAGTGCTGTGAACTCGGCACAATGCTTTGAAGTACTTTAGGCGGGATTTCTGTTTTTCCCTAGGGAAAATGCTACCAGTACATGTCAAAGCAGCTCTATTTGTAACTCCTGGGAGAAAAAGCTTGTCACTGGCACACTGAGCTCCAGTATAAAGCATCACACAAACTGTTGCAATAGGAGACACACAACAACGCGTGTGCATTGCCCTGAGTACATTCCCCTTTCTGGCTGCAGGCAGCATGTGCTGCCTGACTCTGTTTCTCCCTAACTGGAGAGGTGTTTTTTCCTCTCAGACACTTATAAAACACTGGCATTTATCCTAGAGATGGAGCAAAATGTGCAGCTCAGATCCAGATGTCCCTGATCCTTTGGAAAGAGACAGATAAACAGGATAAACAATTCTGAGTTGCAGAATTTGGATATTTTTAACTCTATTCACAGTATCTGCCTCTGTCACTGCACAGAATAAAAACAAATATTTGACAGCCTAGTCCTTGGTTACACCAAGTACTGCAGTGCTATTTACTAAGACAACACTATAGTTATTTACACTGTGAAGACAATTGATGTTTAACATTTTTGATGTCTGACTAAAAATCTGTAGAAAACAAAAAAAACACCAAGAGGAAATCGTTATTTTTCTCCCTGCATCTTTCAGATTTGTAAACAAGTCCTATTATTCCACTCTCCCCAGTGGTAACTTTGCAAGATTTCATTTGAGCACTAATACTTCTTTAAAATCTGAAACACTGCAGTCAGATGATTCCAAAGACCGGTTACATACCAGGGAGGTTCACACATCAGTGTGTCTGTGTGACTGCGAGAAGCAAAAGCCACTGACTCAAGGACCATCTCAAACATGCACAGTTGAAAATCTGTGCAAATGCATAACAGAAAGAGCCCTGAAAACAGAGGTGAAACCAAAACCTTACGTCATGACCAATGTCTCATCTCCAGGTTCACTAAGTAATCCATCTACAAAGACAGAAGTGCTGGTAAAATTATGGGTGCTCCAGGTCTGGCCTTCATCTATGCTGAACCTGTAAAAAAGCAGAAAAGGCTTTCATTTACAACTACTGGTATACAAAGCAGAATGCACTTTAAAAAAATCTCTCCACTAAAGCTTAGGATTTTTAATCACAAAATACAGTATGCCTAGACAGCACATGATATTAATGTGATCTTCCTCTCAGCAACTTATCCAGGGATTCACATCTTTATAAGAAGGTGTAATAAATTTTCCACAGCAATCAAATTCCGGGATTAAAAACTGAGCTCTGTCAACAAACTATCTTGCTATCTTGAAGATTCAAAAGCAAGTTAATTCACATTTCATTCTTTCTACTAGTCTCTGAGCTATGGACCTGTAAAGCAGAGGCCAGTGGAACATGAGAGGCCAGCTGCTAAAATGTGGGAGGTGCTCTAACTCCAGGCACCAGTATGAGGATGGCCCTTCATGGCTGCTACCATCTACTTAATTTTATCTTATTTGCAAAATATATTGATGAATCAGAAGAATATATTTCAAAACATATTTCAAATGTGCATCCAAAACTTTTAAGTCCTAGTCTCTTTTTTTCAGTATATTTCCTCCAGGTCTTTTGGACAGTAGGTTAAGGATGGCTTTCAGTCCAGATAACCAGGTACAGAGCCTAGTTCCTATTCATGTACATAACACAGTTCTGCAAAAATGAGCCAATTCACAAGTGATAAACATGTCTTACAGTATTTTTTATGCTGAAGATTATAGTTCTGTGTGCCATTACACAAGGCTGCCATGTTTTGCTGCACTAACATGCAGTCTACAACTTGGTATTTTATAACAAAGTGCTTTGCAACAAACCTTTCCTGCCAAACTGGCTGAGAAGGCCATTTGCTGCATTGTTACCACATGAAAGGATCTGTGCACACTGCAGTTAATTTGTGCATATTTGTAAATATCTCAGATGAGCTGTGATTCTGGTACACCAAATTACATTGCACATAAGCACAAATAAGTCCTTTGCCTGTTGGCTCCTAAACTCTACATTAAATTGGTCTTGTCAGAGAAACTCAGGGCTATTCTCCTGTTTCCTACGGCCCTTGGAGATAACAGAGACTTCACAGTATCAATGAACTCTCCTGACTGCACACCTAAGCCCCATATGCAGCTAAGCATCATTGACACGCACTGCTGGTGCCAGCCAGTAGCAGATAAATAATACTGCTGAACATGGCTTCTACTGTAGAGTTCCAGAACAGTCTTTTAAGGAAAAAATACCTACACTGATGCAAGAAAATTTTATTATGATTAATGCATGATGCCATGGTACCTTCAGCACCATGAAGTAATCTTAAAGTAAATATCCAACTGCATTTTGTTGACTCAATGAATGCTAAATTAAGCTGACTCCACCTGCGTTTCATACATGATCACATTGAAATGCTTATCTTAAACTCTGAACTTTGCCTGAGGTCTTGAATACACAACAGCTCTACTCTAATTGACTGCAGAATTACTTGAGTATTTTCAGAGGAATAGAGGTGTCTTTGATAGCCACAATAACTCCACCATGATCCAAGTACAAGATGTGGTGCTCTTCTTCAAAGACCTACAAGTCAGACAAAGAAAGGCCAGCTAAGCAAATGTACAAAACAGCTGAAATCAAATGAACAAGCAAACAAGAATTAAGAGACTTATGTTTTATAATGTCCACACTTCAAACTGAAAAGGACATAAAAGTGAGGTTAACTCTTATATTTCTCCCAGCTGTAAAAGAAAAGAAAGTTAAGCAGGTGAATGAGAAAATGTTCAGGTTCAAATCACAGATTAAACTGCCTAAAGTGATTTTAGCCCAAGCTTATATTTCTCATAGTATGCAGTCTGCATTCCTTCCTGTTATATATCACCAAGTGACCCATCACCTTACTTTGGTGTTTGCCATATTCTGTGTATCCTGCAGAATAAAATGCTTTGTTGTCTAATACTAAGAAAAAAAAGGAAAAGTACTGCTGTCTGTGACTTTCTCACATATTCCCCAGAACATACAGAACGGGAAATAATTGATGTAAGCATGTTTTTTGCGTTTCTAGTGTGAGTGAGTTTAAGTTCAAATATTATGTGATGCCCCATGGAGGCTACTGTGAGTTTGGAACCAAGTACATGTAATATTGATTTAATGATACAAAGGATTAAAAACTTCATAAATTATTTAAATTCCTTTTTTAGAGTTTATCAGCAGTGCTAAAATAAAAGCACAGGTAGGATATCCTTCCTTTTTTACATCTAAAATCTGTTTTAAGAGAAGATTTACTTATATTATTAACCTGTGAAAGCTCATTTAAGACAAGACCAAGTGATATGTGAGAATTATACAACTTAGCATTTATAAACAAACATGCAGTCTTCTTTATGTTTTGACAAAGCAAAGGTGAAAACTATAAAGGTTAGCTTTACTTTGCCTTGTAAATGAAAAATTACTGACAATTCCAAATTAATTTCTTTTTTTTTTTTTTTTTTGGCAAAATTAAATGCTACATTTAGAGGATTTCTCAGCAAGACTGAACTAGAGCTGGGGTGAAAGTATCTTACAGCACACTCACTTCAAAAATAGGAAACATTTAATTTGGGTTGAGAATTCAGTCTCCTTCTCATCTAGTAAGAACGTATTTTATGGGAATCCTGGGGCTTCAAGTGTATGATCAGTTTTTCAGTGCTGCCAGTTTACAGGCAAAACCC